>NW_017802367.1:0-435299 GCF_000349005.2 Pneumocystis murina B123
CCCTAACCCTAACCCTAACCCTAACCCTAACCCTAACCCTAACCCTAACCCTAAGCCTAAGCCTAAGCCTAAGCCTAAGCCTAAGCCTAAGCCTAAGCCTAAGCCTAAGCCTAAGCCTAAGCCTAAGCCTAAGCCTAAGCATAAGCCTAAGCATAAGCATAAGCATAAGCATAAGCCTAACAATAATAATAATAATAATCAAAAAATACAAGATTAAATAATTATAAACTTATATTACCCTAAATCTTAAAAGTACATAATTTAAATACTAATAAAACTACACAACTTAATAATAACTAGACCATTTCATTACAGGAAGAGGTACAGGTGATAATTTCAAAGAATTCTTAAATGTAGTTAAATCAGTAAAATGTTGTGCATCGTAATTTTTAATAGCATCTTTCTTTAATTTTGTATATAATTCTTTAAGATATTTAAAAGCTTGAGAAACTATTTCAGAAACATCTTTATGCGGATACTTATTTGTGAAGAATTTCTTTAACGCTTTTTCAAAATCTACTAATAAATGACTACTTTCTATTAAATCAGAAAGATCTTCTAATGAGATATCTAATCCGTTGCATTTAAAATAATATTGAAGCCTTCTTGGCGAGAAATCTCGAACGGAAACCGATTCTAAAGTTTGTGATTTTAAGTGAATAGATAATTTCTTCCGAGTAGCTGAATCAGGGTAGAAATAGTTATAAAAGTAGTCTTTCAGATCCTCTTTCGTTAGTCCCTTTAAAGACCTATATATCTTCTTCCCTAAATTATCATTAATTGCAAATAATTATCAATTATCATAATCTACTAATATCAAAATCATAAAACCCTGAAACAATGGAAGCCAAATATACACCCGACTCCTTTGGAAGGGATGTATACCTCCCAGAGAATAAAGGAAGAAGTGTATTAACAACACTTTTAAGTTGTTCATCAGTAATGGTATCAATAAAAGCTGCAAATCTATATAAAAATGCATTGATACGTTGCTCTAAATAAAATGGATCCCTCAAACTTTGAAGAACGAAAAAAAAACTATAAATATAAATGAAAAATATAATAATCCAAAAAAAAAAATACCTCATTAGAGCGGTTGAAGTATACGAAGAAACCCTAACAACATAGCTTAATTGTTCCTCAGTTCTTAATTGATTAAACACTCTTGATCTAATAAGACTAAAGAGGACATTAAGTAATGCTATTAATTTTGAATCTTTTGAAGATCCAACTTGTAAAGAATAAAGGATTGCTGAGTTCACTTCTTGAGGGTTTAACAATGACATTTCGTAAATATAATTGCTTCCTAAAATATATTAAATACGAATAAAAAAGTAGAACTATCGACCTTCTTTAAAAATATAAGATCGAGAAGGAAGAATCTGATAGGGATATTGTTTCTTAGGAGAAAGGGCTTTAAAATATATTTCAAGTAAATCTTTTGTACTCTAAAAAATTAATCATTGCAAATTAATATTAGATTTCTTACATTTGAAAGCAGACCGACTGCTAATACTTCAGTAAATACGGAAGAAAATCTCCTCGAATGAAAAACCTGGACATCTTCATAAGTCGTTGCTAAATCAAAAATTAATAGAAATCACAATTTCGAAAACAAATTACAATTTATAGCATACAACATTTCTGAAGAAGGCCAATATAATGGATCATGAAAAGCAAGAGAAACTTGTGACACCTTGGAATAAGGCATTGAAACTTTATCATACTCATACATGTATAGATACTTCTGTCTAGATGACATAAAAGAGGCGAGAGAAGGAGTATAAAGTCGCATAGATTCAATAACCTTATCAAGCAATAGAAGTATTTTATCACTAAAGCCATATATAGATAAATAAATCCCAATATCAATGGCACTTATTGTAAGTGAATATCCAGCAACAATAGCATTATAATGCTGCGTACTGACATGATTAATTAACATATCAAGATAGATCCTAAATTTTTTAGAATAATTTATTAATATATTAGAAATATACTTTGAATGAGCAGTTTCAAAAGGCGAAGAAGAATAATCAGGACTAAAATATTTAGTAAGCAATATTTCAAATATAGTTTTGCTAATACATCTTAATAAGTGCAGATATAAATGTTTTGGGTATAGAAAATGTATCATCTTCCTTATACCAGTAACGGAGTCTAGTATCATTATACATAAGAGTAGGTTTCGTTTTTTTCTAAAAAATCAGATTACGAGTAACAAATCATGGAAATTACGTGAGTAGAAACGTTTGCTCTAATAAATAATTCTGGAATAAAGATATTTTTCTCTGGAAATTTCAAAGAAATATTTAAATCATCTTTTCTAGTTTTCTATTATTTGTTAAAACCAAAAATGGCTTTAATCTCTAAGAATACCTCCAAAAGTGTTTGACTGAAAACATCAACCTTATACTCCGAGCCATACCAAGGTTCTCTTAAGTCCCAATAACCGGGTTTAGTTTTGGAAGTAATGGTAAGGAAATAATTATCATCACGTAACACACTAAGTAGTTTTGCAAACTGTTTATGGTCATACTCAGAAAGATATGAAGACCTCAATAAGTCCACATCTTCTATATATGGTAGCTGCATAACTGATGCTAAGTGTGAAGCATATGACATTAATTTTGGCTGATCTTTAAAACGAAATGATACATCATCTATCTTAATCAAATCTTTAAAATAGTCCTCATTAGGAGTGTTGTCTATTATTTTTCTAGAGTTATAATTTAATTAAAACAAAACAAACCTCGAAGCATTCTCAGAAATTGAAATACTAATCCTAATATATCTTCATAATTATCTAGAAAAAATTACTTATTTTTAAAAAAAATAGAAAATAATACCAAGCCCGATTTCAGTAAGACCTATATTTATTCTAAGAGCATCCGTTTCAGAGACTATATATTCACTATAAACACTATAAAAAAATATAAATAGGTCACAAGTTCTGAAAAAGTTTACCTAATATCAGTTATCCATCCCCGCTGATTTAAAGTATAAAAAACAGAACCATATGATCTATGATCTAGTTCATTTAGAAATAAATATATTAAGAATTATAGAATATAACCTAAAAAATGTCTCAAATAGTCAGAAGGACTAGACTTATAAAACATCCTTTGAGTATCAATAGGAAATACGAGTTCGATTGAATTTGAATCTGCTATCGGTTTATACCAATATTGTTTCTAATAAATAAGAATTTCATAATTCAATTAAAAAAATGCTTACCCCAATAACATCAGCCCCAAACGGCTTTTCAGTAAATTTGGGTACTTCAAGATTCTTATTAGGAATATCAGTAAAGTATTTAACAGCTAATTTCTCAAGATTATCAAGAGATTCTAATACCGAGTAAAAACTAGGATTTATAAAATCAAAAAATATTTTTAACCTGATGAAAAAATAACAAGTTTCATCAAATTTGAAGAATAATAAGTTGAGAAAAACTTAGAAACTACAGATGCAATATCTATTCCTTTCTTTCTTGTGTTTTCAACTAATGTTACGTAATCTCCTGTACCGAACTTGCTATAAGGACTTTTTGGATTAGAAATGGATTTCTCGAGCTGAAATAGACGCCAGGCATCATTTTGAAGGTTCTTTTTATGTTCTTGAATTTATAAGTTCAATAGTTTTAAAAAATATATAAAAAATAAACCTAAATCAACAGCATGTGCTTCCCGTTCTACCGATCTTTTCAAAATCAAAGGAGAAATAAAAAGCTGAGAAAACATATCTAATGCTTTTTCAAAAGATTTAGGTTCTACAGAGAAGAAATAATTTGTATCTTCTGTTGAGGTATATGCATTATAAGTTCCAGCATGAGTCAACAAATATTCACTAAAATCATCTTCTCCAGGATACTAAAAATATCAACAATATCAAACATATATCTCAACTGACTTTTTTTGTGCCCATAAATAGTAAGTGCTCACAAAAATGAGCAACGCCAGGGATATCATCCTAAGAAGAAGTAAATAAATAAAAAAAATTTTATAAACCTACAGGATCGCTAAAATGGCCAACTTTTACATCCAATGCTGCTCCTGCACTCAGTGAATCTGGATAACTGATTAATAAGGTTTTAAGTCCATTAGATAATTGAATTAATCTATAAGAATAATGATCGCCTTCTGGCTTCTTAATGTTTTCTGTAAGAAGTGTTGCTGTAGTAGCTCTTTTATATAATATATGATCTGTTTTATTATGTTGTATTATATGTGATTCTGTTTTTAAAAGAAATATAAGTGAAAAAAATATGAAATAGCTCCACATAAATGTAATATAAAGAAAAGATTTAAGAAAGATTATTCAAATGATCTTATATATGTTGATTTCCTAGTCCAAAAATAATAATTAATTATTTACTAATTTATTTTTAAATTCTTCAGTAAAAAACGGATATACTTAAAAAAACCGGAAAATAGCTTTTTAAGATAAAAATGCCGACTGATCTTGTGATACGATAAAATTTTTTAAGGACTAATGAAAATAAATAATTTATGACAAAAAGGATCCGATGTATTGAACATATTAGGAGAGATATATGGTCGAAGTTTGGAAATTTAAGAGATGAAAGAATGGGATCTCGAACGAGTTATAATCCTCAATGGATTCATCCAAAAGATAGAATTAAATTTTGGAATATTGCAATAGGAGACCAAGTACGCAAGTCAGTCAAAAAAACGAAGATTTATGTTATTAACTATTATGTATAGGTTCAGATAATCACTGGTAAGGATAAAGGCTTACAAGGAAGAGTAATAGAGATTGATAAAAAAACGAATCGACTTAAAGTAGAAGGATTAAAATTGGTAATTTGCATCCATAAGTTTGTTAATAAGGCTCATTAGATAAACATTCAGTGTAAAAAATATCTTCCTAGAGTGCTACGGACAAAAGAGACTGCAAAAAGTGTTCTTGAAATGCCCATGTTTATTCATTATTCAAATGTGCGACTTGTTGGTGAGATTCAAGGAGAAGAATATGGAACTAAAAAATTGTAATTTATAAATTTTTAATATGTTCTTAATATATTTTTAGAATTAATATTAGACATATTAATAAAGGAAAGCTATTTTATAATAAAGATAGAAAATTATTAACATGGAGACGATGGATAGCTGGTGAGAATAAATTCTTGCCATGGCCTACTAATTTACCGAAAACTGAAAAAGAGCGAGAGCAAGTATATAAAGGTAATAATATTTGAGATTGTTTTTAATATTATTTAATTCATTAGATCATAGAGTAGATACGAAAATGAATGATGTTTATGCAAAAACATTTGTTCCTGTTTTATATTCTCCTCCTTTTCCATTAAGTTTAGAAGATGAGCTTCGAAATAAATATTCTAAATATCGTTAAAAAAATTAATAAAATTATTAAATTTGAACTAAATGATAATATTTTTTTAAAAATATATATTTAGTAAATCTTTGAATAAAAAAAGAGAAAAGGTTGTATTTAATGATTACTAAAAAAAAGAAAATGAAATATTCACTCTTTTGAGCTATTTAGAATATTTTTCGTTTAGGTATTTAAAATTTATAATATTAAAATTTATTTGAAAAATGCTTCAATTTTTTCAATATTTTTCATATTAATAATTAATTTAATCAGCATTAAATATATCACATAATTCTTATAAAAAGAATCTAAATTATTTCTTAAATTTGTATACTTTTTCAATTCAATGTAATTTTGTTCTTTAGAGTTTCACTTTTTACTTAATTTTTGTTGTAGACAATGACTTTTTTAAGATCTATTTTAAGTATTATATATATATATTAATTTCAATATCACTTAATACTATTTTAATGATCAAAATAATTGAATACTTTTTAAAGAGCTTCTGGCATTTAGGAAGATTTAAAAATAAATAATCAAGTATTCTATATAAATTACCTTTCATGAGTTCAAGATATTAAAATGTTCTTTTTCAAATATTCTAGATTTAAATTAATTCATACTTTATAAAAAACATTTCTAATTTCTAATTCTAAATAAAAATTTTATAATTGTAATTTTTCATAATTCTTGAAGACCTATTAATGAGAAGTCTTGTAAAATGATTCTTAAAGATTTATCTTCATTATTGTTACAGAGTTCCTTATTAAAGAAATTTATCTGAAGATTTAAAATTATTTCATATATTTTTTTTTCAAATCTCTAATACCTTTCCATTTAAGGTTGCATTATTAATATTGCTAATTACAAAGAGCTTTCAGATCATTATTCAAATATGAGTAAACCATTATTTTTAAACAATTTTATGAATTGACTTGTAATTCGCCATTCCGATTAGAGTAATAGACCATTAATTATACAATTCCCTTTTTTAATATAATCTAATAATCTAGTATTTAGATATATTTAATAAAAAAAGATTTAATAGCTTATAAAGTTATTGCAAATAATTTTTTGGATAATTACATATGACTCTCATTTCCGTCTTATTATTGCTGTTCTTTAAGTGGAAATAGAATTTTTAAGAAAAATATTGATTTTTTAACATGACTGCATTTTTTTTATTAACTTTTTCAATATTTATCTTAAGTTTATTAGATTTTTCTATTTCAGTATTTACAAGTTTCTTGGATGTTTTTATGCTCTTAAGACATTCCTAAATCGGTTTATCATTCATAATCTCAAGCATTTACAATGTTCTTTAATTTCTTTAAGCATGCACTTTTATTTCTCAAATTTTTCAATGCTTTTAAAAGAATCTTTACTAGTTAAAATCGTTTTTTTCTATAATTTTTAGTTTCATCTTATTAGACATTTTGTAATAGATGGATTAATTCTATCTAAAAAAGATGATTTTTTATTATTCTCAGTATAATTTTTATTTATTAAATTATTAGTTTCTGAACGATTCAAGTTCTTACTAAAATTTATACTTATCGTAAAATTTATTGTTTTATTAATTCTTTGAAATTCATATTTATATAAATATGCAATAGTTTCTTTGTGAATTTTATTAATTTTAAAAATTCATTTTTCTAATTCATTATAAACATTTTTTTAATATTTTAGAAATATTTCCATTTTTAAGACTCGATTATCATCGAGATTTAAGAAAAACTATATATCAGAGCATTGAAAAAAAATTAGTTCTATTGACAAATCATAAAACACTATTTTTTTAATATCTAATGCCTTAATATCTTTTGAAAATTACTATATATTTTTAGTTCTAATAGATTTGGCTTTTGTAAATAAATTTTAAAAAAATATGTGAAAATAGTAATATTTCTGAAAATATCATATTTAACAAATATTAGTCCTATGAAAAACTTCATTTACCAATTTATCGTTTAGAAATTATTTTAAATTTATAAAATCTTAAATTTTAATCAAAAAAATAAACAAATAATAAATGATAAATAAATAATATTTTTTTATTTATTTAATACTGATTAAATTTTATGATTTTTTTTCATATATTCAAATTTTATGTAAAATCCTTTTTAAAATAATTTAAAAATAGTCAATTATTTCATTTAATTTGATAATATAGTTTAGTTATATTTTATTTATTTATATTTTTTTTATTAAATTACTTTTTCTTAATTTTTAAAATTTAAAAAAATCATATATTTAGGATAGAGTATTGAAACAATATATAAATTCAGAATTTGATTTTTACATAAAATCTAAAAAATAAAATCAATTAAGATTTAAAATAAAATTAAGTGAATTTAAGAACAGGTGACCTCGTTAATTTCCTTAAAAGTTGACTCTGATGCAATCGTATCCAAAATAGGAAAAGAAGCTATTCCTAAAATAAAAAAACTAAGATAGTTCTATATAACCATAAATATATAAATATATAAATATATAAATATTAAATATCGTAAGTAAAATTTATAGATAACATTTTTTTTAAACATAAGGAAAAAATATAAGAGAATTAAATATATTCAAATAAACAAGTTCTAGTTGTATAGAAGACAGTAAAAATGTATACAATATATCATCCGGTTGCTGTAGCTGCTGCAGCAACAATTGGTGCTATGCTTTTTGGATTTGATATTTCATCCATGTCAGCATTTGTATTATTTAATTATATGCTCTAGGATTTATATTAATAGGAAGATAGGTTACTGCACCACAATATCTTGAATATTTTAATCACCCAAGTTCTTTACTACAAGGTATTATTACATCATCTATGCCAGCAGGATCCGCAATAGCATCATTTTTTTCGGGATATTTTACAAATAAACTAGGTCATAGATCTATCAATCAGCTGGGTGCTTGGGTTTGGATTGTTGGTTCAATAGTTCAAGCAACCTCTCTTAATGCTGTTCATCTTATTATAGGTCGCTTTATTTCCAGCATAGCAATTGGTCTTTGTTCTGGTCAAATCCCTGTTTGGATTTCTGAATTGAGTCCTAAAAGATATAGAGGGTCTCTTGTCTCCATCTTTCAATGGTCCATAACATGGGGTATATGTATTATGTTTTATCTCTCTTACGGTTGCACAAAGATTGATGGACCATTGTCATTCAGGATTGCGTGGGGCTTGCAGATGGTTCCTGGTTTTATTTTTTCATTTCTTGTTCTTTTTCTTCCTCAATCTCCTAGATGGCTTGCTTCACATGATCGTTGGGAAGAAGCTCAATTCATTATTTCTAAAGTAAATCGTGCGAGTAGTTCTAATAGTCCTGAAGTTATTGCTGAAATAGAAGATATAAAGGAAGCAGTAGAAAGTGATAAAAATGGTATAGGCTATTTAGCATTATTTTCCAAAGGATCTCGTACGAGAACATTTGTTGGTTTTTTTACTCAAGTTTGGCAACAATTTACCGGCATGAATGTTATAATGTACTATGTTACAAATGTTTTCCAAATGGCAGGTTATTCAGGTGTTTCAAATTTACTTATCTCTTCTATTCAATATGTTCTTAATGTTATTATGACTGTTCCTGCTTTACTTTTTATTGATAGATGGGGTCGACGACCGACATTCATTTATGGTGCTATTTTAATGGCAATATTGTTATTTGCAGAGTCAATTTTTATGGCTCTTGGGGGTCATTATGTTCCTAATTATAAGGGGAGTGAGTATATACGATGGAGTATGGAAGGTCACAAAAATTTTGCAAATGCGGTAATTGCATGTTCTTATCTTTTTGTATGTGTTTTTGCTCCTACATGGGGGCCATGTGCATGGATTTATGTTTCCGAGATTTTTCCTCATAATCAACGTGCAAAAGCTAATGGGTTTTGCGCTTTTGCAAATTGGACGTTTAATTTTATATTGGCTATCTTTGTTCCTACTGCATTTAAGAATATTCAATGGAAAACATTTTTAATTTTTGCAACATTTTCAGTTACTATGGCTATTCATGTATATTTAATGTTTCCTGAAACGTGTGGAAGATCATTAGAAGAAATTGAGCATATATGGAAAAATAAAATACCAGCATGGAAGACAAAAGTATATAAACCACCTAAGCCTAGATGTATAGAGAAAAATGATGAAATTGCAATAGATAATAAAAGCGAGAATAAATATGAAGTTTAATGATAGTAAAGAATTATGCTAGAAAATACAAACAGAATTTTATGAAATTGAAAGTTATATTATAAGAATCTTATTGCTGTATACTTATTTTTATGATATAGTGTTTTAATTTTGTAAATTATAGAATAATATTTTATAAAAATTTAAATTGGGTTTCTGTAAATTGCAATCTAAAATAAACTCAAAAACTAGGACCTGTTTCTATTATTTTTTAATGAGTTTTAATTAGTTTTTAATATACTGATAATTTATGATAAATTTTTATATTTTTATAGATTTATGAATTGATAAAAAATTTGAGAATTTAAAATAAATATTTTAAATTTCCAAAATAAGTGATAGTTAGGCATAGAATTATAAGAAAAAATTGTTTATATTAATTAATTGCAAATTTATATTCATCGTCTATTAAATATTTTATAAATAATTGAAATACAAAAAGTGTAAAAAAAATTAAAAATAAATATAATGATTCATAATCAAGGAAAAAAAGTGGTTTTGTCTAAAATTAAGTCTCTTTTATTCCAGTATTCAAGGAGAAGTCTTTTTAATGATTACAGTATTGATAATATTTATGTGGATCATATCCTTCAGCCTCAAGATAAAAGTATTTATCGAAAAAAGTATAAAACACTCATTTAAAGAATTAGTATTTGTTTCAATGTCAGGAGGTGTTGATTCAAGTGTTGCTGCTGCTTTGTTAAAAAGTAAAGTAAATATAAATATATATATATAATACTTTTGATTAAAAATATACAGGGATTAGATGTTGTTGGCATTTTTATTCGAAACTGGATAGAAGATAACAGTTTTTGCTCCTTTGAAAAAGATTTTTTAGATGTTCAAAGAGTTTCAAAAGTATTATCGATGCCAGAGCCATATTATGTTGATTTTTCACGAGACTATTGGAATTTTGTTTTTCAGCCAGCTCTTGATTCATATAAAAATGGATATACTCCAAATCCTGATGTAAATTGTAATAGATATATTAAATTTGGATCATTGTTTGAAAAAATTGAACAAATAATTCAAGAAAAATATTCAAATTGCAACAAATGGTGGGTCGCGACAGGTCATTATGCTACAGTTAAAACACATATCCCAACTAGTTCATCACATTTATTACGTTCAAAAGATATGAACAAGGATCAATGTTTATATTTATCAAGAGTTTCTCAAAGTTCTCTTCGTCGAGTAAATTTTACAAATTATGTTTCCATTAATTAATACTATTTAGACCCTTTTTCCTTTATCAAATTTTACAAAACCTGAAGTCCGTAAGATTGCCAAGAAGTTTTCATTACCAACGGCAGATAAAAAAGAATCACAAGGACTTTGTTTTGTATCACCAAATGCAGGGCGACATTTTTCAAATTTTTTAGCTAATTATCTTAATCCTCAGAAATTAACATATATCGATATTTCTACAGGAGATATCCTTTCTGTTTCTTTTGATAAAGGTATATGGAATACTACTATTGGTGAATCTTCTAGAATTTATATACCACAAGCAAAAAATAAAATTAATGGAAAATGGTTTGTTGCTGATAAAAATCCATCAAAAGGTATTATATATTTATGTAGAGGATGGGATAATCCTGCCTTAATGAAAAATATAATATATTGCAAATCATGGCATTGGATAGATTCATCTTTAGAAGAATATGGTGAAGTTATTGGACAACTAAGACATAGACAAAAACCTCGTAAGTTTTCTAGATTTCTTAATATTATTAATTTGTTTCCTTAGAAAAGTGCTATATAAGTAGATATAAAAACAATATGATCAAAATTGAATTTGAAAAAATGCAACGAGGAATTGCACCTGGACAAAATGTAGCTGTATGGAAAGACAAAGTATGTTTAGGTGGAGGTGTTATACATCAGGTAGAATAGATTTACAGAATCTACAAAAATATCTCGAAAAAAACCAAAAGTATTTACAAATATATTAAATAATTTAGAAAAACTTGTACAATTTTTACAAAATATTATATTTGATAATAAGCAACTGCTTCATCTGGACTCTTACAAACATTATATACATACAAGGCTGCTTCTGTGTGTATAATTAACTAGATATAGTAGCTAATAACTCGTAATCATGATAAAATTGATATTCCTAAAAAGATTTAAAAGAAAGCGTTATGTCAAAAAAAAATATACTTGATCCCCAACTTTAATATTACTTCCTCCATATGCGGGAATAATAACCTTATCGCCAACTTTAACGTTTGTTTTAACCATTTTTCCGTCCTTATCAAGTCCTCCAGGACCGACTGCAATGACTTTGCCTTCTGATAATTTTTCCAATGATCTAAAACGAATATTAGCTATTACATTACTTAAAGGCTTTATTCTTCGAAAGAAGAGATCAAACAATAAAAAAGTAAATAATTTAAACAAAAAATAGTACATACTTTTCTGGCAAAAAAATACCCGAAGCAGTCTTACTTTCTGGTTGAATTCTCTGAACTAGCACACGATCTAAAAGAGGTCTAATGCATGATACAGATCTTAAAGAGGTTGCCATTTTAATGCTTTCTTGTAAAAAATAAACTTTTTTAAATATGTAGCTATAAAAAAATAAATTTTCGATTTAAACAATCGAAAATTCGAGACAAGCGCTAAATTAAAAAAATAAAAAATGAATAAACTGTTTTTTAAAAGCTTCATAATTTTTTAGACATTTAATTATTATAAAACATTAACTCGGATTTCTATATTCGAATATTTGTTTATGAATATAGAAAAAATTAGAAACTGAGACAACAGTAAAGATTATTTCAATTTATTAAAATAGGATGTTTTTATTTGCAAGAATTCAAGTTCTATTAAGTTTAATTCTTTTTTTTTCAGCGTTTGCTTCAGTTTTTTCTTTAATGTTTGATATTATAGCAATGCCTAAAAATATTGAAAATAACCGATGTATTCGTACTTATGTACCTGCAGATACTTTGGTAACAATTCATGTTAATGTTTTTGGGTCTCTGAATGATGGTCAAAAAGTGAATATGACAGTATATTAGTTTTATTAGGCATAAAAGATAAAAAGCTGATTTTTTAGATTACTGATATTGCTGGAAATAAATATGGCCATTCTAGAGAGATTATAGGCCAAAGAAAAATTGTTCTTACTACAAACAATGAATCTACGATTATTGTATGTTTAAATAATGTTCTTCTTGATGGTAATGATTCTATATAATAATAATAGAAAACTTTGAAGTTTTGTTACATATAAATTTTTATATTTTTTCCTTTTATAAAAAATATAAACAATAACTTCATTGTTTTATAAAACATAGTTTATATTTTTAAATAAATATTAACTGGTTTTAGGATTTGATAGTACCTTTAATCATTTCCGATCAGTAGAATTAAATATTAATAAAGGTGCAGATGCTCTTAATTGGAATGAAATTGAGATTCAGAAACATTTAAAACCTATCGAGGTTGAATTATTGAGAATCGAGGGTATTTCTAAGGAAATTGCAAAGGAGATGAATTATATGGAAAGACGAGAACAAAAAATGCGAGACATTAATGAAAGTACAAATGATCGTGTCAAATATTATGGTCTTGGGTTTATGATTTCTTTGGTTATCCTTGGAGTTTGTGAAATTGTTTATTTACGTCGTTTTTTTCAACGCAAGCAGCTTATTTGAATTTACTTAAATATTTACTGTTTAATATAGAAAATCGTTAATATAGTATTTATTTTGTTAAACTTTCTAAAAAAAAGTATTCTTTAATTTTATGAATTTATTATTTTTTCTATAATTTATCAATTTTAAGTATAAAAAGTTATCGTGCAATTTTTAGAAAAAATTGAAATTTATAGAATGAATGATAAAAATACAAATGCAAATACAATATTCGATAATGATCCGCAGGAGCTGTTAAATATATCAGAGAAGCCTCGATTAGGTCACTATGCAATTTTGAAGACACTGGGTGAAGGAAGTTTTGGAAAAGTAAAACGTAAGAAATAAATAAAAATAAAACTGAAAATAGGTAACTAAATATTTCTTAGTTGCAGTTCACTCTATTACTGGACATAAAGTAGCTCTTAAAATAATCTCACGAAAATCATTATTGAATTTAGACATGTCATCAAGAGTAGATCGCGAGATATCTTATTTAAAGCTTTTAAGACATCCTCATATTATTAAACTTTATGAAGTAATTGCAACTCCTACAGACATAATTATGGTTATCGAGTATGCTGGTGGGGAATTATTTGATTATATTGTTTCTCGAGGTAAAATGAGTGAGGATGAAGCTCGTCGCTTTTTTCAGCAGATTATAACTGCAGTTGAATATTGTCATCGTCATAAAATTGTACACAGAGATCTTAAACCAGAAAAGTATTTTCATTAGATTTTTTTTAATTATTTTAATCTTATTGAAGCCTTTTATTGGATGATTTTCTTAATGTTAAAATTGCTGATTTCGGTTTATCAAATCTTATGACTGATGGAAATTTTCTAAAAACATCATGTGGGTCACCAAACTATGCAGCACCTGAAGTTATATCTGGGAAATTATACGCCGGCCCAGAGGTAGATGTTTGGTCTTGTGGAGTTATTCTTTATGTTATGCTTGTAGGTCGGCTCCCATTTGATGATGAATTTATACCTACACTCTTTAAAAAAATAAATGGAGGAATTTATACTATTCCTTCATTTTTAAGTTCTGATGCTAAAGAATTACTTAGTCAAATGCTTGTAGTAGATCCCATTCAACGAATTACATTACAAGAGATTCGAGAAAGTAAATGGTTTAATCTTAACTTACCTGATTATCTTCATCCGCTTGATAAATATGAAGAAAAGAATGAAGTTGATGATAAAATTGTTGGGAAACTTGGACAAGTAAATTAAAATATTTTTTTAATATATTCAATTTTTGACTATGAATAGGCTATGGGCTATAATAAGGATCATGTATATGAAGCACTTGCTAGGTCGGATTGTAATGAAATAAAAGATGCATATCGATTAGTTGCAGAGAATCAGATGAGATATAAGGATTGTAAGTATTTTAGTATTAAGATTTTTCTCATTTTTTTTAGTTCGAATTATTATGGCAAAAAATATACAATCATTTTTGGCTCAATCTCCACCTAGCTGGGATACTGAACAAATTAAATTTCCTCGAAATATTTCATCATCTTCATTAGGTCATCCTTCTCCTACTAATATAAATACTTATTCCATAAGCAAAGGAGTATATAGTACATTGTTACCTTCAGTTGGTGGATCGTATACACGAATAGAAGATCAAACACCTTTTCACATTAGTATCTTGCCATCTAGTCTTCATAATTATCATATAATGTATATGAATAAGAGAATTTCCTTGGATTCATTGAATAGAAATATTAAGGACAAGAAATTACAAAGTAATATTTCTAAATCAGTTTTAGTACCAATGTCTATAAATACTGAAAAGAAAAAGCGAGCAATTCGTTGGCATTTCGGAATACGTAGTAGAAGTTCACCATTAGAAATAATGATAGAAATATATCGAGCACTAAAAGATCTTGGAGCAGAGTGGGTCGACATTGAATCTCAAAATATAAATCTGCATGAAAAGATAAATAAATTTAAAGAAAAGAATTTATCAGAAAACAATGATGCTAATGAAGCTATATTGGATTCAAATAAAGCCAAAGATCCTTATGTTATAAAATGCCGTTTAACAAAATCGTCTGATAACGAAAAAAAAATTATAGTAACTATCGTTATTCAATTATATCATTTAGAATCTAATAATTTTTTGGTGGATTTTAAATGTGGAGGTTATGAGAATGTATATTCAATTATTTCTGAATTACCATCAAACAATATAAATAGCGAAACCGAAAAAATAATTTGTGGAATGTCTAAATTAATAAAAAATGATATAATGAAAACTAGTTCTCAAGATTTAAATACATCACAATATTCGTTGGATTCTTCTGGGAAAAATCTTTCTGAAAAGCAGGTTACCAGCCCTTTTCCGTTTTTAGATATGGCAAGTCAGTTAATATTACACTTAATGTGATATCTTAATGTCTATACGAATTAAGCTTTGCATTTATTATTTTAAAAATTTGTATTATATTTTTATTTGTAATATCAAAATAGTCTTGCAAAATCTTGACTAATATGTTATCGAATTAACTTTTAGATTTAATATTTTTAAATTTTAATCAAATTAAAGATGTTTTTTATAAAATCCGGTTTTACTAATGCGTCCTTATTGAATAACCAAGGTATTTAAAATGACATTTTAAATAAATTTAAAAGGTTTTTATTCATTCTTGATCAATGGCTATAAGTTTGAAGAATATTTGGTCAATTTTAATTATAGCAATATGTTTTATTCTTTTGCTCTTTTTTGCTATTGTGAGTTATACAATGTCTAATTATTGATTTTTTTAATTATTTATTCAGGTTTTATTACTAATTTTTTCTAAACAAAGACTTTCATATCAATCCGAGTTATATTGTAAAGTTATATCAGAAAATGGGGAATTTAACAAAGTTCTTCTTAATACATTGGAAGATCCTGCAGAAGTCTTTTTGTCTGTTGTGATTCCTGCCTTCAATGAAAAATTACGGCTTTCAAAAATGTTGGAAGATGCAGTAGAGTTTCTTTCTTTCGAACTTGAAAAAGACCAAAAATGGGAGATAATTATAATAGATGATGGAAGTACAGATAATACCTATGAATATTCAGTTGAATGGGCTTTATCTAAAAGTAAAAGTTCTTTATTAAAACATGGAGAAATTAGAGTTTCTAGTTTAGAAAAAAATAGAGGAAAAGGGAGTGCAGTGACACATGTATTCTTTTTTTTTTGAAAATATATAGAATACTAACGATACAATGAAGGGAATGATCCATTCTCGAGGGGAGTATATTATATTTGCGGATGCAGACGGTGCATCTAGATTTTCTAATTTGTATAATCTTTTAAAAGAAATTAAAAAAATTGAAAGACACGGATACGGCATTGCTATAGGATCTCGTTCTTATACGGCATCAAGTGATATTATTTTAAAAGTATTTTTTTAAATACGAAATATATAAGATTAATTTATTTTAATAAATTTAGAGATCTAAGATCAGGAATTTCATGATGCATGTTTTTCAAAAGTACTTATGGTTTATGGGAATAAGGCATATTAAGGATACTCAATGTGGATTTAAATTATTTACTCGTCGAGCAGCTTTAATGATATTTCCAAATATGCATGTAGAAAAATGGATATTTGATATAGAAGTTCTTATTTTAGCTGAAATATTTTTAATACCAGTAGTTGAAGTACCAATAGCTTGGCAAGAAGTTTCAGGCAGTAAGTTAAGTTTAATAAGTGATAGTCTAAGAATGGCTATTGATTTACTAATTATGAGGTTAAATTACAAATTTGGATTTTGGAAAATCAAAAAAAAATAAAGAAATAATTTTTTTGTATTAAAGTTTTATAACTTTATAACAATATTTAAATTGTATTACATTTAAATCTCATGTTTTTGTTAAATTTGCATATTTTTGAAATAGTATTTAAAATTATGAAATAGAGCTTAATATAATTTTATTATATTTTAAAATATATATTAATGTTTATTAGAATTTATATATTAGTTTGTTAATACAAATTTATTATTCAGCTATATTGAAATAATATTATTATTAGTTTATGATTAGATTTTATTTAGAAAAATAATTTTAATATAAATATCAGCTTTTTATTTTTATTTACATTTTTTTAAAAATAAACCTATTTGTTATCATTTTAATTACTAAATATACTGATCTATAAAATTTATATAAAAATTAATAAATATTAAATCAACTTGTCATAAAATAAATTTTTAATTGTTAAAATATTAAATTGCATATATATAATATATATATATGACATTAGTTTAAAGTTAAAATTATTTAATATTTGGAAACATTTTGTTAATATAGATCTATATTTCTTTTTTTTAAAAAAAATTAAATATTAAAAATAAAATATAAAAAATAAATTTTATTTATAAAATCTTTACATTGTAATATATTAACAAACCATTTATTTAAATCATAGAATCAATTTATTGTTAATCAATTTGTTCTATTTAAATAAGTTTAACATATATGATTTTATTTAAAGCTTAGTTAATGTTTTCCGAATATATTTATTAGCTTAAATTGTTATTCTAATTGAGTATTTTATTATAATCTTAAATATCCTTATAAAAAGAAAACTGAGTTTTTGTTTTAATTTTTATATTTTTCTAGATTTAAAATTTAACATTTTATTAAAAACTTTTTAACAATTTTTTAATGTAAGAGAAGTTAAAAATGCAACTTAATATTAATATTATCTTTTTTAAAATTAAATTTCACATATTTTATAAAATTTATTAAATAATTATTTCAAAAATTATTATAAATATCTATAAAAAATTATCACTTAAACTATTACTGTAATTGCTTGCCATATAAAAATTTAATTATAAAGTTAATTTTTTAAAATTATTTTTATAAAACCATTTAAAAGTTATATAACGGTTTTTTAAAGCAAATACTAAAACATACAATATATATCTTATTTGAAATAGATGAAATAATAAAAAACAAGTTTTTTTAATTATATAAATCAAAAACAATATTATTAAGAAGTGAAAAATTAGAAATCAAAGTATAAACCAAAATATTAATAATTTTTCGTTTTAGGAAATAATTAATATTTCTTAAAAATTTTATTTAAGTATTTTTTTATAATAGAAATTATAATTAAATTTTATAATCGACACTTATTTATAAATATTGCTATCAAAAACTAATTTAGTCTTTAATAAAGAATTAAAATTTCCTACTTTTATAACTTTTCTAAAAGCTATTGCAGATATAGCAGCAAGTCCTTTAGCTTTTGCAATTATTCTCATATTTAGATCACTTGTAACTAATACAACTTTTTCAAATTCTTCAGATGCAAATAATCCTTTTTGAGATTTCACATGATTCTCATTTTGAAATAAAGCAACCTGAATAATTCTGTCATCAATATTTCTATATCTTTTTTCACCTTCAAAATTATCTTCTGATTGTTCTGATATATAATTCAAAGCATGAAGTATATTGCCTTTAACTGTAACAATCTTAGCTTTTTGAGATTTCAAAGCAGAAATAATAAGAATAATTGCATTATGAGCAGCAATGCCAATAGGAGGAGGTTTATTATTTAATCCATATAATTCAAAAATAACTAAAAGATATCACAATAAATTTAAATACCAATACTATTTATCTACCAGCAAGAGGGATGACAATATCCCAAGAATTCATAGAAAGAACCTTATGAAATAATTTTAAATAAGATATTAAAAAGTTGGTATCAAAAACTAAAGTCTAACCATATTAGTATAATCATATTTTAAAAATAAATTTACCGTATAACCAGATTTAATCTGTCGAAAAAAGTGCTGAATATCTTTTTTATGATTACATCCCAATTTTTTTGAATCATTTTTACTTAATATAGACTTCAAAGCTCGACGACGTTCCTAAAAAAATAAGTTGAAATATCTTTAGACTATAATTTATAAACTCTAAGATTTTTAATTTCTTCACTTTCTCCTTGTACTTCTAGATCATCATTAAATTTTATATCATTTTTATAATTCTCGTTTTCTGATTTAAATACATGAGTATGAGATAGTGATAAAATCGCTTTTTCAAAATATTCATTAGAAAACTTAATTTTATTAATATAATCTTCACTAATAGTGAAACGTTGAGTTTGAGTATTATACAACAGAATATTAGAAAGCTAATTATAGTTAATAAAAAAATTAAAAAAAATAAGAAAATACTGAAGCTATTTTAAATCCAAGCCAAATAATCCTTTTTATTCTAATTTCAATAATTTCATCATCAGGTTGTTCAACTGTAAAATCAAAATCATCTTCTGTCATATTTTCAAAATACGCTTTAGGCCAAATTTTTTTGGACCAATTTATACCTCTTAAAGCCCAGTCCTCAGGTAAAGGACTTTTACTTTGTCTAACTGGAAGGTCGCTTGTTCCAAGTATACTGTTATTCTTTATTTTTTTAATAATATTAGACAAATATTCTGCAATTTTAAACCATGGTATAAATCTTTCCATAGAAGAAAGAACAGATGAATAGTTTGAACAATAATATAAAAATATCATACATATAAAATTATATGCAAGAGAGTTTGATGATGTTATAGAGATAGAAAGTGACATAATAAAATAGTGTAATTGACATGCCTTTAAAAATACTATATGGTCAATAGATGATGTTTCTTGATCTTTTATAGAATGACGACACCCAGATAAATCAGATGAGTTAATAAGATTAATAGGATAATATAATGTAGATGCAATATGTGCCGCTTTGAATAAAGAATGATTAATTGCAGGAAGATCACTTTCATTTATATTATAAGACAAAGTATTTGTTTTATTTTCAACTGTAGTAAGTCTTTCCAAATATTCCTGATTCAATTTAGTATAATTTTTATCAAAAAAACAATTATATGTTTCCTTTCTCTTTTTCTTGTTGTTAATCTTACTCTCTCTTATTAAATATTTTAATTTTCCATGTTTATTTCCGTATTGAAATAGTGCTACAACATTCGTAATAGCCATTAATACACCTTCTTTATTCCAAATATTTTCTTTACTTAAAAGAGAAAGAAAATCATTAAGGATCACTTCAAAATCATCAAGTTGGAGCCGAGTAAACAATAATCCATGAAGTTTTACATAATTATTAATCAAATCCGAATTTTTAGATGCATTCGAAAAGCACAAAGATTCTTTATGGATAAATATTGGATCAAATAAAGAAAGTATGGATCCTCTAGCATATGAGAATGATTTAGAAACAATCAGTCTATTAAAATAATAAATATTTATTTAAAAAAATAAAAGGAAAATACGCTTTAGAATAATAAAACAATTTTTCTAATATATTATCTTTCGATAAGATAGCCAAATGATGATATAATCTTCCAAGCGTAGGTAAATTCTTTAATCCTTTAACATACCAATACTTTGCGACATTATTCCAATGATTTCTACTTTCCATATCTACTTCTTCAATAGCCATTCTATATCTTGCTAAATCCCCCAAACATTCTATCCATTCATTTTCAAACGTAGAAACAGTTTCAAGCAAAACTGTTATTTGAGAATATGAAAATAAAATATACGAAATCAAATGCTCAATAGTATATGGAAGTTGGGAACGAAGAATTTCGAGATAAGTATATATGGAGTTTCTCCATAGCCTAGCCGGAATAGTATATTTAATAGGAATTTTCATTATTGAAAGACTTGCTGAAGGATGCTGAGTAAGTGATAAAAAATTTATATATAAAAATAAAAGACTAAATTTATAAGCAAATATGCTATCAAAGTATATTACCTACGCTTCATGTAATTCGCTAAGTTTTCTGAATTTTTCATGATCTTTATCAGAAAACGAAAATTTCTTATCAAACTGATTACATATATTATCCTGAAGTTTCACATGAGATTCCAAATGTATAAGCCCTTTATATGAACTCTTAATTTCTTTGAGAAGCATTTCACGTGTAACCATAAACGGATTTTTTTCCCGAATAATCAAATTATAATCAGAATAAGAGTCGTTTCCATTAATAATTTTTTTCTGCTTTTCTAGAAAAAAAGTCTCCTCAACTTGTTTATTTTTTTGAGACTCCAAATTTATAAAAGTCTTAGAACTAAATAACTTTTTGTTACTATTATTAATTTTTTTAAATTCCTTAGATTTAAGTTGCCTTTTTTCTATATAATTTTTAGAAAATAATCTATTATTTTCTTTTCTTATTAAAGGTATTGGATCTAATCCTGGTTGAAAAAGTTTACTTTGATTTGAAGATTGAAATGTAGCTGCAAAGAATCTTTCATAAGAATTATGAGTTTTAGGATTTTTAGCACTTCCGGGCTTTTTAAATAACGTCCTTTCAATTGAAAAATGTTTTCCTAATTTTGCTTCTAATTTTTTTATTGGAATATTAAATGAAGGATCATAATCAGTATCAGAGGTATTATTGTGTATATTAAGATATTTTTTAGATAAATTTGGAGATCTTGTATAGTTTTTTAGATCACCCAAAAGATGTAATCTATATCTTTCATGTCTCGGCTTAAAAAGTATCTCTTCATAATCTAAGCTAGTCCTAGATTTAAAATTTTTATATAAAATTTCTTCTGATTCCTTTTTGTGAGTGCATATAAATTCCTCAGTATGTTTAGATAAAATTTGAGGTTCCTCTAAATTATTTCCAAGTAAAGCTTTTGTTTTATTATTAATTCTAATGTAACATAAGAAACCCCATAAGGTAGAAAAAACAAATATATACTTTGTAGCACTATATTGAGATAATATCGGTTTATCAGATATACAAGGAAGTGACATTATAAAATTAATTGCGTTATTTAGGTCATGTTTCATTAATCTTAAGTAATAAAAAAAATCCTTTAAAGAAATATCTCTCCATTTATGTGTTAATTCAGAAATCTTATTAACAAAATACCACTTCTTTTTGATATAAAATAAATTTTAATAACTTAATGGCATAGATAAGTTAATTGTGAAAGTTTTCGAACGTGATGTATATTATATCATAATATATATATTATATATAATCTTTCTTAAAAAAATCATTCTTTATATTATAATTTATATATTTTATTATATATTAATGATAAAACTATTTATATTCTTAAATAATTAAAATATTAACATTTGATTTCAGAAAAAAAATAAATATCATTAAAAAAGATATAATACCATTTTAAATATCAAATTTATTCTCATATTAGACATATCTTATTATTAGTGATTCTATCAGAAATATTTCATATATTACATTTTTATTTATTTAAAACTATAAAAATGTAAATGAGCGATTTTAAAAAAATATGATTTCAGAAAAAATATACAATTTTTAATTTTAGGATATATTAATGCTAACGTTCAAAAATTATGGTTAAAAATGCTGAATTATATCCTTTAAATATACCATCAGATATTTCTGATTCTTTGAGTACAATATCATCCGACACTGATAAAGAATGGCAAGAATCCATAAGTCAACTAAATATCTTTTTATTTTGGATTATCATTCCATTTATTGGAAAATGGGCAGGTCGTCAATTTGCTTATTTCTGTAATCATAATTTTTTCTAAATTCGTAGTTATGCTAATTATATGTAAACATAGTATGGGAACGATGTATAAAAATGAAAACACCAATAGAGTTGTCTATTAAAAGTCAGGGTGTTCTCGGATTACGTAAATTACTAACACCATTTTATTGATGAGATTTTTACATATAATAAATAATTAAATTTTAAAGTTATATTTTACGGTACTAATGCAAAAATATATAATAGAATAAATCAATTACATATTTTTTGGATCATAAATATTTATAAAAACTGAAAACTACACTTTTTTCTAAAATATTAAACATGTTTATTATTTAATAAGAGCATATTATTATATAATTAAAATTAAGAAAGTATTCGGAGGCATTTTCTTTATTGAACATTAAAACACTTCAATATCTGATCTAAATACGTAAAAACAAGTCTATTTTCATCATAAATATAGATAAATTTATAAATATAAATTTAGAATAAATAAAATATATAAGAATATGCATTATAATGTAATGAAGCTAAAATATTTCAATAGTAGATATATATTTATTATATATTAGCATTGATTTTTTTATGCAGTCTCGAAATTAGATGTCCCTGAAATTCATAATTGAATTTACATAAATTATTTTATTCTTTTTAGAATATGAATTGACGCTTCTTTACTCATTAAATAGAAGAAGTAATTACATTTAAACTTGTATTTTTCTTTTTTATTTCTTTTAAGAGTAGGAGTTTTATTTACTAGAAATTCATCTATTTGTATATATTTGCTATTTTTCGGTTTTATTCCAAAAATATATAAAATTTATTTATCATTTCTTATAATATTGTCATTACATAGGATATTTCTAAAATTAAATCTATTTTTTTAAATGTTAATGTCACTATTGAATCCCAAAACAGCCAAAACAAATTATTCTTTATCAAATCAATAAATAAGTTTTTTAAAAGAAATCTTTAATATCATTTAGAAAATATATACATATTAATTTCTAAATACTATTTATTTTCTATTTAATCTAACGTACATTTTTATAAAAATCTTATACGAATCAAATATTAATAAAATTTATAATTTAATAAAAAAAAATTATTCAGAATATATTTTTAGTTTTAATTTTTAAAAACAAGTGCCTTAATATGAGGTTTTTAAATATCTTTTTATATTATGTATATATCATTAATCTTATGTTCCGTTTCTGGAATCAAACACATAACTATTCGAAAAAGGAAGTACAGGCATAATAATAAAATAATACTCAAATAATGAAATCAGGGAAGAAAAACAGTAGGAATAGCTTAGAATGGGTTAAATGCTCTTGAATACTAATTTTTTTAAACCTACTTTTTTATAGAAAAGATATGGTCATTAAAGTATTAGACTAAATAGAAGTAACTTTTTTTTGTGAAATTGAAAGACAGGGTATCAGTTATATCTTTTTCTTCAGTATAGAGTTAGGTGTTATATAAAATTGTTATTAGAAACTCTTTTTCTTGGGATTTTATTACATAATTTATCTATAAAATGCAGACATTCTTTGATCCATTGTGTTCATCTGCTTCGGAATTTATTGATTCTCCTACACTTTTGGACGATTTAAAACTTGACTATACGTTTACACAATATCCGTTTGATAATCCTAATTATACTCAAGTTAATGATATTGAAAAATTCTTAAATATAAACGTTGATGATTGTGAAGACAATAATAAACAAGATATAGAATATTTTTGTGATGAGAATCTTTTAAATTCAACGGATATTCATTTCAATACTAAAGATGATTCTAGTTTTCAATTATCAACTTTATACGATATACCTTGGATAAAATCAATATTTAATGATGATATTACGCAGACAATTTCAGAAAAAAAAAACATTTTTGAGGAAGAAAGATTATCTGATATTTATATTAATTTCGATGATTCAACATTATTAAACGAAATAACTGGTACTCCTAAAGATGTTGTCAAAGAAACTGATCAATCAAACAAGGAACTAAATAAAGATGATAATTATGTTTTTACCATAAATGTTTCTGATAGTTATGAGAAAGATTCGGCCTTATCTTATCTATCTAATCTTAATGATACTCAACATTTTTTTGACTCATCTTTTACATGTCCATTAACTCCACGTTTATTACCATCGGTAGGAAATGAACTAAAAGAATTACTCGTTTTGGATTCAAAACCGTCTGTCAAAATGTCCGTAAAAGAAGGAGATACGTTATTAGAGAATATGACCTCAAAACAATTTGTTAATAACAACAAATCATCTGAAAAGACTTTATATAGTGATAATTCAGATATACATCCTCTAAATAACCTTTTGGAAGACCATACACCAAGTATATCATTCTCAACAAAGCGTTCTTTTCAAGATTTTTCTAATGGCGATATGTATATATCATCATTACCGTCTCCAAAAAGAAATAAACATATATATCCGATAGAAAACAACCTTTATGGCCATACGTTTAATTCAATTATTCATGATAATTCTATAATATCATTGCCGCAGTCACATATATCCTCGGAATCGGCTCTTATGTTTGATAATAATATTTTATCTTATAAAAATTACGGGACTACAAATGGAAAACAAGAATATATGGATACATCTTCACTTGTTCCATATGAAGTTTATCTTCCTGAAACAACAGCATCATTCTTTTCAAAACAAACCAATCCGACTTCATTAACATCTATTAAAACCGATTTGCCCGAAAATATTAATATGAAAGATATAGTTCGCGCATCTTCAACTAAATATAAAAAGAAGCGATATCCTATAACCTTTGAATCTTTTATTAACTTTACAGAACGAGACGCTGAAATTATTCTTAATGGTGTTGCTCCGAGCGGAAGCAGTAAGAAACATTAAGATCATATTTACATATAATTTGTTAATTGTTGTTCATTATTATTCTTATGTGTTTAAGTAAAATATATTCTGTATTAGTATAATGTTCACATTTAATTTATATCTACTTGTAATAAGTAGATTTAAATTTTTAATTATATTTATATAAAAATTGATGTTTATACTATATAAAGTTATAACTTAAATTTACATATTCTAATTATGATGCATTTAGAATCCTAACGAACTTGGATATTTGTTATTAAATAAAACAAATCTAATGACATCAATTAGTATTAGATAAATTATTTAAGAAAATAGATCAAAAAACAAACCTAAAATCAAATATAATATTTATATGACTTTGTTGTATATATAAAAAAATCTAAAATTAAATTTTACAATAAATAAGCAAATAAAAAAATAAAGATCTAAATACAGAACATAAATTTATAGATTCATATGAACGCTCATATATATTCTCAACCTATATGCTAAGCATGATAAATAAATTAGCAAAATAAATAGTCTTTAATAAATATTATTATAACTGTATAGAATTCGAAAAAATAAATAATTTATAAAAAATGTCACGAAGAATATTCTTATTTAGCTAGAAAAATTAGAAAAAATATTGTATAAACGTCGTAAGATATTAAATTATTATTTCATCGCATTTCACATCCCTCTCCTTTAATACGACTAGTACCATGACAGCTACGTGCATGTTTCCACCAGAAAATTTCAGCCACTTTAACCTCTTGTTCTTTTATACCCTGAACACGTACCCACTTCTTGCATTTATGACATTTTCCTTCAAGTATTTCTTTTCTATCAGGAATACTAGTGAATCCCGATGCTTTTTTTTTTTTTGAGATACCATTAGCATTCATAGTTACTAGAGGCACTGTTCGAAAAGATACAGGAGGCGAATATGGTAGTGCTGTTGTTGGATTTATTCCATGAAAGAAATTCATATGATACCTAAAATAAAATAATTAAAAAAATTTAAAAGAATCTTTTTAAATAAATATATACCAAAAGGCACTTATTTTCATTTTTAGCCATACTTCTTTTCCTTGACCACCACGTTCAATATTTTCACAACAAATTGGGCACATTCCCATTTTATTTATTCCTATACCTTTGATATATCGAGGATTATAGAGATCATCTACATCATATTGAATAGGTGGATTACCATTAGAATAAGTAAAACGTGGATGAGCAAGATAATAACGAAAAAAATCCGGATGAATAGGAATATTTTCAGGAAATGTACGCTGAGTAGAAAGAGGTAAAGAAGGTCTTGATGAAAGAGGAGAATAAAAATTAGATGAATGAGATGAATCTGATGATGATTCGCTTTTAAGTGCAATATTATTATCTAAAAAATCGATTCTTTTGGAATATATATACGAAGGTCGTGTAAATTTTTGTGTAGAATATATATTTTGTATATGAGAATGAGAAAATTCCGATTTAAGAAGCAAGTCTTCAACTTCATCTTCTGTAGCTTTTTGGCGGACACGACGAAACTGCCGGCCAGCAACAATAGTTCTTTTATTATTAGGAAAAAGACGTTTACATGAAACGTTTTTTGAAAGCTTTGTCAATTCTTGTCCAACACGTTTTCCAAGAGTTGTTGCACGTAATGTTGAAATCCTCTTAGTTCTAAATTGAGCAAGAACAAATGATGAAAGAGCAAGCGTATCTTTCCTTTTTTGAATAGTATTTTCTTCAATAGTAGAACTGTTCATATGTGTATTTGAAAATTCATCGTTTAAACTATTATCTACACTTAATATTGTTGTTTTATGATCAGTCGGTGTTGAATGACAGAATTCTGTAAGTGATGGTGTAATAGAAAAAATTGTAGCTGAGCTATTACATGTATATACAGGGTCATATTGCAAAGCTGATTCACATAGTGCTATTGAACTATATATTTCTTTCTTTTTCAGAGCTAATGTATTTGTAGATAATGCTGCAAGAGGTCGCCGTCCATTTATTGACGAACTTATCACCCTTCTTCTATTCTCATCAACCCAAACTTTATCTAACCAATCTCCCTCTTCTCCCACTTCCAATACTGATGATAGTTCTTCTTCATGTATTGAAAAATTATCAACTCTTGTTGAACTCTCTAGAACAGATAATTCTTCTGATACTGATGATTCATTTAAATTTACAATATTACCATTAAACGAATGACTAGAAATACTTTGAATATTCTCTATACACTTAATATCAACAATTCCCTACATGATTAGCTATTCATATCACTTTATTTATAAAAATACTCCGTCAACAATGTCATCTTGCCAAACTGCAATACTTGCGCGCGCTTTTTCTGGAATATATGCGCTTGAAAACATATTAACTGTTGATGTTAAGAACATGTCGCATGCATTCCGTCTAAAAGCATATGATAAATCCTTCTCTGACTTCATGAAATTTTTTTATACGCAAGTCAACGATATTTTTTATAATTTTTTTAAATTTCTAAAAAATTTAAAAAATACTATTTTATTTAAAAATATTTTTTCATATATTTACTTATAAAATCTAAATATAAATCTAACTCAATATTTCTTAATTCTAAAAGTATATTTAAAATTTTCTAAATAAATGTTCGTTTTTTTTAAAATCTGAGATTTTTAAAAAAAATTATATAAAAAATTTAAACAAAAAATAAGATAATTATTAAAACAAATAATATTTATGTAAAACTATTAATATTTTATTTAATAAATTAATAAAATAGTTTAAAAAAATATCGGACAAGTTTTTTTTGAAAAAAAATCCGATTTAAAAAGCCTTACCGTATTAAAAACTAAACATTTAACTATTGCATAGAAGACAGATATGGCAGAAAAATATATATATATAGTTATACGTATATTGGCTATTGTTATCGGCCTTTTGATTCTTTCATTATCTGTTGATATTAATCAACAGCGTCGATATAAAAATCAAGTTCAGTTACCAGACATGAATTTTACACTGTTTACTGGCCTTTTTTCGATTATAACAACAGTTTTTGAATTTGTAAAAGCTTCCGTATCATCTTTTAATCGTCCTATTATTACATTGATTAATGATATCCTTAATTTAATATTTACATTTTCAGCAAGCATTATTCTTTCTCATATTACAGGATTTCATTCATGTGCAAATGTTGATTACGTAAAAAATACTCCAGTATTTTTGAAATCTAAAGGGATTTGTCGTGAATTTCATGCTCTAACATTTTTGTCATTAATTCTTTTCTTTTTGTATATTATCTTATCTATTATTTCAGCATTTTTCTATGGAAAAATAAAAGGATCAAATTCAAGGCTTCATTCTTGAGATTTTTAGGTTCTAAATATTTTTATTTATTATGAATAATAGTAATGAGATTTATAATGTATTTTATTTTTTCTTCAGATTTATAAGATATAAAAAAATTAGACTTAAAAGCTTATTCATAATATCTTTATTAATTTTTTCATAAAATTAGTTATTTAGAAAATAGATTGCCATTTTAAGACTGGAGACGGGCTGAAATAAATATATTATATGAAAATAGAGAAGCAAGTAAAACTGATGGAACATCATATTGTGAATTTTTGGATTATAATAGTGAAATTATTATAAGTAATGGGGATACAGAGGATGAAATGTTCTATTATCATTAGATAGTCTTTTATGTGAAGGGTTAACAAAAAAATTATAAAAAAATGAATCTTTTCAAAAACATAACTATTTAATTCAGAACGCAAAAAATGTTAAAAAACATCAAAGATTTTCTAAAAGTTTTTTCCAAATATTAAATTTGAAATATCATTGTTTTCTATTAAAAATGACAAAAATGATTCAATTGAACTTAATAATATATCTAATTTATATAAGAGAAGTAAGGATCACTCGAAAATTTTCAAAGAAACAGTGTTATATATAAGGAAAAATAAATATGAATAAAAGCCATCGGAAATTCTTTAAAGAAAATTCTACATTTGTTCCTCATATTACCACTTTTCTATGCATTATAAATGTTATAACAATTATTTATTTAATTTTGATAAGAAACGTCTGAAATACAGAAAAAAGGTTCTTTTTATCAAAATAATTATAAAGAACAAGTATATTTCAATATTTATTTTTATTAATTTATTTAGTTCTCAAACAAAATCTTTACAGGATAATATATGGACATACGATACTTTTGATATAAATAAGGGCATTGTTGTAATTACATTTTATAATTTTTTTAGTATCATTGATTTTAAATAGATACAGTTTAATAATAAGCGACAGAACTTTGATGTTTCAAGCACTGATAAAAATCTGGAGAAAATAAAGAAATCTAAAGTTTTTAGTGTTCAAGTTAAAATTCCATTTTCAGATTGTATAAAGGATTTTGAAAAGGAATTAATTAATTATTGCAAACCTTATTTCCATCGTTTTTTTTCTAAGAGAAGATAAACCATTAAAAATTAGGCTTTCAGAAAATCCTTTGAGGATTCTATATCCAACTTTTAATCTTCCTTTTATATTTCTCTTTAAAGCAGTATATACACCTTGTTTTACTAATAATACGGATTTAATAAAAAACTCCGGAGCTTCATATATAGTACAATATACAGACTCTAAAACATTTATACAAGATTCTAGTCTCAATATACCTTCTTTTAATAGTCATTCCAAGGAGTTTTTGATTTAAAATCAGAGAAAAATGTAATAATACATAATGAATCTAGTAACGTCATAAACAATTCATCATCAGACTTTTTCATTCACGATAAACAATCTATAAAAGAATTAAATACTGATTTTTCTATTTTTCTTCAGCTTTTTTTAAGGATACAATAAAATCTATTAATAATGGCAAAACAAATGCAGGACAGGCGTATAATGAGAGACAATAACCACTTACTTATCTATATAACATAAGTATTTTTATTATTTGTTGAATAATATGTTAATAATTAACCATATATGTAGAGCCTTTTCAATCAAATTATCAAACATGTCGATAACCATTATTTTATTATTTTTTTGCACCTTAAAATCATTCTCCGTATCTGTCGCCTTATTATAATGTTCTGTGACAATACATTGCTACTTCTGCTCCATCGGTTTTTCTACTATCTTCAAATATTCATCTATAATACAGAATAGCAATGCTATAATATATTATTATAAACTAATTTAATATTATTGTTCATATTCCATGATATCTACAGAATCTGGTTATGTTATAGATAGGTTTTAATCTATACAATTTAGCTATATTTTTACAAAATTTCCGGTTAACTTTGTTACATGTTACGATTCTTATAAAAACAATTTTAGTAATAAAGAGATATATCCTTATAAACAGGATTACATATGCTGTGTCGATGAAATAATAACGTAATCTCTCTATTTTTAAAATATTTCATGTTTTTTTTTTTCAAAATTTCTGTTTCTAATTTTTTTTGGAATTAATATCTAGAAGTTATTTATGACAATATAGTTATATCTATAATTGTTATATCTGTTATTATGTATTTTAAATTCCTTTATTTTTTATAAATTTTAAAATAATATAATTTTTCATATTGATTGTAAATGTCTGAACTTTAAAGTTTATAAAGTAATGATACTACTTTGAATTAAACTTAATACAGTAGGAATTTCATCTTTTATTATATTTTAAAAGATTTTTATATCAAAATATAATTCTTGATTATATTTAGCAAATGATTTAATATATTTTAAAACTTATGTATTTTTTTTGAAAATAAAACAACTCAAATATATTATAAAAATTTAATAATTATATTCTATTATTTCAATACTTCGACATTATTAAATAATTATCAAATAATTAAAATTCCTAAAAAAAGACAATCAGTCATTTATGTTAGATTTTTTTATCGTAGATAATAATTAGTATTTTTACTATAAATCTAAAAGTATTATTTCCTTTATATTATTGAAAACGATAAAAAATCCAACAATGAAGTTTATTTATGTTTAATGTAATCATATGTAATAATTAATCTTATAGAAACCTCAAAAAAATCTAAAATATAAAGCTTAAGATATAATTAAAAATATAGTATTACATGTACTTTTTTTTTAAGAAAAAACATTTTCAAACATTTCAGACAGAACATATCCGCCTCTCATAGAAATTTGTACATTTTGTTGAAAACTTTCTTGATTATTTCTTAAATCATCTGCTGCAACTTTATAATATTAAAATTTCCAATCAAATCATCCAAAAGGGTTATATATATACCTTTATTAAGAGGGTCTTCCGTATTCCTAAAGATTATTAATAACATTATTAAAAAGAAATTAAATCTACGGATCAAGAAAAAGATATTGTAAACCAAACATAATAGCACTAAGACTGAGAACAGGCTTCCAATCTTCCCTCAGAATATTTAAACAAACATTTCCGTTTAAATCTATATTTGGATGATAAATTTTTTGTGTACACTTAACTTTAGGAGGATCATGAGGATAATTTTCATTAATATTAAATTTAAAACAAAAAGATCCTCCTTTGTAAAAACCTTCCATTAATTAGAGAAATCTATGTTAAAATAATTATAAATAACCCTCATCTGGTCTAATTATAAGATAAAAATTTAAAAAATCATCTAGATCTGGAAATTCTATTTTCATTCTAAATAAAATTAAAAAAAACATTTAAAATATATTTCAACGTCTCTGGCATAAGAAGTTCAGTAATATCTATATATCTATTAATTCAAATCTTTTCTTTGTATTTTCTTTATACCTTTTTGAACTCGGATTTGAGCTGCACTAATTTTATGTTTTTTCTTCTCAGTATCTGATAATTCTTTTATATTATGAATTTTCAACATAGACATAATCTTTTTTTCTACTACTCTAACAAGTTAATATTTTGATTAAAATTTTATATATTATTGATACATTTATTTATTTGTTTTAATTAATATTATTAATTATACTTTAAATGAAAGTCTTTAAATTAAAATTTCAAGAATTTTTAAATATGTAATTTCATAATATCTAATATATTATTTATAATTTCGATTAGTATAAAATATTCAAGATTTATTAAAAAAATCTATTAAGATATATAAATAATAATCATAGTAATTACTAAAAAAATAAGTATTTACAGACATTTTAAATTCAAATATTTTTGATTTTTTCAATCAATAAAGAAAATATATTATGTTTTCTATTTATCTTATTAAGATAATTGTATTTTTCTTTAAAAAACTTAACGTATTTATAAATATTTTAAAATTAATTTAATATTTTTTTATGGAAAAATCACTTTTTTTGTCATAAATATTTGATTGATATCCTTTTTGATTATTTTTTTTATCAATTTTAATTCAAATACCTTTTTATAAAATGTATATTCATCTTAAGCTTTTAAAAAAATGATATAAAAACTTATATATTAAAAAAAAATCTATTTTAAAAATAATACACTATAGATTCATATCAATCTTAAATTAATACTTTTTTATATAAAAAAATATATAATTAATTTCATGCAATTCTTAATTTATATTTAAAATTAATACAAAAAAAAAACAAAAATATACTTAATATCATATATTTATTATAAAATCTAATAAAGAATATTTCATTTTAAATTCAAATTCTTTAAATTATGTGAGCTTGCTAAATATAAAAATTTATAATAAAAAAACCTAAAATTCATAAAATCATATTCGACATAAAAATTGAATAATTAAAACATTATTAATTAAATATCCGATCTTTTTAAGAAATTTAAATCTCTAGTTTTTGAATAGAAAGTTTCCAAATAACTTAGAATATCTAGATCTTGATGTCCTTTTCAAATAAAGCTTGTTGTAGTGTTCTTCCCGTGATTTCAAATTATATACCAAAAGGTTTTATGACAAAAATTTCTGGCCTTGATGCATACGTAGTTGGTAATAATAAAAGACGCACCTTAATTTGTATTTATGATATTTTTGGGTACTTTTATACTCTAATAATTTTAATGCAACTAAATATTATTCAAGATATTGGCCTCAGACAAAACAATGTATAGATTTACTTAGCTCCGGACTTGATGCAAGAATTATTATGCCTGATTTCTTCAAAGGAAACCCATTTTTAATTGAAAATTTCCCTCCTGATACACCAGAAAAAAAAAAAGAATTAAGCAACTTCATTTCTGGACCTGCTAATCCAGAAAAAAATCTGCAAGTACTTGGTTCTATTATTAAAGATGTTAAACAAGATGACGTAGAATCTCTTGCTGTTTTTGGCTTTTGTTGGGGAGGAAAACTTTCAGTTCTTAGTGGAGGACACTTTGGAAATGAATTAAAATCAGTTGCTATGATTCATCCAGCGTAAGCGATCTATCTATTCATTCATTTTTTTAATAATCCAATAGAATGGTTGATCCTAAAGATGCTACTAACTTAAAAGTTCCAATATGTAGTCTTATAAGCAAAGATGAACCTATAAATGAATGCAATGAATTCGAAAAAATCGTTAAAACAAAATCTTTTGCAGAAACCTGTATTTTCAAAACTTTTGACACTATGCATCATGGATTCATGGCTGCTCGTTCGGATTTAACAAATAGTGAAAATGTTATGAATTTTCGTGAAGGCATTAAAATTCTTATTAGTTTTTTTAACAATACATTATAAAATTTACATATACAAATTTATTTTTATTTTTTTTTTGAAAATTTTAAAAATTTAGAAATAGAACATTTGTTCTTTAATTTAGAATATATTATTTTTATTTCATTAAACTGAATATTTAAAAAGTATTCTGTTAAAAATATAAACTACAATTAATAATTAAAAATTTTTGTAAATTTAAATCTTTGGAAATATTAGAAATAGATATTATTTTGTTGAAAATCCTAAATGTTTTACTTATTTTAAATTTATCTATTTATATATTAACCCCTTAAAAAAAAAAAGCTAAAAAAGAAAACCATGGCAACATAAAGGGATAAAATATTAGAACAATTCTGCTAAAATACATTCCTAAAGGCTTACATTTTGGAAGTTAATAATATTTAAAGTAGAAAAATGTAAAAACATATTTTTAGAGATATAAAATACTCGGTTTTTAATTATTTTATTAATAAAGGCAAAAAAATGACAAAATACTTTAATAAATTTAAAAGATCTTATTTGTTTAAAAAACAAGATCAAGTTCCTATAAATACAGAAGAAAGTATAGTTTATGATAGAGAAGCAGATATTAGAAATTTTAGAAGTGATGATCCATGGAATTGGGAATTCGTTCTAGAAGAAGAAGTCTGTGATTTATTAGAAGCATGTTATATAGAGGTTAAATCAAGGGGAGTAATGATTCCCTTGGTATTTTTGCCCTTTAGGCCTATGTCAGATGTTTTATCAACAAAAGCATATATTAGAAAATTTTTTTCAGTTGATAATTCACAAGTACATAAAAATCAGCTTATTCAGGAGCTTCCTATAGTAGATATTTACGTGATAATTGGGATTATTCGTTGGTGTTGGCTAAGATTAATTGATGGTGTTGTAGGATGGAATGTCTATGAAGCGTTTAGAAAACTTGAAAAAGGTAGTTTTTAAGCTATAAATTGACTTAAATTTTTATTATCTTAGAAGCAAAATATCCATATAATGCATTTTCTGATTATATTCCTACAATTGTAAAATCCAAGATTCGGGAAAAAATCATTCTTGGTTTTTTTGATATTCTTTCTGCTATAGCAGCTTATTCAAAAATTAATGGACTTTGTGGAGATAAATTATCAAGAACAGCAGGGTGGTGGGCGTTTAATTTTAAAAATAAAGACCAAGGATTCCACAGAGGCTATAGTAACTGGAAGAGGTTTCGTTTTTAATTTTTTAAATAAAATATTAATTATAATTTAGATCAGCAGATGCAAATGAACATTTATTTTTTGCATACCTTAGGAGTATAAAAGAACAACATACTAATACGGAACTATATGTTCCAAATCCATTACCATTGTCGCTTGTTAAATTGCTTGAACAAACTCCATATCCTTTGTCTGTAGCATCACCAATAACATTACATCATAAAGATACTCTTTGTATCGATGTGTTTTCGAATATACCTAGTCCAAATATTTTTACAATTCTTCAACGTGTTGCAATACAAGGTTTAGATACAGATGATGAAATTTCTTTAGCTCTATGGAAACATCGTGATCATATTGAAAATGCATTGACTGATGAATCAAAAAGAATTCTTATGTGTATTTCTAATACATTAATAAATACATCATCTCCAAAAGAGTGTGAAAAATGGGAAGAATTTATGAATTTTGGATTTGATTATATCGAAAATAAATCAAGTTCCCCTAAAACTGATTCATTATACAAAATAGATAAGCAAAATGCTTATTTGAGTAACATAATCTTTAAAATAATATATAATTAAAATAATTTCATAGTAGATAATCTCAATCAACATTCTACGGACTTAGAACCAAAAACCAATCCTACACTTTCTCTGGAAAAAAGTCCTTTACATCGTATATTTCCTTTCAACAATGCATTTCCTCTTATAAATGGGATTCATCCACATCCAGAATTAGATTCTGCTACAAAAATTAATACCGAATGGTTGAATGAAAGTACAATATCAAATAAGATTCGTATTAGTTTAGATGAAAGCTTTTGGGGAGTTTGGATCGACTCTTGTAGTGAAGAAACTCCTATATTTAAAAAAACATTATTTGGAAAATCTTTTCTCTTTGAGATTGAACTAGACGAGAAAAAATGGCTCGTTATAGAGGTTTAAATTAAAAATACATAAAGGATTGAAATTGATCATTTTAGGAACAAAATAATAAATGTGATAAATGCATATCTTTCAATCCATTTCTTGCAAACTCTTCTGTAGAAAATAAACAAAAATTTTTCAATAATTTGGAGAAACATAAATCATCATTTTCAAATGATGAGGAACATAAACTTAGGCGTACTTTGTCTGAATATTTCAAGCATCAGAAAAATAAATTTAAAATTATACAACGATATAAAACTATTAAAACAAAAAAAAAGTCTCTTTTAGAATATAAGCAAGACATAATAGATAAAAATATTATTAGAAATTCGGAAGAATATCTTTATAGAGAAAACAATTCATTGGAAACATTAAATTCTATAAAAGTTCCATTTTCTTATAGTAAAATAGAATATATGGTAGCTTTGAATGATAAAAAGAAATCGGATCCATCACAAATAAAACAACAAGATAACATTTCTAATCCTAAAATAGAAAATGAAATTGAAAAGCTACCTATCAAAGATTTAAATTTATATTCGTACTCATTATCTACAAATAAAAGATATGGAATATTAAATGAATTTAATTTAAAAATTTCGGGTATTTTATATTTCATATTATTTTTTTTGCTAATAAGTACAACAGATTACTCTAATTCTACTTCAAATATCCACCATCTAACTTCAAAGTTGTCTTCTTTTAGAACATCAATTGCAAATAAACCAAAAAAAGATCTCCCATATATACTTGATAATATTAATGCTACTCAAAATGACGGTGCTGTTGTAAATATTTCTAACACAAACTATCAATTAAAAAGATATTTTACACTTAAGAAATACACGGGTAAATTGTTTAGAAATTCGAAACATTGCAAAAATACTATTCCTATAAATTATCAAATACAAAAGGATCAGTAAAAGTTTAATTGTTTAAAAATAATTGCTATTATTTACAGAAAACTATTGATCTTAGATCTAATCTTTTTTTCTGTAAAATAACTTTGAAACATATAGGAATCTTTTCAAAAACTACTAAAAAATTAATATTTATTAACATATAATATTAAAATATATTGGTAATATGTAACTTTTTCAGATTCAAAATATTAATATTATCTAATTTTCATAGATCTTTAAACATTATATATTTTTTTTTATTATATTGCTTTTGAACTGCTAAAAATCAAAAATAAATCTTCTAAAACATTTTAACTATTTTATTAAACTTAAAAGCTTTTTTAATCCTAAGACAATATTATTTAGCTCGTTGACTAGAATCAAATATTTTAAACTGATATATTTTAAAAATATAAAACATATTTTGGCATAAGATTATATAAGTTTTATCTATATTGCTTCCTTTATAAAAACCATATATTGATTTTTATTTATTTTATATATTAAAAATAAATGTTTAGTTTTTTAATATTCTTAATTTTGCTTTTTTAAAAATACTTAACTATATATTTCATTATATTTTTCTTATGAGTTTACATCCCATGTATATATTAATCCCAAAATATAATAATAATATCTTGTTCATCTAATCCATTCTTTAGGAAAAGTTATAGAAGTTTTTGATTTAACATGTCTAAAGTCTTGAGGAATATCTTCAAATGTATCCCTTAAATCCTTCAAAATGCATTTAGTTAAAGATAATAAAACATTTTTATACCTTTGCTTCTTCAATAAGTTTCTTTAATTGTTCATTTAAATACTTTTTATTTTCATCTCTTTCTGGAAATAATTCACAATTAAACTTTAATACATCTGTTAAAGGATTATATCTTGGTCCTGAAAGGACAATTAATTTATGACGTTCAACCAAACTAAGACCAAGATTATTTAATAATACTTCCATCGTCACTTTTGATTCTGCTGGATGTTTTTCTCCTAAATAAGTTGTATATCTAAATTTTAAAATATCCTCTTTTCCAGGAACTTCATATTTCATTGAAAATTCTTTTTCATAATCATTAAAATATCTTTTTTTTCTTATCATTCTTACTTGTTAATGTAGGAAGTTCCCATGCAATTTTACGATAATATTCCCTAATTTCTCTATGTTCATCAAGATAATCATGAGCTAAAGATGTAATATCATCAAATTTGTATTCTTTCATACGTTTTTCCACATTATTATCATCTTTTCTTCTTTTCAATCTTCTTTCATAAGTATAGTTAAGAGGCTTTTTTAGTACAGAAAATGAGTCTAAAGATTTAGAAGAAAAACATCTAATTTTTAGGAAACTATTTGAATAATTTAAGAGACTTCTAATGAAAATATTTAAAAACATTATATAAAAACATTAATCGTCTCGGTTATGTTAATAAATCATAAATTTATTTAAGAATTTTATGGTAGAAAATAAAACAGTGTTAGTTACAGTTGGATCAACTCGGTTTGATGCTTTAATATTGAACATTCAGAAGAAATCCGTTCAAAATGCCTTGATTTCTCAAGGATTTTCTAAAATTGTAGTTCAATATGGAAAATCAGAAGATATTTTTAATCAATGGGAACCAATTAATGGTATGGAAGTTAGTGGATTTAGTTATTCTAAGGATATTGAAGAAGAATTTCAAAAATCAAGCCTGATTATCTCACATGCAGGTAAAAAAAAATAAAAAAACTAATTATAAATAATAAATATTGTATAAAAAAGGATCAGGATCGATTATAGAAGCACTAGAACTTAAAAAACAACTTATTGTAGTTGTCAATGAAACATTGATGGATAATCATCAAAAAGAGTTAACACAAATAATGACAGATCAAAAATATCTTATTTCAAGTACACCAGAGTATAAAATATAAAATAAATTTATCATATTTTTATTAATTTCAGGAATCTTTTATATGCAATACAAGATCTTAATAAAAAAGAATTACAACCTTTTCTATTCTCTAACGAACCAACGTTTCAGAAGATTTTAGATAATCAAATGGGATTTAATTAGAATATAGTTTTCTATATATATTCTCAATTAAAAATAAAGAAATTATAATTAGATTATATATTATAATTACAAAAAAAATAACCAAAATTTTTAGAGTTTTATAAATACAAAAATATTTTCTTATAAACAATTTTAGCCTTTAGCCTAAAGTTAATAAAACAAATTTTAGGATTCCTAAAATTTATAAGCACAAAATCATTATTCTGTTGTTTATAGCTGAATTCTCACATTTTTAAAATCTCAATGCGTCTTTAAAAACAAGGTTATATTAGAATTATGTCTTAGATATTGATTAGATCTCTTAAAATTTAATAAAATAAGAAAAATATTATTCTTGGCACAAGCTCTTTTTGGTTAGATCTCTTGGAATGTCTATGATTATATTCAAATTAGTAAATGATTTTGGTCTTTTTTTTTTATGTTTCTGTTTATTATTTTTTAAATCATTAGTTAAATGTTTATGTGATTTTAAGTCATTATGCATGTCTGACGTTGTTTCTGTTGATGTATTTGTATTTAATTTTACTTGAGTATTAATAGTCCTTAAACATGAACCATTTCGAGATATTTTATTACGAACGTAGCCATGTTTATTTATATGAGTATTTTCATTATTACTCAAGTAATCAGCATTCTCATAAAATTCCATATCTGATGAATTAAGAATTGCTTCTGTTCTTTTTTTGAATTTTTGAGATTTTATGCTTGAAGTATCTAGAGAATAATTTATCTATATTTTAAATCAGAACAAATTAGATTATATAATAAAATAATTATACTTTTTTCCTCTTTCTTCCTCTCATTCCAATTTCCATATTTGAATTATCTGAAATATTTTCCATGTTATTTTCATTTACAATTTTATTCCAGAAATCTATGTCAGCGATTTTCGATTTGGCATTATCTTCAGAATTCTCATTTGATTTATTCAACATAGAATATTCCCAAACTTTAGCAAATGAAAATGAATCTGCAGAATTCTTATTAACTTCCCTTGAAACATCTTTTTCACTTTGCGCCAATAAACCTTCGATTTCATTGTCATTATAATATATTTCTTGATCATTATTTTGATCATCAAAAAGTGATTTTGCACCAAAACTAAGAATAGTTTGATAATCAATAGCCGTTTCGCTTTTTTCATCTAAACTCTCAATTATTAAATGATCTAATACCATCTTTCGTCTTGCTCCTTCTAATATTTTTTCTAATACAATTATTAATATAAAATTAGAAACAAAATATATACCTTCTGCTGTATTTCTTGTTATTAATATAAATACTAAAACATTTTTAGTTTGACCTATTCTATATGATCGCGATATGGCCTGAATATCTTGATGTGGATTAAAATCAATATCATATATTATAATAGTATCTGCACTTGCTAATTATAATTAATAATAATAATATAGATATTAATTACTAACCTAAATTAATACCAACACCCCCAGCTCTTGTAGAAAGTAAAAAACAAAATGACTCAGAGTCTTTTGCATTAAATTGATCAATTCTGCGTTGACGATCACATGTTGGAGTTGTTCCATCCTATAAATATATAAAAAAAAAAGAAAATAAAGATCTAACAAAAACATACAATTCTTTCTGATTTATATCCTATGTAATTTAGCCAATCTTCAAGAATATCCTAAAAATATTAAGCAATAAAATTATTTTGAAAACAAGAAACTACCAATGTTAAAGTAAATTGACAAAAAACCAAAACTCTTCTTCCCCTTCTCTTCAGTTTTGGAAACAGCTTACTAAGAAATTCTAGTTTTGCAGATGCCTTAACCATTCTTTCATATTCCAGCTCTTCATTAGATGTTTTCTCTTCAACATTTGGACTATAAACATATGGATGCGATAAAACTTTTCTAAGCTGTAATAAAATATTTGAAAGTGCTGTATTATTATAGTTTGTTAAAGGACGTTCAGCAGTAGATTTAGACATTATTGACATAAGTAATTTTGCATTTTTTGACAAAATTAATTTATATAAACTTTTTTGAAGAGATGACATTGTTACAGGTAGTATAATTTCTAATTTTTGTGGTAATGACGTAAGAACTTCTGATTTTGTTCTTCTCAATAACAGAGGCCTAGATCAACTATTTAAAAAAAAACATATATAATTTGGCCAAAATACCTTAAAATATCATGCATCTGAGTCACTTTTTCAGAAGTCATATTTGAATATTCAAAAGATAATTTAGTCGTATCAAATTTTTCTGGATCCAAAAACCTATAACTTTAAGCAAAAAAAAAGAAAGATTTTCTCCTACTGCAATAAATTAAAAAGTTCTTTAAGATTATTTTGTAACGGAGTTCCTTTTATAATTAGAAATTTCAAATCATTCAAGAATTATACCTGTAAGAATAATACGATTCTGAGATTTGTAAGCGGTTAACTTTTTAAATAATAAAGAATGTTCATTTTTTAAACGTTGCCCTTCATCTACTATTAAACATTCCCAATCAAAATTACTTAATATAGAATCAGTTATAATTGTATGATAGCTAGTTAAAACAACATGACATTTAAGATCTCTAGATTGCTGATGAAACAATCTGTATTGGCGCTAATAACATATTAAAATACAGTAAAAATATCTTTCATTGGATACGTACTATAATATCTCTTTGAATTTTTTCCCCGTGATATGGAACAACATGCAAATGAGGACTCCATTTTGAAAATTCACGCTTCCAATTAGATATTGTAGAATTCGGAGCGACTATTAAAAATGGCCATTTTTCCCATTCATAAAAAAGTACAGAACATAAGGATATTATCTGAATTGTCTTCCCTAAACCCATTTCATCGGCTAATATTACTGAACGCCCCATTTGACACATATAATAGAGCCAATTAAGTCCTTCTTTTTGATATTCCATAAGTTCGCCACCTTGTATATATTTTGGCTGATCTTTAATTATAAGATCAGAAAATGAAGCATTTTTCATAATTCTATGTAATTTTTTTTTACCAAGACTATGTATATAATGGCTTTCAACAAATTGTATATATGCATTTTTAAAAGCTTCCCAACGAGGAGAATTATTTTCAGGTACTTTTTCCCATGTTACTATATTATTAAATTAAACCCTTATAAATAAAAAATAAAATCTCATACCATCATTATACTCTAAACCTTTCCATTTACACAATGCTTCATTCACAGTATCTATTGCTTCTATTTCTTCCTCCTTATTTTTAAACATTTTCTGACTCCTATATAGATCATCCTTATATTTAATATCAAAAACAATTTCAACAGTACAGTAATCTTCAGGAATGACATCTTCAATATTTCGAATTGAAATATTCTCTCGAAGATCAAAATAATTCTTTATCCTTGAAATTCCGGATAACCAGAGTCCAGGAACCCACGCAACTCTTAAATAAGATTGAGCTTTAAATTTTACAAGATATTCTCGATACCATTCAGCACACTCTACATTGCATTCACCGACAATAATATTAATAGGCTTGCTATCAGAAGAAATTCTCCATCCCAAAATTTTATCTATATAGTATGGATATTTTATACATTCATTACATGTCCAATTTTTAATATAATCACCAAATTGAGATATTTTAGATTCCTCATTTTTATAGAATTGTTTAGGTAAATGATAAAAATGACATGCACGATAGCATTTACTACATCTCCAAAGCAACCCCTTTGAATTGTTTATTACAAATTCGGTGTTTTTTTGATTCTCTTTTTTTAATTTGTGAAAGTCGTCATGTATGGGATTTTCTTGTGACACATCAAACTTTATGCAATTTTCTCCAACTTCTCCACAAATATAGCATCTATTTCTTAATTTAAATGATTTTTTCATTTCCATACAATAATAACATTGAAAAACATGCTCACCGTCACCAATTAAAGTTAAAACAACAACCTTATTAGTTCTAGAACCCATGCAATCCTGATGATATGTTATGCAACAGCCCTGACAAGGTATAAGGTCCTTATTCCCGCCACATTTCTCACAAAAAGGTTTATGGAAATCCATGAAATCATTAAACACAGGAAAAAAAGTAATTTCTGACTTTTTTTTATCTTTTTTTAATATTTTTAAAAGCATATCTTGCGATTCATCTACATAGTTTTCTGAAGACAAATCCTCCAAAGATTCGTATTTATCTTCCTTATAGTCCACAGAACATTCCTTGATGCGAGTCGATCTTCTTATCTGAAATTCATATGTCTTTTTTTTATATTCTTTCTTTGTTTTTTTTAAATCTTCTGGTTTATATGATATACTTGTTTTTGCTCTAGAAAATATAATTTCTCCTAATCCTATATTTTTCCATTTAGATGATGCAAAAATATCATCATCTTCAGAATCTTGGAAAATATCATTAGATAAAGTTTTCTCTGAAGAAATAGAAAACAATTTATCTTTACAAAATATTTCAGGTGACCATCCTTTCCCAATAGATGGAATATCATCAGATAAATAATCATATTCCTTCTTTAAAAAATCATTATCCATAGTACCTTCATTTATTAGTGAACTTATATTTTCATTATAATTTTGTAAAGCGATATTCCCTTGATCATATTTAACAATTTGATCAGAACTAACCTGAAAAAATATTATAAATTATGATTTATATATTAACTTAATACTTTAGCTTTATATCCACCCTCAAACAATACAATATATTCCTGTGTTTCCCTTAAATCTGTATTCACTTTCTCAATTATATATTTTACAGTATGCTCTGAAGGTTCGTAATATAAATTTTCTTTTTTAATCATTCTTGAAATAACAATAGAAAATTTTGAAATTTTATATAAACTTTCATGTACTTTACTTTTAGGGTTATACTTATCATGAAAACTATTAAGATTTTCTATATTATGTGGCACTTCTAGGAAGCCATTTTTAAAATTACAAAAATATTCACTTTTATATAACGAATTATTGTTTTTTGATACTATTAATTCTTCCTTTTTAAAATCATTTTCCTTATTTAAAGATACATTAACAATCTCCTCCTTTTTATCATAAGATGGAAAGTTTTTCAGTAATTTTAGTGATTCGCTTTTCATATCTGTTTCAAGAGTAATATATTGTTTTAAACATGAATTTCTTAAATTATTGTTTCTGAGTTAAAGATAAATAAAAATTCTTCCAATTTCTTATATAAAACATCATTTCTTCTAGAAATATTAATTTGTTTTTAAAAATTAACTTTACAAACTTTTATTAACTAAATGTTTATTTGTTGAACCTGAACGATTTGATTATCAATAAATATAATTTTTACATGAATATTAGATATGGTTTTAGGACTATAAGAAATAGTTTCAAGACCAAGAAAAAGACATATTTTGACATTAAAAAGATTTATCTAAGTAATTATTTTATATATATATATAATTGAAATTTTTTATAAAATTTAGATAAAAATTTAATATATGAATATTCTTCAAATAAAAAATATAGTATAAATCAATTAATTACAGGATCTATTAGAGAAAAACATAGAAAAGATGAGAAAAAGGTTCCAAAAGAATATATTTATGGTAGATCACCAGTTTTCTCTGCTTTAATCGCAAAAAATAGAGAAAAATTTTATAAATTATATATATATGGAGATGATAAGAAAAACGAGTATAAACTATATATTATTTCTATTAAATTTAATGGTATATCATAAGCGATATTTTGAAAATATCAACATCAATGTCTATTCCTATTGAATTTGTGAAAAGTAAGAGTATTCTGGATAATTACTCTTTAAATAGACCACATAATGTATAAATTATGGAATGAGATTATTTTTTTACATTTTATAGGGATTTGTTTTAGAAACTTCCCCAATTAGATGTATTTCACTTACCACACGCAAAGAACTTCTTGATTTTCAGATTAATTATTCTAACGACATAGAATCTAAAATATCTAATAATTTATATTCCAAAAATGATTTGAATTTATGGCTTTTTTTGGACGAGATAACAGATCCAATGAATATGGGTGCTATTTTGAGAAATGCATATTATTTTGGACTTAATGGCGTAGTTCTCTCTGAAAAAAACAGGTAAACAATGTTCAATATTTAATCTTTTAATAATTTTAAGTGCTTCTTTATCACCAATTGTAAATAAAGCATCATCAGGTGCATGTGAATTTTTAAAAATATTTAAAACTGCTAACCCCTTATCTTTTTTACAATTACTAAAATCAAATAATTGGAAAGTAATTGGAACTACATCATTATCCGATAAAGTAAAGAATGACTTAGTAATTCCATACAATGAACTAGATACGTATCTTTCAAATTCTCCCGTTTTATTAATAATGGGAAACGAGCGTATCTCTTAGTAATATATAAAAATCAATAATTAATAAAATTTAGATAGGGGTATGAGAACATTAGTTAAAAATAAATGCGATTTTTTAGTTACTATTCCACCCTCACAGTTTACTTTTTCACTAATAGACTCTTTAAATGTATTTAAATAATATTTATGGGTATATATAAATTAATTTATTTGCATTAGGTATCAGTAGCATCTGGAATATTAATTTCAGAACTTTCAAAAATATTGAGAATAAAAAAGTATGATAAAATTCTATAAAACGTTTTAATATTTTTTTAAATATAATTAACAGTTATAAAAAAAACCGGCTAATCATCTCTTTTTTTTTATAATAAAATTATATATGAGGATCTGTTCTATAATATGTTGTATAAAAACAATGTAAGACTTCATTTTCTGGTATAGTTCCAAGTTCCCTATTTAACAAATTAAAGCTATCTTTTCCAAGTATTTGTTGAGGATTTACATTCATTGTTATTAGATCAGTATATCTGCTTTCGTTATCTAAGGGGTCATTAAATAGTTTATTTAATTCAAGAGTTCTTAAACTAGATGAATTTTTTGATAAGCCTTTAATAATTTCTCCTACACTTCTATCACCATATTGAGGATTTATTTGAAAAATATCTTTTAATGTACCACGATCAACCTCTATATCTTTCTGCATTTTTTTTCCAATGTTAGGAGAACCTTTTAAAACAAAATCATTTACTTTTGAACTTCCATGTGGTTTTCCCATATATACAGGCATTTCATTTCCAAAAAAACAATCATATGAATCTAAGTCACTTTGTTCATTGGAAAGTCCCATTACTTCACACTTTCTCTTGCATGATTTCTCATTTAAACATGACAAAGGAAGACACATACATGACTTTGTTTTATTATTCATAGGTTTCTCATGGGTATTCAAAAGATTAAAGCACATTCTAGATGCCCCAAGAACAAGATCTATATTTTAATTTCGTAATGTTTGGTCCAATTATTATATAAAAAGAATAAAATATTTTGTTTTATCTGAAGTATGTTTACAATATTGAAATCCATTCATTATGTGGAAATAAAAATGAAAAAAATTTAGAAACAAAAAATATTTATTGCTTTTGGTATATTCTTTTGCAAATGCTCTATTTTCTATTTTTAAAAACATTATTTATTTTTAGATTAATTTGCATCATTTTATTCTTAAATATCTAAAATCTGATTTAATAGCATAAAAAATCTATTTTAAATTCCTATAAAAATAATAAATTCAAAAATATATAGCGTTTTTTCATTATTCATAATGTTATATAAACTTTTTTATATTCTTTATATATTTAAGAAATAGTATATTAATATATATTATTTTTTCATTATATATAAAAAAATTTTATAGTTTTTCCATAATTTAATGATAAAAGGCATATTTCTATTTTGTTTTCCATAGAATTACTCAATTTTTCATCTTTTTTCTTTTCAAATTATCTTTAAATTCACAAAAATATAAAAATTTAGTTCAAAAAATATATAAATCCTATTAATAAAGTAACAATTCCAAAAAAATACATTGTAAAAACTTATAAATGTTTTTAAAATAATTATATCAAGTACATATAATTTCTAAATTGCATATAGATATATTATTTTACAAGCCTTATAAGTTTTTAATCTAGAATTCATATAATTATGATTCTGAAAAAAACTTTATAAAAACATGTATACATATATAAATATGAAATATATATTTCTACAAAATATCAAGTTACACCCCCAATCGTTTCGAGACAAGTCTAGGAGCTTTAATATAAAAATAAAGGAATTTTTATAGTTTATATAAAATTATTCCTAAAAAAAATCTAACATTTTAAATATCTAAAGAAAAGGGCTTTTAAAATATTATTTATTACTTTTTTTTTTATGTTTTTTTTTTTTTCAAAGTTGATTATAAAAGAAACACATTGATAAAAAATATTTATGGCTTTATTAAGAAATATATCAATTTCTAAATTAAAAGGTGTTTCAAAACCCTCTTATATATCTCATGAAGCAGCTTTATCGGTTATTTTGTCATCAATTGCTGAATTCAAAAACACATCTTTTACGCTATCTTTAGATTTTTCTCCAAAAGTCTTAGAATTGATTAATGAATTTTTGGATTATATTCTCTTGGTTTTTTTAAAAACATCTAAATCTATTGAAATTTCATATCTAAGAAATGCTATATTAAATGAACTGCCGACTCAGTTAGGTGTAGAAGCAATTTCTGAAGCGGATGCCGAATTACAAACATATATTGAAAATGAACCCTTAGCTAAAGATTTAGGTTTTAAAATCCATGAAGATGTTCGATGGGATTTGATAGATGTTTGGAAAAAAATTCGTGTAAAATGTATGGTATATTCTACATTAGGGAATCAGGAAAAAGATAATTTTCCCACTGCTTTATGGGGTGACGAGTTAATATCACCTTCAGTTTCAATATATACTACATCGGTTCTCGAGTTTGTTGCAGAATATATGCTTCTTGTTGTAGGAAATGCATGTCACCGAAGATTAAGTGAAACTAAAAATTCATATCCAATTATTGAAGAAAGAGATTTAAATGAGGGGCTTAAATATGATCGAGCAATTTTATCCTTATGGAACAGATGGAAATCTTCTGACTCTTTTTTAGACTTAATGGTTAATGATAATTCTTTTAGTGCATCTTCTGTTGATACTGCTCTTATTTCTCCGAAAAAAGATAATATATTCGAAAAAAAATCCTATAATTTTGAAACAAATGTTGAGGATATACGATATGAAACTTATATCAATACTGAAAAAGATAATTCTGGTATTGATAAATATTCTGATGAATTAGAAGTCTGCAAATTAACCCATATGACAGAATATTTAAATTTTGATAACAAAGAAACTTTTTTTCCTGCTTTTTTAAAAGGTTCTTATATAAATACTCATACTAATAAAAAACTTCTAGAAAATCAAAAAAATTCTCAAAATGAATCTTTTTATAATATAGAATTATTGGAACAAGATAACTCAAATGAACAGAAAAGTGAGTATAAAACAAAGATGAGGGAAACAGAACATTTGTATAAAGTAAATGCAAAGAAAAATCAACAGTGCTTACCTTTAAAAAAGGTTTCTATTTTTTATATGGATTATAGAAATTTTAACTATGTAACAGAAATCAATTCCTTCATTTGATTCTGGAGAAAAGGTGTCAGTAGATTCTTCTGTTATTTTTGGAAGTGATATTGAGGTATATAAAAAATTTTTGTTCTTTAATAACAATAACAATTCTTTAAAGAATACAGTGGATAATCATACTTTAGAAGTTTTTAATACAACCTTATCTAAAAGTGTTTCACGTGAAATCTCTCCAGAAGATACTTCTAAACTTAATCCTGATATTCCTAAGACTACATTTTTAGAAAGGGTTTCAGCCATTGATAATATAAATCAGGATTCTATAGATCCATTTAATACAAATACATGTGAATTTTCAGATATTTCGTATAAAGATAAGAATGATCTTTTGACGAGTGAAAAATTATTTGATGAAATTCGAAAGCTTTCATTAACATATGATCAAGAAAAATCTACTTTTAGCAAAGAAAAAAGCGAAAATCACCAATTTTTTATTCATAATTATAATGTCAATAATACGATTAATCATAATTTTGTTTCTCACAAAAATTCTCACTCATTGCATGACGAAATTTCTCCTTGTTATAGAATATTGAAATCTGAAGAGAAAGATTATAATTCTCATGGAAATCTTATAGATATGAAATCAGAAACAAGCACATATATGAAGGATCAAAATATAGACGAAATATCTTCTAAAAATATAAATATTTTTTTTCATTCTACTAATTCTGATCTGTTATTAAAAACATCTTCGAAAACTCAAATAAATTCTTCAATAAATAAATCTAAACACGATGATTTTTTAATTTCAGAGATACCAGCATTAGATAAATATTCAGAAACTATGTAAGATTAATCTTATATGGGATTAAATTTAATTTTATTAGAGCTTTATGTCAAAATGCAAATTATTTAAATTCTAAACTTTCACAAGATAAAAAAAAGAATGAAACTAGAAGTAATAAGAACACTTTTGATAAACTAGTAGATAGAAATGCAACCATGAAGATGTTTCTAAATCCAGAGGGTTTAAGAGAAATTGATGTAAAAATCCATATTTTTCAAATAAATTTCGTCTTACAACTATAGTTTGATAATGAAAAATCATTTTTGAAGGCATATTCTCAAACGACAGATATTCCGAATATTTCAGATTCATATAATACAGAACTTATAAGTAGATATTGTAATAATGTCAAAGGTAAGGATGTTTCTTCTTTTAATAATACTATGAAAAATATTTACGTCAAAAGAATTACCAACACTTGATTTTGTGAACACTTCATCAATTAAAGACAAACGAAATAAATTACAACCACGGGAACCAACTATTCCTAAGGAGCCAACTACAAGTTCTCTTAGAGAGTTTTTTATAGAAACTTCTATGAATAAAATTCATGAATTTTCGAATTCTAAATTATCTACTAAATATTCTCATTCGTTAAAAACGTTTGATTCAGATAATTTTAATGATTATACATCCACTTCTCAAGTATCCTCAACTTTTAAAACACAAAAGGAAATGGAAAAAGAGCATTTTAGAGACGAGGATAAAGAAGATTTAAATAGATCGTATTCGAGATTGTACCGAAGAGAAGAATCATTGATCGAATTTTTAAGAAATTCTGAACCAATTAATGCTGATTCAATAAAATTTCAAGAATCCATTCCATTGGATGATAAAAATAAGGTTTTATATAGAAAAATTCAACTTTATAAGAATTCATCAACGAATTTCTCAGAAGATAATATATTTCCAAAAAATAGTAATTATTCAGGCACAACACGGTCAATTTATGTAAGAGATTCTCCTTCAAAGAATTCATATCAGACGCCAGAATCCATTGAAAAAAAAAAACTATCTTTGGATAATATGTTTTTAGATTCAAAAGAGTTTTTTTCTCTGAATTTCGACGATAAAAGTATATTTCTTCAAAATTCACTAAATGATACAAATGACTTTATAAATGAACCAAAAACTAATAACTATCCTCCTAAACATATTTCTATCAAAAAAGCAAATATTGAGCATAAGGAATCTTTAACTGATTTCTTAAAGAATACATCTCCTTTGAATTATAATAAAAGAGATTCTATAAACAATTCTTATGCATCTAAAAAGAAAAAAAATACACTTTTTACATGGAAAAAGCATGAATTACAGAAAATTAGGAAGGTTTGTCCTGAAATTCGATATCCAACTATAAAATTAAAATAATATTCATTCTAAGTAAATTGTTAGAAAATTACAATCATTTGCAAAATAATCTGTATATTTTCAAATATTTTTTTATAATGCACAATAGAATTGCATAAAAATACATATATATATATATATAATTATGTTTTTTTTTTTGTGAAATAGTTTAATCAAACAATTACTAAATTAGCCGGAATGCTGCATATTTTGAGGTAGAAATGTAGAGGATTGCTGACTTGGTTGAATTTGAGATATACCTGGTGGAGGTACAGATGGTGGAACAAATCCTCCAGGGAATGGTAAATTTAAACGTGCTAGAAATAAATCATAAAAACTCATTTTGTAATATATCTTATACATACAAGGTGGTACAAATGGTGGAGGAAATGGCATTCCTGGAATAGGAGGTGGTAATGGTGTATCAAGCATACCTGGATGTGCTAAATATTGATTATAAATATATATGTATAAATTATACAAGAAACTTACGGGGCAATGGTCCTGGAACTCCTGATATTGGCATCGCTGAATATTAATAAAAATATAGAAAAAAACTCAAATCATACGTGGCATTCCTGGAATTAAAGGAGGAAACATCCCTGGAAGAGGTAACATAACTGGCTGATTTTCATAGGCTTTAGTTATCGAATCAATAACATTCTGTGCCTTTTCATGACCGATTTCTTAAATATTAATTTTAAACTTATATTATATTGATAATTTTAACCTTGATAATATTCACGAACATTAGTAAGATGATTTTTTCCAGCATTATGAGCCTTTCTAACTGAAGCTGAGTCATGTGTTAAGAATACATCACAATAATCACAATAATCTTATAAATCTTAGTTGAATTATATGTTTCATAAATTTACTTACAACGTGGCATTTTAAAATATTATTTAAATCTTTAACTAAAATAAATATTATTTATATGGGAGAGAATATAATATTATTAGCTTTAAATACAAAAAAAAAGCTAACTCTTAACTAAATATTTTGAATTTTAAAAGATATTTTAAAATTTTATAGGTCGATAAAAAAATAAAAATCTATTTAAATTTATAAGATATTTTTAAAATTAAACATAAATATTTATGCAGATCATTATTTGAAATCATTTCTGTTTAATATTTGTCTAATATATTCACATGTAATTCCTATATCTTCTGAAATTTGAAAAACATGTTCGATTTCTAATTTTATGTCCTCAGGAAGTGATTTGTTTGTATGTAAATCTTGTAGATGGATATGTCCATTTTCTGTAATAGATAAAATTATTTTTAAATCATCAATTGTTGAAGAAAAAATGCTAATTTGTATGTTTGTTTCGTAAAAAGTAGATATATTAAAATTAGTTTTGTTTTTTATGTATGATTTATAGTTAGTTTTATGTAAAAGAGAATTGCTAGAGACATTATTATTTATATAGCTTTCAGTTAAAGTTTGAAAGAGTATATATTTTCGAAGTAGCTATTATTAAGTAAGCATAATTATATATTATTAAATAAATATACTTTTAAAATAGAATGAATTTGTTTAGGATGAGAAAAAGGAATACGATTTAAATGACATGCTGGAGATAATGTAGATTTTTCTAAGGTGTATAATTGATGCTGAGTTACTGAAAAAGGTAAATATAATATTCTCTCTGTCTGGATAGGTAATGATTGAGAAGTCTTTTAAATAAGGTTAGCAAAAAATTAAATATAGATTATAATGAAAATACCAAAATTGTTTCATATACTTGATAATTATTTTTCTCTAAATCATTTTGAGAAATAAAATCATACGATTTAATTATTCTAGAAATCTGTTTTATATCTTCTGTGCATACTATAACAGGAGGATCCAATATCATTACAAATTGACATGAAGAAGAAAAACTGGACGAAGGTTCCATCCAATTATAATCTCCACTATTGGATTATTAGATGTTTTAAAATTATATAAAAAGAATACTTTAATAAAGTAATTTTTTGATCTATCCATTGAATATTAACAGCAGGAGAAATGGACGAAGCAGTAGTGTCTTGTTCTTCTACTTCTATTATTACTCTCCAGAGTTTTTCTTCTGTAGAACAGTAACGTCTTTGTTTCCAATACCAAAGAGTCAGTCCTACAATATTTGCTACATCAAATTCGGGTTTTCCAAATTTTTCACACAATATTTTTTCAGGATCTTTATATATTTCAAGTTCATACCCATAAATTTGCTCAAACGCTACATATAATGATCTAATTGCTGAAAAAGCATCCCATATAGGTGGTGATGATAAACGATCAAAACGTAAAAGACGTTGAAAATTACTTTTAAATAAATTTAAACGGTATGATTCTGAAAAATTCGCTAGAAGAATTGCATCTGTAGACGGTGAAAAATATTGCCCTCCTTTACAATCTGCCCATGTAGTTGTAACCCGAATAACCTTCCAATATATAGAAAATTTTTCTAAATCTATCTAAAAAGACTTTAACTTCAAAAAATATAAATTCCTATTAAAAATTACATCGATCACTATTATTTTTCCGCCAAGACTAATTGTTACTTTATTTTCATATTTATCTTGAAAACATTCAAGACCTTCTTTTTTTCCAAGAGTTTCCAATGCTTCTGCGCTTATGAAATCATCAATTTTTCCCTCCTCAAGGGCATGAATTGCTACATCAACTGATTCTACCGATGTAAAATTATTATTTTTAACATAATCATTAAGATCTGAAAGTATTTTGTTTAAAGAACTATGTTTATAAGATAATTCATTATTTTTTAATATTTTACCTATTTTTAAAATTTAAAAACATATATTAAAATTCTTTTAGTTTTAAATACTGGCTATTTCATAGAAATTCATTAAAATATTCAATAAAGTTGATGTTTTTTTTAAATAAAAACTCTTCTTATAATTAATAAGATAAAATTATAAAAGTTATATAGAAAAAATTGTATAATTCTTCAATATATTTCAAATATTAAAGGTATAAATAATTCATGATAACTTTATCAGTTTTTTTTTTGTTTATCTTAAAATTTTATTTTTTTTTAATAAAAAAATTGATAAAATATTAGAGATTTCAAATAGATATTATTTTAATTGTTAATTCAATATAATTATAAGTGTTAACAATTTTTATACAAAAAGAATATATAAGAAACAAAGACATATATGAAAATAATATAAAAGAATAACAATTTTTATATATATTTAAATAAATATGCAAACCTTAAAGCTCTTAATTAACCCTTGATTTTATAAATATTTTGAATTAAATTTTATAAGTATTAGAGAAACATGCTGAAAAAAATGTTTAATTTGAAAAATAGTCTTAGATGTTAAATTAAATCTAAATTCATAATAAAAAACAATCGGTAGAATTTTCTTTAATAAATTATTGAGTTTTAACAAAATAATAACCATGATTTTTGTCTTTTTTTGTATTACGATATAATACTAAAAATAAATATTCATATTTAAAAGTTAGTTATCGGAAAAAACTGTTTCCATTATAATACTAGAGACCCTGTATGGATCAATATTCGATGCAGGTCGGCGATCCTCAAAATATCCATAACCCTGTTTTGCACATATACGTGGAATGCGAATACTTGCAGTACGATCAGCAATTCCATAGCTAAAGTGATCAATATGCCCTGTTTCGTGAATGCCTATAAGACGTTGATTATTATCTTCTCCATATACTTTAATATGTTCTTCATGTTTTTTTTTAAGTTTCGAAATAGCATTTAAAATATGTTCCATGCCACCTTCTTTTCTCATTTCTATAGAGGAGAAATTTGTATGACATCCTGCACCATTAAATTGCTTAACAAGTTTAGGGTGAAAAGATATTTTAACATCGAATTCTTCAGCAATACGAACTAAAAGATACCTAGCAATCCAAAGATCATCCCCTATAGTAACACCTAAACATGGTCCAATTTGAAATTCCCATTGCGATGGCATCACTTCTGCATTAATTCCCGCTATTTTAATTCCTGCGTATAAACACATTCGATAATGTGCTTCTGCAATTTTTCGACAATAAACTTTTCCTGTGCCAACACCACAATAATATGGACCCTGTGGCGCTGGAAACCCTCCTCTTGGCCATCCATATGGCGCTCCATATTTATCTAAAAGGGTGTATTCCTGTTCAATTCCAAACCATGGCTCATGTTTAATATATTTCTCTGAAAGTTTAGAACATGCATAGCGATAATTGTATTCATTCGGAGTTCCATCCGGATTCCAGCATTCTGCCATTACAATAATATTATCTCCTTGTCGTATAGGATCTGGATAAAACGCCACAGGACGTAAATAAACGTCTGAATCATTTCCTGACGCTTGACCACTAGACGATCCATCGAAATACCATTCAATAAGATCCGAAACACTTTTAGGTTTTTTGTCTAAAGTAATTGTCTTAGATCGAAGCTCATTTGACCCATCAATCCATACATATTCTGCTTGGATTTTTCCATGTTGTTCTAAGATCATGTATTTCAATAACTACACTATTAAAACTATTTTTTTTCACTTATTTTTCTTACATTAGACACGTTTTTATCCTTTTCCATTGTTAAACGAAAACAGGACTTTTTTCCCTGATTTCTAACTTTTTTTTAACGTCCGGATTTTTAATCTGATTATCTTAATAACCCTTAGCCCTAAACTCCTAACTTTTAACATCTATTTTTAACCCTTTAAAAGCTTAATAACTTAGTATCTTGATTTATTTCTTCAAATCTATTTAACAATTATATTTAAACTTAAATATTTTAAATAATATTTTATAATAAAACTTTATTTAATTGGTTAAAGTTAAAAATCTTAATTAAATTAAGAAATATATGAAAAATGTTCCATAATCCAGTAATTGCAGCAATCCTTGGCACTATAGGAACAGTAAAATGAAATATAAGAAATAAATATAGATTAATCTTTGTATAGATTTTATGGTGTATTCAATTAATTCCTCAGATTGTTGTAAATTATCTTCGACATAGTACACAAGGGTTTCAACCTCTTATGTTATTGTTATGGTCTATTGGTGCAGTTATTATGGGCATTTATAATATTTCTCGTAACTTGAATATTCCATTACAACTTCAACCACAGTTGTTTTTAGTTTTATGTTTTATTACATGGGGACAATGTCTTTATTATGAAAAAGTATTTTTCTTTTTTTAAATTAAATTATTTATTGGTCATAGAAATGGTCTATTTATAAATGTATTACTATTTTTTCATCTGGAGGGTGCATCTCGGGATTTATTGAAGCAGGATTTGTTTTTATAGCACGAGTAAAATTATTTTAACTTATATTTAACATAATATTAACATAATAAAGTCATTAATACGACAAAATATTAAATGGCCTATTATTTCTATAGGGATAATTTCATCTATTTTTATATGTATTGGACTTTTTCCTCCGTATTATGATATATATATTCATAAATGTGTTCGAGGAATTTCATTTATATTTCTTTTAATAGATATGGGAGGAGCGTTATTTTCTTTCTTGTCTTTATGTATCTTCTTTATTATAATTTCTCTTTATAACATAATTTATAGTATTTGAACTGAAATTTGATATTCTTGCGGCTATTTCATATTCTTTTGTTTTTTTTCTTGAAATGGGCATTATTATGTTTGATTATTATTTTAAGTTATCAAAATGGAATAAGAAAAGAAAATTAAATAAAAAAGCAAAACAAGAAATATCAGAAAAAACAATGGATACAATAGATATAAATGTAGAAGCATCGTCATGAAATTTAGAAAATCTTGATAAAATACATCGATATTGTCTAATGGGAGATAATTTTATTATTATTCATAAAGGATTTTTTAATCATCTTAATGTTATCACGTTTTATTTATTTATTTATTATAAGGGTGCATAAATTTAAAATATAAGTGTTTTCTAGAGTTTGTCTATTTAGTTTGTAATCATTCAGTAATTAGATATAATTATATAAATTAGATTATGAAACTTAATATTTTAAACTAATTTAACTTGAATAATTGCCATTTATGCAGTATTTATTCCTTAATAATGATTCAAAACATATATTTTTATGGGAAAAAAAATACAGTGGTATTAAATTTGATAATATATATTTTAATTTTATAATAAGTCTTATATTTATTAAATATTATGTTATTTTATGCATTTGGGATGATCATTCTAATTTCATTGTATAATATTTAGAAACTATTAAAATACAAAAAAATACATCAGCTTTTAAAATTAGGATAGTTTAAAATATAAGTATGCTCTATATATTATGTTTCTTTCATATAAATAATAAAATTTTAGATTTTTGCAAATTTAAATATATAATTTTAACTTTATAAAGAATAATAGAAATATCAATATATTTTTAAAGTTACAATATCTCTTCATATAAGTTAGTCATCAATTGCATTTAATTCTTTTGTTAGAATACTTTAAAATTTAAATATAGATCTTTAATTATAAAAATTTTTATTTTTAGAAATCATTTGAAGTTTATTAATAATTTGTTATCTTAAGGTAATTTTTAGTTAATATTAATTTATTAGAGTTTAAAATTCTATATAATAAATAATATATATATTGATTATTATTCATAATATTTTAAAAGCATAAATTAAAAAAATATTCATAAATTATACCAATATAGATAAAATTTTTATATAAAAAATAAATTTTTCTAAAATAGAAATATCTAAAACAAAAAACTTAAAATCATATGTTTAATATTGTATTTATAATATAAAAAATCTTTTAATAATATATTATTTTTAAAGATTTTAAAAAATATATATAAAAATATAATTTTCATTATTTATAAGATATTTTTTTGTAAAATAAAAACAAATTTAAGCAATCTAATAATATTTTTAAAGTATATTTTTAGTGCTACGGATCTATTTTTTCATATATAAAATCTTTTATATTTTAAACTTTAAAATTAAATACTAATAATAACCTTAAATATGAAATAATATGAATAATTAAGCAAAATGTTTTACATATTTAATTTCATAAAAAATACTTCTAATAAAATAAAGAAATTAAAATATAAATGAAAAATTCAAAGAACATATAAATTGAAATAAAAATACTAAAGATTTTTATATCTAATAAACAAAATACGCTTTTATTAATAAAAATAACTTGTTTTTGGAAAATATTCATATATTCAAAAAATATATAAAACTTTTCCCAAAACGAAAATCTTTAAAATTGTGTTAAATAATTATAAAGTGTTTTATGATGATATAAATCATTATTCCCAAAAATAGAAAATTTACTAAAATATTCTAAAATGTATATATAATAAAAAATATTTGAAAATTAGATAAATTCTTTGATAAAACCTAACTTTCTTTTAAAAACCATAATCTATATATGTAGAACTATTAGAAATTAAAAATATCATAAATTAATCATATAATTCAAAAAATATCGTTTTACAAATCTAATAAAAATTAAATAATATAAATCATTGTTTTTCAAGATAAAATAAAAAATACATTAAACCATTTTTTTCAAATCAAAATAACAATCCCAGTTTAAAATAAAACATTTCAGATATAAATTAATTTTATGAAAAAGCTGGAAGTGAATTAAACGAATTTTCTTCAAGAACTCGATCCAATTCCAAACGTATCCGATCAAGTTGTTGAGAATGCACAAGTAATCGTTCATCTAAATCCTAATATTTCTTAAAAAATATATCCAAAAAAATATTTTACATACTTCTAATACAATATCATGTGTTTGATTATCGAGATTAAGAATAATCTGCTTAACAGTTGGATCACTAAATCAATCAATTTCTGTACTTTAAAGTCTCTAAGAAGCAATACCATTCAATTAAAACACCTATAAATTAATATATATATATAAATTATAAAAAAGCCCTACCTTTGGTTGCACGTGGCATATTCAAGATAGTTTATAAATACAAAAAACCTTATTTATGTACGTTAAAAAGAGTAAAAAGCTTTTATAAAAAGGCAGAAAATATATATCTTTAAATATATAGAAATACTGGAATATATGCGTATTATATGCGTACTATATGCACTGCGTATAAGTCACAAAGCAAAAAATACACATATTCTATCTATATTTTATATAGGCAATAATTAAATCCTCTTATTATAAAGGGTATTCGTCAGTTTAAAAAGATATCGAAATTTTTATATATCCGCTTTTTTTGCATCATTTTACTGAAAATTTGACAGAATATTATAAATTTTAAAGAAATAGAATGAAAAAGATTCGTGTTGGAATTAACGGGTATATATAACTGCATTTTTATATCTTTATAATTCTAGATTATTATAGATTTGGTAGAATTGGGCGTATTTTTTTGCGGTAATATATATACATATATATATCAATATACATGAACTTAATATAAATTACAGAATTTCCTCTCAAGCCTCCAATATTGAAGTAGTAGCAATTAATGATCCTTTTATAAAACTTGATTATATGGAATATTTATTTAAATATGATACAGTACATGGCCAATTTCAGGGCGAAGTTTCTACAACTAGGGATGGTTTATCTGTAAATGGGAAGACAATTCGTGTTTTTTCAGAGAGGGATCCAGCATCAATTCCATGGGGTTCTTGTGAAGCAGGTTTTTTTTATATTTTTTTTAGCAAAAAATACTTATATATATATAGAATACATTGTTGAAGCAACAGGAGTCTTTACGACAGAGTCTCAAGCATCTTTGCATCTTCGGGGAGGCGCCAAGAAAGGTAGATTTTTTTTTTTATCTATTTTTCTCTAATTTAATCTTAGTTATTATTACTGCGCCTTCAGTAAACATAAATTAATTATTTTATATTTTTTAATTTTATATTAGAAAGATGCACCTATGTATGTATGTGGAGTTAACCTTGATGCATATGACCCTTCAAAAAAAGTTATTTCAAATGCATCATGTACAACAAATTGTTTAGCACCTTTAGCTAAAGTGATTCATGAGTATATTTTTCAAAAAAAAACATGAAATATCCAAATTCATTATTTTTAGCAATTTTGAAATTGTTGAGGGTTTAATGACAACCGTTCATGCTACTACAGCAACTCAAAATACTGTTGATGGTATATATTTATAGACTTTTTTTTTTTATTAAATATGCATTTAGGCGTATCTCAAAAGGATTGGAGAGGCGGAAGATCCGCATTTGGGAATATAATTCCGTCAGAAACAGGTGCTGCTAGTGCTGTGGGGAAAATAATTCCTTCACTTAATGGAAAACTTACTGGAATGGCATTTCGCGTTCCTGTAGCTAGTAAGCATAATGTTCATAGTATTATATATATATCTTATAGTCTTTAGATGTATCAGTTGTGGATTTAACTGTTCGTCTTAGAAAAGTATGTTTTTATTCTATGTTTTTAAAATATTTAAAATATTTAGTCTACAACATTTGCTGAACTTAAACAAGCAATTAAAACTTCATCATCTGGAGAGTTATCTGGCATATTGTCCTATACAGAGAATGATGTTGTTTCATCTGACTTCATTGGTTCAACTTATAGCTCAATATTTGATGCGAAGGCTAGTATAGCTCTAAATGATAATTTTTTCAAACTTATATCATGGTATGATAACGAATGGGGCTATAGTTCTCGTATGTTTTCTAATTACTTTGAAAATTATAGATTAATATTTCTAGGCATACGCGATTTAGTTCAATTCATTGCTTCTCAGGATGAAGAGGTTATTGTTAATTTTAAAACTAATGAAACTAATATTTTATATCTAGGCTGGCGTTTGACTTTATTTTTAAAATGCTGAATCCTCTAATAAAAATTACTTTATTAGTAGAAAATTTACTCAATCTTATTAATTATTTTATATAGATATTTTATATATTTGATTTATATATTTTTTCTAGACAAATTCTTAAATATATTTATTCAATAATTTATTAAGATCAAGATAATCTAGCAAAATATATGTTTACAAAAATTGTCCAGAACACCCTAAGATATTCAAGATCATATTTAATAAAGAATATTAGAATGCTATAACGACGTATTTCCAGAAATCAAAATTAGAATATTATTTCAAATTTTATATTTTTAATACAAAATTCAAAGTTACAAAATTATAATATACATTAATAATAAATATTCTAATATTATTCTAATAATATATTTAGCTTTAGAAACTACAAGAATTATTTTAAACTAGATACCAATGGTAGATGTTCAGTTGAAATAATATACATTAGCATTTATATTTAATGCTATTTTGTATCTATACGCAGATTATGCTATAAAATTATGAGATGAATAAAAAATCTTTTTACTCTGGTTTGTAAAAAAAATAAAAACAAAAGCAATAGGCTTATTTTTATAGCTCAATTGAATTTGATCATATAGTGCATTCTTTATAAATATTATAAATTAGATACTTTTTCTATGAATAATGTCTGGATCTTCTTGATATTCCTCTGCACTAACCCACATCTAATTAAAGATCAATGTAAATTAATAAAAATAATAAAGAAAACCTTTCTAAATGTACTAAGGCTTGCAAGAATTGAACCGCCTATCCATGTACTATATTTTCTTTCTGGAGGAGCAAAAATTTTGATTTTTACATCTTTTACAGCAAGTCGACGTATTTCAGAGAGTAAGCGATCACCAAATCCTTATAAATTAGAAAAAAAAAATTACTATTAGAAATTTCAAATACCCCTTGTCAAAGTAGATCCCCCTGATAACACAATGTTTCCAAATAAAGACTTTCGAAGATCCAAATCTACTCGACTAATAGCATCAACAACAACTTGATGAATACCAGAATATTCTGATCCAATAATTTCAGGATCAAATAAAATTTCAGGTGCTCTAAATCGTTCTGCACCAAGCTACAAAATAAGAAATCATTTATTTCTAAATAAAAATACATACTCGTAAAACATTTCCATCTGGAAGTTTAAATTCCTCTTCTTTAGCATGATCCTTCCCTCCGGATATAGATGCATTAATCCATTCCTTCTCTTCTTTTCTTGGGTCTAACGTAACATAAGAACATTTTTCCTTAATAATTCTAACAATTTCTTTTTCTGCACTAGTATGAAACACAGTTCCTGATTTTCTAAGCAACAATTGCAAATATTCTGTTACATCGCGTCCTGCTATGTCTATTCTTCTTATAGCAGATGGCATTGCAAAACCTTCATAAATCGGGACAGCATGTGTTACACCATCGCCAGAATCCAAAACAACACCCGTGGTTCGTCCAGAAGCATAAAGAGATAATACCGCTTGTATCGATGTAAATAATGCCGGTACATTAAAGGTTTCAAAAAAAACTTGTGCTGCTTGGTCTCTATTTGTTCTAGGATTTAGGGGTGCTTCTGTCAATAATACTGGATGCTAATCCATATAAACACAGACTCCCTAAATAAACCTTATTTATACCTCCTCTGATACTGTTTTAAGTTCTTCCGTATATATAAACTGCCATATTCGTTCCATATCATCCCAATCAACAACAATACCATGTTCTATAGGATATTTAATTTTTAAAAGACCACGAAGTTCTTGAGCTTTATTTCCTATAAAAACATCTCCTTCAATCGCTCCTGCCATAATTTTTAGATGTTTTGGTCGTCCAACACTATATAAACGTTATTCTATCGTCTATACTTCTCATTTTATCATTTTACTATGACGGAAAAAAACTTTTGGGCTGATCCTCACCCGCAAACCCTGCCTTTATCACTCCTGACCCCTATACATCTATAAATATCTATTCAATTTTCGTATATAAACCAATCACTACATTATCGATGCAAATAGGCTGATTAGTCAATCTTCAACCTATTAAATATCTTCATAGACACTATCATACAGACGTACACATCATTAAATTCCATTTTTTCTTCAATTCTCTTAAATATTCAGACATAAACTAAATTTTTCCTAAATATCTTGTTTTTTTTGATATTTTCACCAAAAAAAAAGAAAAAAAAAACTACCTATAAATATTACTCAAAAACAATCAAGAATTTCTTTATCTACCAGTAAAATTAGTCCTTTTTTCTTGTTTTTTCTTGATAAAACCACATTAATTAATATTCAATCTCGATAAACGTACCTTTTTCAACGTACAATTTTTTTATGAGATGGATCAACTAGAATTATTGTCTGCTGCAGACTTTCATACCCACTTAAGATCAAATAAAATGATGGAATATGTCGTCCCATTCATTCGTCTTGGAGGCTGTTCAATTGTATATGTTATGGTTATTTTTTTTTGAAAAAAATAAATAAGCTGATAAGAAAAAGCCTAATTTAATTCCTCCTATTACATCAATTGAGTCGTGCTTAGAATATAAGCGTAAACTTGAGGAATTAGACTCGGACACAACATTTCTTATGAGTTTATATTTATGTCAAGAAATTACACCGTCAATGATTGAAGAAGCTAAAGCAGCAGGAATTGTAGGTATAAAAGCTCTAATAATAATGGAAAAAAAGAAAATATTTAATAAAATAAAGGAATAAAGATGTACCCTAAGGGTTTATAAATATAATGATGAAAATTAATTATATTAAATATGATAAGGTGTGACGACGCATTCGGAATTTGGGGTTGAAGATTATGAATCATATTATCCAATATTTTCAGCTATGGAGAAACATGGACTTGTTTTGAATATTCATGGGGAAATTTCAAGCTCGATGAGCGAAGATGTTACGGTTTTAACAGCAGAACAAGCGTTTTTGCCAATACTTTATAAATTACATGAATTATTTCCGAAATTAAAAATTGTACTTGAGCACTGTACAACAAAAGAAGCTATAGAGGCGATTGAAAAATGTGGAGATAATGTTTCGGGAACAATTACAGCTCATCATCTTTTTTTAACAGTTGATGATTGGGCAGGTGATCCGTATGCATATTGTAAACCTGTCGCAAAATTGCCATCAGATAGAAAAGCTCTTTTAAATGCTGCTACAAGTGGTAATAAAAAATTTTTTCTTGGAAGCGATTCAGCACCACATCCACGAACACTTAAAATAGGTACAAAAAAAATTGCAGCTGGTATATTCACTCAACCATATCTTATAAGCTATCTTGCAGAAGCCTTTGATAGGGTAGGGAAATTGGATAAACTCGAAAATTTTGCATGTATTTTTGGAAGAGAATTTTATAATGTTAAAGATATTGGTATAGATAAAAAAATTATATTAACAAGAAAACCATTACAAATCGCTTCTGAACTTGGCTCGGAAGATGCCATTTTAGTACCATTTTTGGGAGGAAGTGTATTAAATTGGACTATAACATGGAAATAATACTCAATATATACAAACAGTTTTATGAGTTTCACTATTTTTACTACGTAAATATTCATATTTTGTTATAAACAATACCATTTTAATGCGGAATTAAATCAATAAAAATAGATTTTCCTTTATTTAAATTTCTTTTTAGCCGTTTTTTATCATATTTGTTGTTTTGTTGTTTATCTGAGTTATTATATAAAAGCTCATCACGCCTATTATGTACACCATTTAAATAATTTATCTTGTTATATGATTTATTGCTTCGAAAAGTATCCAGTTTTGGCGATTTATGATCTAAGCACTTTTTTTTCATTTTTCGTGCAAACCAATCTTCCTTCTCATATTCCCTATATGTTTTCAAGAGTTTCTTCTTTTTTATTATTTCCCGATGCTTTATATATTCGTATTCAGAGGCAGGAATTGGCTCATTATCAATACAAAAAGCAGATGATTCTAAATACCTAGAATATTGAGGAAGACGACAATCCTATAAGATATAAACCTATTAAATATAAATGTAAGAGAAATACATCACCATAATGTCCATATTCCGCACAATTATAACAATATCGCTTAGGTGTAAATTCTTTTGGTGCGTCTGGATTAAATGTATAACATCTCCAAATTTTAGGACACATCTAGTATTATTAATTCTTCTATCTTTATCATCATATAATTTTACATCATCCGGATGATATTTTGAAGAGCATGTACTACATATATTTATTTTTCGAGGTTTTTTACAATCCTAATCTCATAAGTATAAAAATACTAGAAAAAATATTATTATCCACAATAAGAATATGTCCTAACTCATTACAATTATGACATTTTTGCAACATCGGACACCGAGATGCTAAATGATCATTTACTGTTCCACAATTCGTACACTATCATTAAAAATATATCAATTGCTTTCAAAATCCTTTTCTTATATACCATTTCTTGGAAACAATCACGTGCAATATGTCCCGGCTCTGCACATTTATGACAAATAATTTCATCTTGTGCTAACCCAAAATATCTACCTTTACTCAACTAACCAAATATTAACCATAATATTATAAAAAACACTCATACGAATTCATACTTGTGCCCAATCTTCTATTGTATCTGTATTTTCTGATTCTTCATATATATCGCTTTTTAAATCTTCTAAATTCTCGTTTTCAGTTATTTCTTGGTTTTTTAATCCAAGACTTCCTAGATTTAATTCATTTTTACACACAGGCTCTTCATCATGCACAAATGCTTCATTTTTTTCCTTTTCTTCACTTTTTTTTCCCTCAAAAGCATTTAACAAATCTCCATTAAATTTCCAATCACAATTATCAAAACTATAATTCAATAAATATTAACAAAAACTCTTATTCACAGGATATATTAACCTTAATTTACTAAGATCTCCTTTATTATCTCTTAATTCATCCTGCTCTATTTTGGAGGTTTTAAAGCAGTTAGACATTTTTATGATGTCCAACCTCGAATCTCGAACGTAAAAAATTAAAGACTTAAAATCTAAGTTGATAACGTCGAATTTTTAAAAATTATTATAAAAAGGTAGAAATAAAGGTTAAGAAAAGATAAGCATGTCTTAAAGCTAATATATAGGATTGTTAATATTGTCTAAAGTGTTTGTCAGTTTTTGAAGCTTTTTTAAGGGTTTTTTTTAAGCAAAGCTAGAAGTTTTTTTAAAAAAATTAACTTATATTAAAAAAAAAATTTTTAAAAAGAATCTCTATGTCATACATTATATTAGAGCAAATACAAGGGTCAGATATTTTATTTTATGATATGTGCAGGCGATCTTCGTCAATTATTCATGATGTTCAGGCATCAACAGCAGATGATAGTTTAGATCAAGGAAGTCAAAGTAATTTTAATTGCAACTGGGTAAATTTTAAAGGCAAGAATTAAAAAGAATAGTTAGAATAAATATTGAAGAAAGGGGCTAGGTGCATGGATTATTCATATTGTTGTGATTTCATATCTTAAAATATTTTATAATGCTTTTCCAGCAGTTTCACAGGAACTTTCATGGACACTTACAAATTTGACATACATGCTTGTAATAAGGGTTCTATAGGAGGTAAAAAGTATTACTAATTTATGTTAGAGTTCATATATTATGTTTCATTGGGTTAAAGGGATTCCTTTTGAGTTTAATTCTGGAGCATATGATAATTTAACTATGTGGGAGCAGATGGACAATGGTGCGCAATATACTCCAGCTAAAAAATATCTTACAGCTGTCCCTATTACTTTGTATGTATTTTTTTTTTTATTTTTTTTTGATTTAAATAAATAGATTTCTTTTAAGCACACATTATACACATTATGATTTCTGGACGTTTTTTATTAATCTTTGGGCTCTTTTAATGGTATTAGTGCCGAAACTTCCCTCTGTAAGTTTATATAGAATTTTTTTATTTATGCTAATAATTAGACTCATCGAAAACGTATTTTTGGAATTAATAAATTTGATTTAAATTAGGAAATATTAAAGGGAATTACCAATGGCATATTGTGTTTAAGTATTTTTTTACAACTTTTAAATTATCTGGGATATTATGTTTATACTTTTATAATGATGATTTTACGTTAAGAAAGCCTTTTTATAAGAACATTTTCTATTTAAGTATTTCTTTATGACATTTTATAAGTATAATTCAAGCAATTTTAAAAATTGTATTTTTTTGCCTTTAAAGGAATTTTTGTATATTATCTATAATTTAACAATGGTAGTATTAATTATAATACTTTTTCTTTAAAGAACATATGCTGGACTTTCAAGATTAAATATTTAAAACTAATTTTCATAAAAAATATAATTTATACTTTTATTTTAAAATATATTTTCTAATAAAAATTGAATAGATCCTAGATATATTTAATAATAATTAAAGTTATCTATTAACAGATATTTTCCTCAGGATCACATATTACTCATAATTATTTTATGATTCCATCTTTATAGTGCAAATAAAATCTTCAATATTTTTATCATAAAAAAATCTCTCCTCTAGTTTTAAATAATAATATCTAATATATGATTTATAGATATTTGAAGGTTAAAATCTTAAAACTATAAAGTTAATTTAGAAGTGCTTCTCTATGATTATATTGTATATATAAAAAAATATTTCATAACCAAATCAACAAATATGAAAGTGTCTTATCCTTTTTCAAAATTTTCAATCTCTCGTAGCTTCTTTTCAAATATCACATAATCTATGTCCTATAATATTTTTAATTAATGCCAATAAATATATTTATATACTGATATTTTCCATTCAACTCCTTCTTTAATAAGTTCATCATCATTGCATACATTTTCCACTGACAATTTACAACCAGGATTGCAATGTTGACTCTGAAATGTTACAACTACGGTACGTTTTTCTTTGTTTACAATTTTGGGCTGAATATTTTCATCTTTTTCGTCTAAAGAATCAAAATAACCAGTTTCGAATTCACCATCTATCTCTAAATCCACTGCATAGGATATTCCTTTCTTCATTTCTCTTATAGCAAGATTTTTAGTAGTGGTAAATGATGCTGGAATATCTTTTTCATATGATGTTAATTTTAAACCAATATTAAACGTTTTCCATCTTATCCTTATATATCTTGGATCTGTCATATTTGATTTTTCAAGCTCTGAAAGATACTTAAATGTATCTTTACATCCAAAATTAACAAATACTGTACGAATCTTTGAATTATATACATGTTTCAGTTGTATATACGGCCGTAACCTCAAAGGCCCATGATTATCCTTCCTAATAAATTCATCAAGAAGTATAAGCAAATCTTCTGTCATAATTTCAGATAATCTTGATCTAGGCTCTTTAAGAAGCTGAAAAAACTTGCGAGTAGCATATGTTGCTTAAAATATAAATATAAAAACGCCCCAAAAAAAACAAAAATACCTCCTATACAAAACTCATTTGGCCAGTAGTCGCTTCCAAATCGAACTTCTGCCGATGAATAAGAAATATATGTTGCAAAAAGTTGCTGCAAAGAATCAAAAACATATGTTAGAGGTTTTAAGTCTTTTGATGGCGGAAAAAAACGTGGGTAAGACGGAGCTTTTGGTGCATGTCTAAATATAAAGGCTAATCTCTTATTAACCCTTTTTTGATCTAAAAAAAGCCATTTACTTACGAAACTTATCAATTGGTGATGGAAGTGGAGATTCTGATAAATTTTGAGTTAAAGAAGAACGTGTCCATAAATTCCTTTGGCGAAACAGTATTTCAGAGAATATTAACCTTTTTTTCTTAAAACAATGGGAAAATAGACTCATTTTTAAAAATTTAAGAGTGTAAAACAAGCGTGCCGCTAAAAAACTCAGTCTTTCTTAATGTTTATCAAGAAAAAACACATAAAATCTTAGATATTTTTTAAATAATGATGAATATATATTTATATTTTAGTATTTTTAATAAAAATATCTTAATATATTAGGGTATTTAAAAATATAACTATTTTTGAAAAAATAGTGGAAAATTAGAAGTTAAAAAGGAACAAAAATAGAACAAAAACCTTATGTTATTCAAATATAAAAGATCTATTTTATTTTTTATATAAAAAAGACGAAAACAACCTTAAATTTAGAAGAAACAGACATTATTAAAAAGCAAAAAATTAAAAATGTTAAATATATATATATATATTTAAATAAAAGGTTAATACAAAGCTTTAATTCAATTCTTTACGTAATAAATATTTAGAATCCAAACCTTTTTATCTGGAAAACATGTATATGGAATATTAATTTAAAAAAATGGAATAAAAGTTTATTTGTTTAAAGTCTATTTGATCAAATAGATTTGAATTTTATACAATGTCCAAAAACAGTAGAAAATAATTAAAATAGTATTGTATTATAAGAATTTGCCAAGAAGAACTTTTATAGAGCACTTGTATTTTATAAAGAAGCAATTAATGCGGCAATATTAGTTGGAATGGATAAAACAAATGATATGTTTATTGAAATTAAACTTGAAATGACATATACACATCAATTAATAATGACAATGAAAATGTAGAAATTATTGATAGAAGTATTTTTCTATACTGAAACATAAAATACAAGAATATAAAGTTTCAGATAGTATTCAGATGTTGAAAAGAGAGATTGTTTTATCAGCAAAATAAAGGAAATAATAAAAAAATAGAAGATTATTTTACTTAGGGTGTTGAAGAAGTTCTTAATGGACAAAAAAAGAATAAATAATAATCTATGGATAAATTCAGATGAAATTAGAATTACATTTGAATTACTTTCAACATTTTATTGGAAAAAACTGAAAGTATATATTAAAGAACTATTCAGTTACTTTTAATTAATCATGTTTTGAATTCACAGTTAATTCGTCTTCAAAAATATCATATCATATTTGACAAAAGTCCTTTATCACTCTATTATCTTATGTAAATAACTTTAAATAAAATAAATTAATACTAATAAATTCAGTGAATAATATATCAACATGTTTTTTTAAAAATACATATTTTATATATGTTTTATAATTTATATTTATTTTTTTAGGGATTATTAATAAATTTTATGACAAATATTTCTAAATTGAGTAAATATGTTAAATATTATTGCAAAAAGGTCTTTTTTCAAAATATTTAGATCCAGAGAAAAAAATATTGAATATAGTATTTGCAACAACATATTTAAATAATGGATTTTTTTATGAATTACTTGGAGATATACATACTGCTATAAATTTATATAAAAAAATCTAAAGGAATCAAATATTTTTTTTAAAAGATTTTTAAAAGCGTAAAATTAATAAATTATAAGCTAATCTAATTTTTATACTAAATTTTAAATTTCTTTAATATAAAGTCCAAGTAGATAAAACTTAATGATGTATAATTTATTCTGGGATTTTAATATGTTTTATATGTAATATTTCCTAAAACAAATATTAATTTATCTTATTTTTAAATGTGTAATATTGCTATTTAATAATATATAAACCGGGTAAAAACCTATTTACAACATAATAATTTGTAGTAAAATAAGGTATATAATTTATAAATAGTTAATTCATCAACATTTTTACAGCCCATGATACAGAAAGAACACGAATATCAGTATATGTCTGACCATTTCCTATAAATATAATTGGAATACCGGTAGCCCATGTTATAGAAACTATTGTTCCAATAACATTTCCAACAGTATCCATTTTAGAAATAATGAATCCATCCAATTTTCTTTTATAACCTAAAGCATTATTGAAATTCTTAGCCTGAGATACTACATCCGCTCCTGCTAAGGCTTCTGCTACCTGGAAAACTTTATCAATATTTTCTGTAGTAACAAGCTATATATGTTAGTAAAAACCATAAAAAAACATATTTTGATGACTTTTTCTAGTGGAGACATAAGACGTGTATCATTATGGCGTCTTCCAGAAGTATCTATTAAAACTACATCAAATTCTTTCTTTTTTGCTATATATATTATTAAATTTCTATGTAAAATAGAGTATAAAATACCATATAAAATAGAATTATTTGCTATTATATTTGCATCCTTCCCATATCCTTTTTCAAATAATTCTATTTTTCCACATTTTTCCCTTTCAGATAATTGTTGTAAATTTCTTACATGAACCTGAAGTTGTTCTATTGCCCCGCTTCTAAAAGTATCACAAGCAGCAACAAGAATTTTTAAATGATTTTTTAAAAGCCAAAATGCTATTTTAGATAACGTAGTAGATTTTCCAACGCCATTAAAACCAACAAATGAAATAGTATACGGCCTTTTTTGAGCCTTAGAATCATCAATTTCTTTAAGAAGATCTATAGATGCTGATGGAGTTAAAATCTGTTTAAGAGTAGATTCCATAGTTGTTTTAATAATAGTATGAATAGCTTAAAAAATTTAATTACGTCTATAAAAAAGCATTTAGTTTACATTGAAAAGTACCGACATTTTTCCCAATTAAATTATTCTGAACAGATTCACATATATTATCCACAACTCCTTTTGCAATATTTTTTTTCAATAATAATTCTTTCATTTTTGTTAAAGCCGGATTGATCTCATCTAATGAAAGAACTCTTTTTTTAACAAGATTCGTAAATATATTTAACACCCAAGTATTTGGTTCTTTTTTATCATTTTTACCATTAATTCCATCATTATCATCATCAATTTCCTTAATAAAAAAAACTTTTCCATTTTTTGAGCTTAGATTTTCTTTAGATAAATCTAATATATCATTTTGAATTGAAACAGAAGATTTTTCAGGTTCAATAGAATAATCCAAAGTATCTGCTTCACAATTGCTATCTATAATATAATCATCTTCCCATTTACGCATGACCTTTTTGTTTTTTTTAACATATTCCTTATTACTAAAAGATAAATTTGTATAATATAAAAAAGGCTAAATATCACCTTAAATTGCTTATTTTAGGATTATTTTTCTTAGTATTTTTACTTATATTCCTTTTATGAAGGTCCTTTTTTAATGGAAATCTTGTTTTCATTGTTTCAAAAACATTTGACATCTGAACATGTTGATGAGCAATATCTATATTTTAAATTGATAAATTAAGGCAATAAATAAATAATATACCATTGTTCTCCTCTGAATCCTTAGAAAATGAATAATTATCCGTAATTATATCTTTTTTTGATGCAAAAGATGGAAGTTTCTTTGTCTATTTCAGCTATTATTATAGTACCATATTTTCATAAAAAATATACATTTAAAGCATTAAATTCATCAATTTTAACATCAAAATATGAATCAAAACTAAAATTCTTTGAAAAAAAGTCCTTTTTTTTAAGATCTTCATTATATAACTGACAAAAAAGCTTTTTAATATTTTCAAGAAATTCTTCAACATAAACCAATTCTGAAAGACTTAAATACACAACCTAAACCACTATTTAGATCCATCCATACAAAACTTAAATAAATACTGCAAATACAAGTCCAAAATCATTAGATACTGTCCATTTTACTGCAAAATCTTCTTTTATATAAATTGTCTTGGACATTTGTTCTTCAATAAAGATATCATTAATAAAGTCATTTATAATATTGAATGGTAAAACGTCAAAAGACCTCTCCCAAAGAACAATCCCTCCTCTGTTAAATATTGTAAAAAGAACTAACATATTGATTTATAAGGTAATAAAAAAATATGCGAGATAGGAAATTTCAAATTTATATATTAAATTTACAAAAATATTTATTTTAAAAACAAAAATAGTTAAGTATTTTGATAATATTACATGAAGATAAATAATGAAAAAATTTATGTAGTGACTTGCCATACACTAGAAAAATAAATTAAAATATAAAAAAAAATATAAGAAAATACCGAATAATACTATCCGTATAACCAGAAAAAAGAGTCTGCCCATCAGCAGACCAACATAAAGAAATACATTCTGGATCAGAAGATTTTTTTCCAACACCTGTAAAATCAACTTTAAGTTCATCGACAGTAATTCTTCAAAAAAATTAGTAATAGGCAAAAAAATAGAAAATAAGCATTATACTTTGTCTCAAGATCAAAAATTTTTATACTGGTAGCAGTAGCAGCACAAAGCCAATATCGATTAGGTGAAAATACTAAAGCGTTGATAATATCACCAGCTTCCAAAGAATATAAATGTTTAGATTCATTAAGATCCCATAACATGACTATGGTATCTTTTCCGCCAGAAGCACATAAAGACCCATCTGGAGATATAGTGACAGAATTGATAAAACCCTGTTTTTTTTAAAAAAATGATAAAATATAAAAATATTTACATTATGACCTATATAATTTGTTTTAAGTTTAAAATTAGAAAAATCCCAAGACTATTTATATATTAGATTTATTAAATAATGACTTTTATACATTTCTCCAATCTATCATCAGTCATGACAAAAATAAATCTTTCAGAGATTGTCTCTGAAATAGAAAACATAGAATATCTATATCTTATGAGGAAATACTGATTATTTCTGATGAATTTCTGATGGAGAAAAAAAATAATAAATTATTTTTAATACCTTAACCATCTTATCCCAACCAGCAGATACAGTAACAAGATTATTAAGACACGGAGAAAAACGAATACAAGATACCCAATCAGAATGCCCCCCCTCTTGAATAGTCATTTTGCAATCTCCAAGTGTATTCCAAAGTTTTATCGTTTTATCTCGTGATCCACTAACAATTTGTCTATTATCCATAGAAAAACTAACACTCAACACATCGCTTGTATGTCCAACAAATCTCCTCGTAGTCTGCCCTGTATTCAAGTCCCATAACCGAAGTGTCTTATCCCACGACGCTGAAAGTACATATTGACCATCTGACGAAATTGCCAAATCCTGAATAAAGTGGCTATGTCCCTATTTATACTCTAAATATTACTTCTAAAAATCATTTTAATCCAATCTTACTCTTAATGCCTTTCTTGGTATTCCAAATGTCCCATTTTCTAGCAATTGCCAGACAATGATTGTTTTATCTCTAGACGCAGAAACAATCATATTAGGATTCTCAGAAGAAGATACAATTGCCGTAACCCATCCTGTATGTCCCTCAAGAGATGAACGAAGAACTAAATTGTCCATATAAATGGCTTTTCTAAGGCAAAAAAGTAAAGATCAAATTTATATAAAAAACGAGGTAAGATTTTTCAAAATTATGACGTCACTAAAGCAGAGCTGTGAGAGGGCCAGGGTTAGGTGTATACCAAGGGCCTGAACTAGAAAAGGGTTAGGGTCAAGGTTTGAATATCTAAGATAGAGAGTAATGTTTATAGTAATACATATAGAAAAAAACAAATATAAATGAAAGTGAATGAGATAAAATGAACTTAAATCAAAAAAAACTAAAAGTGACGACATTTTTTTGAAAATACGCTTTTAGAATCATTAAAAATGATACGATGTTTAGTCGAAAGACGAGGAGAATCAATAAATTGAAATGAAAGATTTTCATCATTGGAAGGATTATTTGAACTATATAGAGTTTCAGCTCGCTCTGTCAAGTTATTCTGAAAGTACTGAGGTGTAGGACTTGAGGATAAAGTAGATTTTGAAAAATTTAAATCTAAGGAATTCGTACGTGATGTATTATGATTAGATTCTTCTGATAAATCGGATGACGAATATGAATTCTCTTCATTTCTACGACGTGCAATACACCATTCACGAAGACTCTCAATATCTGTAATACCATCATTTAAAAGCATCAACATTTCTTCAACTGCATCTTGAAATCCTTCTTGTCGTTCTTGACCCGCTGTTGTCAATGCTTGTCTATATAAATTTGTAACTGAAAGTGCCGCTATTTAAAAATACGTAAGTATCCATCTTGTAAAATATTATAAACAACCCATACCAGCTTTAAATGTTGATAATAAATCATCTTGTTCATTCTTTGTTTCTTTCCGTTTATCTGGCAAATGGTTATGAAGCGATGACATATCCATGATAGTTTCTTTCAAAAACCTAAAATACTGTATATCTCCTTAAGATTCTTCTAATATTCCTCTTATTTATATGTTTTTTAGAATATTTTAACTCCCTTTTTTTAAGTATTTAGTTTATCGACATTCACAGGACTTAACGTCTTTAATCACTCGAGATCACCACAACTTAGTTTTTTTCACAAAAAAAATATAGATTTCTTTAATAAAAAATCAGTGAAAATAGAAGGAAAATAAGCAATAAAGAACATAATTTATATTAGAAATTAAGTGTTTTTATTGTGTAATTTTAAAGCTTGAAAAAACGAGGATTTTTGATAAAAAATGTCTAAAAACAGTAAAAATAATTCAATAAGTGATTTATCAGAAGAATTTGATGAACAGAAGATAAAAGTATAAGATTGGATATAGTTTTTAACGGGAGATCTAATGATTATAGTCTGAGGATGAACTATTGGAAGAGGAAAAAGTAAGAGAGGTTTTTGATTATAATAAATATATGAAAATAACATGGAATGGGTGTAGTTGAATCAGAAGAACTACAGGACAATAATAAATATGGAGAGACAAAGAGAATTCGTAGAGAAACATGCAAAGCTGAATGAAGCGAAGGTATATAAGAATATATGAAGAGATAACATAAATAAATTTGTGATAGGCAGTAGATTCGACAAAAAGGCTTTCATTTCTTCTTGGACAAACAGGTATATATGTTGAGATTTAGGGATTATTTTTATATTTTGTAAAATAGAACTTTTTCGTCATTTTATTAACTTACAAACGGGTGCAAATACGGATTCCAAAGAAATTATTAATAAACTTTCAGATGAAAAACCAAAAAAAGAGATGAATTCGAAAGATCATAGACATCGTAAGACTGAGCAGGAAGAAGATGCTGAATTATTACAAGAAAATGATCCAAATCAAGAAAGCCAGACTATTTTTACGGAAAGCCCTCCTTGTAAGTTTGATATCTTTAGTTATATCTGACTTTTTATACGATCACAGATATCGTTGGAGGAAAGATGCGGGATTATCAGGTTCAAGGGCTTAATTGGCTTATATCTTTGTATGAGAATGGAATTAATGGGATTTTGGCAGATGAAATGGGTTTAGGAAAAACATTGCAGACAATATCTGTAATTATTACTAAGTAGATATCCAAAATAGTCTTATATTATTAGTTTTTAGGATATCTTCGTTTTTTAAAGGATATACGGGGGCCACATCTCGTTGCAGCGCCAAAATCAACACTTGACAATTGGTCTCGAGAATTTTCACGTTGGATTCCAGAAATTAATGTTTTTGTTTTTCAAGCTCCAAAAGATGAAAGGGTTTGTAACTAAAATTATTATTGTATAATAATGATCTATAGGCTGGTTTAATTAATGAAAGACTTCTTACTAATAATTTTGATGTTTGTATTACATCATATGAAACAATATTGAGAGAAAAAATGCATTTTAAAAAATTCGCATGGGAATATATTATTGTTGATGAAGTTTGTTTCTTTTTTGTTTTTTTTTATTACTAATTACTAGGCACATCGTATTAAAAATGAAGAATCTATGTTATCGAAAATTATTCGTTTGCTTAATAGTAGAAATAGGCTTTTAATCACAGGGACGCCTCTTCAGAATAATTTACATGAATTATGGGCTTTATTAAATTTTCTTTTGCCTGATATATTTGCAGATTCTCAAGTTTTTGATCGGTGGTTTGAAAGCCAAAATGGTGATTCAGATACAGTTGTTAAGCAGTTACATAAAGTGTTGCGTCCTTTTCTTTTACGTCGTGTCAAGTCAGATGTAGAAAGAACACTTAAGCCTAAAAAAGAAACTAATTTGTATGTTGGTTTATCCGAGATGCAAGTAAAATGGTATCAAAAAATTCTTGAAAAAGATATAGATGCAGTCAATGGTGCAATAGGAAGAAAGGAAGGGAAGACACGCTTGTTAAATATAGTAATGCAACTGAGGAAATGTTGTAATCATCCATATTTATTTGATGGCGCTGAGCCAGGACCTCCATATACAACTGATGAACATATAGTGACAAATTCCGGAAAAATGGTTATGTTAGACAAATTATTAAAATGGTCGAAAGCCCAGGATTCCAGAGTTCTTATTTTTAGTCAAATGGGTCGAGTCCTTGATATATTAGAAGATTATTGTTATTTGAGAGGATATAAATATTGTAGAATTGATGGCCAAACATCTCATGAAGATCGTATCGTTGCCATTGATGATTTTAATGCTCCTGGAAGTGATAAATTCCTTTTTCTGTTAACTACAAGAGCCGGCGGTTTAGGAATTAATCTTACTACAGCAGATGTTGTTGTAATTTATGATAGCGATTGGAATCCTCAGGCCGATTTACAGGCTATGGATCGAGCTCATCGTATTGGACAAACTAAGCAAGTTTATGTTTTCCGTTTTGTTACGGATAATACTGTAGAAGAAAAAGTTTTAGAGCGAGCAGCTCAAAAGCTTCGTTTAGATCAATTAGTTATACAACAAGGTCGAGCCCAATTACAGAATAAAAATAGTGCATCTAAAGAGGAACTTATAACTATGATTCAGCATGGGGCGGAGGATGTTTTCAAACAAAGAGAAGGAGGAACTATGACTGAAGATGATATTGAAGAAATAATGAAAAAAGGTGAAAAAAGAACAGCTGAGCTTAATAAACGTTATGAAAGCCTCGGAATAGACGATTTACAAAAGTTTTCTACTGATTCAGCCTATGAATGGAATGGCGAAGATTATACAAAAAAAAGAAGTACAGACGGAACAGGAATTAAATGGATTTATCCAAGCAAGCGTGAACGGACTCAACAATCATATTCTTTGGATCAATACTATAAGGGTGTTTTAAAAACGGGTGGTAGAACACATGGCCCTCCTAAGGCACCTCGACCTCCTAAACAAATTAACATGTACATCTTTTTGTTTATTGCAATTAACTAACAAACATTAGACAAGATCATCAATTTTTTCCACAAAGGTTAATTGATTTACAGGATCGTGAAACTGCATATTTTAGAGTATTTGAATCTAAACTGTTCTTTTTTTGCTAATATTTTTATTTTAGAAAGAATTAGGCTATAAAGTGCCACTTGCAGAAGGAACACCGGAAGATCTTGAAGAAAGAGAGGCTGTTCGAGATTTGGAACAAAGGGAGATAGATAATGCTGTTCCATTGACAGAAGAAGAACAATTAGAGAAAGAAAAATTACTTTTGCATGGATTTGGTGATTGGCAACGCCGTGATTTTTATCATTTTATTCAGGCTTGCGCAAAGCATGGCCGCAATTCATTTAAAGCTCTAGCTCAAGAAATTGAAAGTAAAACTTTGGCTCAAATTAAAGAGTACTCTAAAGTATTCTGGGAAAGATATTCTGAAATTGATGGTAATTCATAATTTTAAGTGAAATCATATATAATCTTTGAAGGGTATGAACGCTATATTGGCCAAATAGAAGCAGGAGAAGGACGAATTCAAAAACAAGATCGTCAAACGAAGCTTCTTCATGAAAAAATTTCACAATATCGTGCTCCATTGCAACAATTAAAAATTATATATAATCAAAATAAGGGAAAATCTTATACAGAAGAAGAAGATCGATTTCTTCTTGTTAAATTAAATGAATACGGACTTGGAACAGAAGATGTTTATGAACGTTTACGGGAAGAAATCCGAATATCACCATTATTTAGATTTGATTGGTTCTTTAAAAGTCGAACTGCTTTGGAATTGCAAAGAAGATGTGCAACACTTCTTACATCCGTCAAACGTGAGCTAGAAATGAATGAAGAAAAGACAGATTGGAAACGTGATCGATCTGACGATAACGATGATGATGATGATGACGATGATCTTCCCAGGAAGAAAACAAGAACAGGCGTAAAAGTTTGCTCCAAAATACATTTAAAGTATCTTATTCATTTTAATAGGATAAAAGAGCACGTTCGAGATTAAAAAATAAACATGTATCTGAAGGAAACCATAGCTATATATCTACGACCCGAATATCTAGAAGCCGATCAAAAAAATAGTATTAATTCTTTTTTGAAAAAATTATCAATATATTATATAATGTTATATTATGAGAAGACATCTTATACGTATTATCAGATTAATCGGTGTTTTTTTTTTCTTTTTTTCCATATAAAAGAAGCGAATTTGTGGATAAAATGGATCGACTTTGATCATCTTTTTCTTCTTCTATGATTTCTACCGGTGAATAATCCCAATGGGGGCTTAAGGAAAGTAAATGAGGCGGCGTTCCATTTCGATAATAACTGCTTATATCACTTTCACTATTATGATTTTTCAATGAATCTGTTTCTGTATTTGATTCTTCTGCTGATTCTAATTCTGATGAAATAGAGGAGTTTATATATGCATTTTCTTGATCTAGAAGAAGGTCCATCAAGTGTCTTATTTATTTTTAGCATTTTTTTCTCATAAAAGAAGGGAAATTACGTATTTTCTGAAGAAATACGATTTGCAATAACTTTAGCTTTTTCAATTTGTAGTTGAAGGTCTTCTGATTTTTCAATTAAAGAATCATAATTTTCACATAATCTAGAGCAGTTGTTAATGGGTAAAAGAGAGTATAAAAAGATGGTATACTTAATATATTTTCTCTTAAAAGATTTTGGCATTTGTCAGATATCCGATCGTCAATAATAGTATTTTTTATATTAAAAAAAAAAATAAAAAAAAAAAGGAAAATGCAAAAGAAAAGAAGCTAAGTGATTATATCAGCTCTTTTTTATTGTATTTTTTATAGACATGGCTTTTTTTTAGGAAAAAAAAAGATTGAATAAAAAGGATTTTTGAAAATTAATTCTCTTCAATAAAAAAAGATTTATCTAAAAAAGAATCAAAAATCTTAATAATTGACTTGAAGCTATTACCTTTTTCTAAAAAGGGTGTTCGTGAACTTAAAATAAAAAAAAAGCTGGAAAACATATGTAGTTTTAAAAAAAAAATTGAATAAGACCCAAAAAAAGGGAAAATATGGAATTCGGATCAGTAACTTTAAATTTAAAACAACATAGAAGGATATTCATATTTTTTTCTTAAAAAAAAAGACGTTTCTAATGATAGAAAAATAATACAATTCTGAGATATTATTCGTATATACATTAAGAGAAATAAGATAGAAAATAGAAGGTAATAGTTATTAAAATATTTCAAGTAGTTTGTTTTAATTTTCTAGTTTTGCATATGTTGATTTTTCTTCGCTTGTGATGAAAAATTTATTAAAACGTTCTTAAGATGTCTTAAACGAACGTAAATTACTTATTAAAAATGCGTAGGGCATTGAAGGGAAATCAAATAAACTGCCTAAATAAAAATGTTCTAAACAAAAATAATCAGTTTTGAAAAAATAAAACATTGTTAATAGATCTAGAAGACATTAAAAGAATATTTATTTTTAGTAGTTATAAGCCAAGAAGCATGCTTTATTGGTTTTTAAAATTTATTAAATTGAGTAAAAAGTATTTGCTTATTTAATTTCATGGATGTCAAAGAAAAAAGTATTGTTAAAAGAAATAGAATTTTTATTTATTTTAAAAACAGTTTTCTAGAAAAAATACTTCGATTAGGCCTTTTCATATTTCTTAAGTTATCTAAAACATTTTATTGATAAAATTTCTAGACAAAAGTATATTTTATTCGCATATAATTTGTTGTAAATAATATAAGTTAAATTAGTATTTCACAAAAACCAAACTAGAATTTAATTAACTAAAAAATACAATATAATTTAAAAAACTGTATAATTTTTCAAATTTTAGATTTTTTTTAAAAATAAAATTTAATATTATAAACGTTTAATACTAAAAGTGTTCTTGTAATGATTAATTCTTAAACATTTCATTACTATATCAATGTTTTTAAAACTAAGCTAGAATTATAAAATAATTTAAAATTATAAAAAAAATCATAAAAATAAAAACAAATTGCATCATTTTTATATATTTATATAGACAATTCAATATTCCAAGATTTAAAATCTATCCTCCTAATTTACAAAATGATGAACCTGTCTAATCCAACTTGTAAAACTTTAAAAAACCTCAATTAATTATGCAGTATTAAAGAATCATATTAAGACTTTTTTTGTTATTTTTCTAAATAGTTTAAAATATGAATCCTTAACAATAGTAATTACATAAATATCAAAATATTACATAGGCTATAACTATATAAAACGTTAATGTTAATTTGTTTAAAAACACAATGAAGATCAAAAAGTATATATATATATCCAAAATAAAGAATATTACACCGAAAAATTCCCTTTAGTTATGTTATTTAAACGTTCAGCAAGATGAGGATATTTTCGAGTAACTTGAAGTTGAATCTTTGTTGCTTCACAGTATGAAAGTGCATTAACCAATTCCGATTCCGTACGTGCAAGTTGCGCAGATTTATTAAAATATTCAATAGCATCCTCGATTTTTCCTTGTTGTAGAAGTAGTTGTGCTATAGTTGCAACCTAAAGAATATTAGTTAGAAAACAGTAATTTATTTAACATACAGCAACATCACAGCCAGGATCTATAGCTAAAGCCCTTTTACATAATTTTTCGGCCTCTATTATATCCTTCTTCCACTGAAAAACAGCAAGGGCTTTATTAATAAGAGGAAGAACATTCATTATTGTAAATTTGCTTGACTTCTCAAGTTGTATTGCAGTATCAAATTTCTCGATTGCATCCTGAAATCGCTGTTGATCTAATAAAAGCTCGCCATAATAATTATAAACATCGCTTGACTTTTGAAACATTTTTAAACATTTACGGAAAATTGACATACTTAATGCAGTATTTCCTAATTTATACTGTACAACACCATATTGAATATGAGAAAATATAAATTCTTTATCCAGATCAATAGACTTTTGATAATCTTTCGCCGCCTCAGAAAATTCACCAGTGATAAAGTGCATTTGTCCTCGATGATAATAAATATCAGGATCTTTTGGGTTAACCGACTGTGCAGTATCAAAATCGGACCATGTTGCAGAACGATCACCTATATTATTAAATATATATAACATATCACATTCTTTCTTACCCAATTCCATATGGACACTTGCACGTTTAATATAATTTTGTGTGTCAGTAGGGTCGAGTTCAATTGCTTTGTTAAAATCTTCTAATGCTTCAAGTGTGCTTCCTTGAATAAATTTAAAGGTACCCGACATATTGTATGCTAGAGACTTCAATGAATTGGAACATTCTAATTCAATTGCTTTATAAAAACTTTTAGATGCATTATCATAATTTTTAGCTAAAAGGGCTTTAAATCCTTGTTTAAGATGATAATCACCTGATGCTTCATCTTTTGTCTCTATTTTTGGAATAGGTCTAGGTCGAAATGCATCTAAATAAGCCGTTATAAAGGTTGGACTCGGCAATTGTTTTTTCTTCGTCTTAAAAAAAAAGTTAGCTTCAAAATAAAAATAAATTATCACCATTTACCATCATAATGGCCTTTGCCTTTTCTTCTGCTATCTTCTTTAATAATCTTTCAACACTCTGAGCAGCATTTTCATTTGAAAACCCATCCATTATACAACTCGTTGTATAATCTAAAAGTGCCTCATCATTTTTATTTAACATTTCATATGCAGCTGCCCGACGATTTAATGCTTTAACATATGTAGAATCCAAACTTAAAGCCATTGTTGTATCCTCAATAACTTGTTCAGGTTTATTTAACGCAATATAACCTATTCCTTAATTTAACTTTTGAGATCTCATGTACATACATACAGGCTGCCCTATTGGAATAAAAAACAGGATCTTTTGAACATGATATCGCATGAGTATAAAATTCAATAGCTTTATCATATTCTTTTCTCGAATATGCTTTATTTCCCTCAATTTTCAATTTTGTTGAATGTGCTTTAAGTTCCTAATAGAAATTAAGTTAATATATACGAAAAATAAACATATTTCCAGACAGATTCTGAAAGCTTCCCAATTTTATCTTCTGTAAGAACTAATTCTTCATCTAACAACTCCAATGTCTGTATTCCATCTATTCACCACTAAATCAATTCCCCATAAAACAAAAAAATAAACCTTTAGTAACCGAATCATTTTCTGTTATCCGGACCTTTCTTTTCTTCTTATTTTTAGGTTTTTTCTTATATCCTCCATGTTTTTTATCCAAACCAACCGTATCATCCTTAGACAACCCACGATAAAGATAAAACGTACTACCCAAAGAAAGAAATACAAAAAAGACTCCTGCAGAATATATCAAAACACGACGCCCTAGAAAAAAACGAATCGCCCGCTTCCAAAACCATTCCGTATCTTTATTCTGAAAACGCAGCAAATATGCCTCAAAGCCACTCAGAGCACCACCTAAAGAGGCCAGCAACATATTCCTATAAGAATAATATCAACAATAACTCTTATCTTTGCCAATCCTACCTTTGCCTTCGTCTTTCCTGATATTTTGTCTTTTCTTAATACCTGACGTCTCGTGTAATCGTACAAAATGTGTGTCACGTGAAAAAAAGTTACATAAAGAAAAATTATACAGAAAATAAAAAGAAATGTGTAAATTAAGAAACAAATTAATCTATAGTTAAAAAAAAATCAGGTTTTTGTGTGACCCAGACTTTCGTAATATGCATCACGTTTACGTAGAGAAGGAAGATGATATCCATACCAAAAAAGATATGCAGAGGCAATACCAAATCCAAGTGAAAGAGAAATATCCTAAAAAATAAGATTAAGAGAGATTATTATTTATTTTTATCAACTTTAATTAAAGAACGTTGTAAAACACCAATAATAGGTTTAAAAGCCATTAAGATGTATTTTTTTGGATGTAAAGATATTTCCTTAGAATAATAAGAAAAAACTATTGCTTAAAGACGTATTTGATGAAAAATATAATAAAAAATAGTGTTTTTAAGAGTCTATGTTTTTTCTGTGGTAAATGACCTTACGAAATAAGGAGGTTGAGCGATCTCAGAAAAAAGAGGATAAAATGAAAAAAGAGAGGAGAGGGAGTTTAAGAGATAAAAACATATGGAAAAGCATGTTATAAAGTTTATATTATCTATATAAGTGTTGTGTGTGAAAAAGAAGCAATTTCATATGGTTTTGGATGAGATATGAGGGAAGAAAGTTTTGAAAGGATATTAGGACGACGAGCACTTGTAGAAATACTTCAATCAATTGGATTTTCATCTGCAATGAAGAGTTCTATAATGGTTTTAGAAAGATTTCTTGTTCTATGTTAGTGAAAAGGAGTTATTTAGATTTAATAATGATAAATAAATATAGATATCATGAAAATTTTAGATAGATCTTTACGCTTTGCATTCTTACAAAGGAGATACAAAGTGTCTATTTATGATATAGAATTAATGCTTTTATATGAGGGAATCAAAATAGAATCATTAGAAACAGAAATGAAACAGCGTATTGGAAGAAATTATGAATTACAAAAAGGTTATTGAAAAATATTTATTAAAGATAACTAATATAGAATCAGAAGAATCTATATCAAAAACTTCTTCTCATTTCATGAATACATCATCGGCGCTTATTGACAAGCTTCTAGGTCCAGAATTAACAGGCATCAATGATAAACGACCTGACTATCATTTATCACATCTTCCTATCTTTCCTCCAAAACATACATATATGAGTACACCAGTATATGTACAACGGATGACATGTCCTCATAAAATCCGGGAATTGGCAGCAAAACAAAGCCGTTTGGCTGAAAGTGCTTTATGGAAAATTATTCAAATTGAAAACAAACTAAATTTAAATAAAATCCATCAAGGACCTATTAAACAAGATAAACTCTTTTTAAAGGTCTGGAAAGATATGGGCTATGAAGAAGATGCTTGCAGACCTTATGAAGGTCTGGTTAATTGGGAAACCAATCGATATACACGTCAACTTAGAAATATTTTATAACTTCTTAAAAACATCTTATTTAATGACAGAAAAGAACTAAAATAATAGAAATTTCTTCATATTTTCAAACCTGTAACTTCAATAATGTTTTTCTTGTTAAATCTATAGAAATTTTAGTTTTCATATTTATACTTATAAAAATTACACTTTAAAAAACCTACGAACTGATTTACATATAATCTTCTGTTCCTTGACATAACATGTGTATTGAATAAGTTCCATTAAAGGTACTTCTTCAGATTTATGACTTTTATTAAGTAATTTTCGAATATCTTGAGCTGAAAAACTTTGAATTTTTATCATTTATTGTATATAACTAAAATTCAAAATGGAAACAATTGTTTCTGTTAAAGAGATTTTTAACACATTTGAGTACGAGTCTTGTACAGATGTAAGCGATTTAATTTTTTTTATAAGGTATTAACCCGTAAAACAGCTTTTAGAAACCATTCGATCTCATTTATGTTATAAAAAAGGAGGTGTTAAGTTCTGTATAAACCTATTAGATGATCTTATTGCTTCAAAAAATGATAAGGGTCTTCAATATGGGGATATTTTAGAGTTTCAAGGCCCTTATGGATCAGGAAAACGGCATCTACTTTATTTTATTGCTTCAACAACACTTCTTCCCAAAGTTTATGAATCAAATGATAAAAAAGAAGTAATAGGAGGTCTTGAAGAAGGAATTGTTCTTTTAGATTGCAGTAGAAAATGGCAAACATTTCGTTTAGAAGAGATAATGTATGAAAAAATCAAAAATATATTTAAAAAAAATCAAAATAATACAATTAATGAAAAAGATGATGCAGAATCTAAGAATAAGATAATAAAAAACATTATCAAGGAAAGTCTTTCTCGTTTATATATTTTTCGACCTGAAAATTCAATATCTTTAATAGCTACTCTCAAATATTTACCCCATTATTTTAAATCATATGCAAATGATTTGAAAATTCGTTATGTTTTTCTTGATTCCATTTCGGCTTTTTACTGGAAAGATCGATATTCAGATTTACTCTCTAATTCTTCTCTTCAAGAGCAAATTAACATTATTTATAAACGAATTACTCAATTACTTAAAAAATTTTGCTATACATGGTGTTCACTTGCTATCAGTACAAACTGGGTTTTGCAAGTATCACAAAATTTCAATCCTTATACGACAGATATACGTTATTTTACTATTTCTGAAGATTCATTTCAAATTTATCATCACCACCTCCCTCTTTCATATACAAGTCAAGTATCACATAGAATTTGCTTTCTTCGAAAAGCAGTAGCTCAATTCTCTCCTGGAATTGATTTAGAGAACCTCTTAATTTATTCGCAACAAAGAAATAATATTCTTCAGCTTGGCTTATATCTTGCAGTACTTCAGCGTTTATCAAATAAAGACTTAGCACCTTCAAAAAGGACAGGATTCATATTTCGTATAACGAAAGACAATGTACAGATTGAAAAGTATTTATAAAGATACATTTTTTATTTAAGTATATATTATTAATAAATATAACTTTTTTATAGAAGAGTACAAAATTTCGATCTTCACTTCTAATACAAAAAGAACCAACTCAAACATTAAATAAACAGATACTTTAATATAGTGAAGATAAATTCCTTTTATAAATAAAACAGCTCTAAAAAATTATATAAACAAATCTAAATTTAATTGATCAATAAAATATTTGAAGATACGAATATATATACTTGCATTTAAAATATATTAAATATGAAAATTTTCAGTAATGGAGCGTTGAACCATATTTTTAGACATAACTTTATCAGTGGAAGTAATTTTCATTATTTATTTCAGGTTGTTTTTACATATATGATACCTTTAAACAATAAGTGCTATCAAAAAAATTTTCAATTAAAAAGCTTTTTCAAAAGGAAAGTTTATACTTCTACATTTAAAAATAAGGAGGATAAATGTATTTTCATTTTTTTATCTATATTTTTTGATTCATTTTTTATAAGGCAAAGTGAATATTAATCAAATCAGTTTAAATGAAAAAATCATAAAATTTGCAGAATCCTTAGTAAAGAAATACAATGATCTTAAGCAACAAATGCTACTCGTAAGTATTCATAAAGATAGATGGAATGCTTATTATTTTTAGGTGAAAGAATTAGATTCCATAGAATCACTAAATAAAAAAATTATAAATCTAGAACCTATTACGATTTCTTTGAAAAAATATCAGAAATCCTTGCTTGTTCTTGAAACTCAATATTTTTTAATATCTAACAATATTAGATGATTGATAAACTCAAACAATTAAAATATGAAAGCGAAGACTATGAAATGATCGAACTTGCAAAAGAAGAAATTAGAAAAGAAGAAACGTTATTGAAAAAATATTATGATGAATTAAAAAGAAATCTTATACCAAGACATCCTCAGGAACATCTACCATGTATCTTAGAAATCCATGCAGGCGTTGGCGGTGACGAAGCAACATTGTTTGCAACAGAATTGCTAAGAATGTACCAAAAATATGCAATAGCAAGAAATTGGAAATATGAGATATTATCAATAAACAGAAATGAAGGAAATGATGGCATTTTAGAAGCTATTATGCAATTAGACGGTCCAGGAGCATTTGGAAAATTAAAAAACGAGACAGGTGTTCATAGAGTTCAGCGAATTCCTATCACTGAATCTAAAGGAAGAATTCATACTAGTACTATAACTGTTAATGTTTTTCCAAAAGTTGATCAAGACAAAAACTTTGATAAAATCGAAATGAAAGAAGTAAAAATAGAAGTAATGAGATCAAGAGGAGCAGGAGGACAACATGTTAGAAATTTTATAAATACTTTTATTAATCTAATAACAGTTATAGGTAAATAAAACAGAATCAGCAGTAAGAATGACTCATTTGCCTACCGGAATATCTGTTTCTATGCAAGATTCTCGTTCGCAACATCAAGTAAAATCATAATTTTAATTTGTTATAGACTAATTTATAGAATCGCTCAAAAGCTCTTATAATATTAAAATCCAGAGTTGCTGCCTTAAGAAGTGAAAAAAATATAGAGCATAAAAGACAACAACGTAGATCCCAAATTCCTTCAGCTACTCGACCAGATAAAATTAGAACTTATAATTTCCCGCAAAATAGAATAACAGATCATCGCTGTGGTTATAGTTTATATGATTTAGAAGATTGTATGAATGGAGGGAATGGATTAGATCCATTATTTGATGAGTTAGAACTATGGGCAGAACAAATGAAATTAAAGAACTATTTTTGAAATGAGTTTATGTATATCTAAAAATCAAAAATTTATAAATAATTAAAATAATAAACATAGCATTATTTCTTAGGAGGTTAATCGGGTTATTATATAATTTACATACATAGATTAATTGATAATTTTTAGAACTAATAAAATTTATGAAAATAATCGACTTAATTCATTCAAAAAAGCACTTGGAGATAATAATTCAGAAGAACCATATATAATTCGTTTTTTTGTTCCGGGATATCGCGCTGCCCAGTCAAGTAAGTTCCCATATTCAAGATAATTCCCTCCTCCAACCATAAATACAATTGCTTCATTAAACTGTTGTCTGCGAATAGGATTTTGTTGAACTTGATGATTTTGCGGGTCAAAGTAAAGATAATCCTCAGTTCTGCTAATATTTGATGAAGTAGGCTCCATTAAACTTTCTACTATCTTTGTTATAGTAAAATCTTTGTAAGATGGTAAAAAATTTCTAACTCCAGATATGAGATTTTCTAACCCCCCTGTAATAGCTCCGTCCTTAAGTTTTTCCGTAAGCTAAAATAATAGTTACCAATATTACCAAACAATTGCCCAATTATTAATACTTACTATACTGCTAAGAGAATTCAATCCTCGAAAAAGGTTATCACCTGTATGTGAAGAAGTACCAGAATTTTGTATTGGAGGAGATATCATTGTAGTCATTTTTGTAATCTCTCTCACCCTATTATAAAATTAGTATATATTTTTTTTCATGATTTTTTCTTACTTTTTAATATAACTTAAAGGTTTAAGATCGCAATTTACTTTCTTTAATGCATCTTCATATTCAAACATATCAACTTTGCTAATATTTTCAACACTAAGATAATAAATTATAAAAATCCTTAGTTTATCTTCTGCCTTTTTTTGTGGATCATTTATTATTTCAAGAATGTTAGATTTTGTCTGACGTGTAATCGATTCCTCTATTTCATAACAATTGTCTAATTGACGTTCTTTAATAGCCTTTAATAAAGCAGTAGCAATATTCATATGCATATCAAGGATTTGTTTTCGAGATGTAAGTTCTGGTAGAGCTGTCATAGCTATTTTAAGGTTCTCTGATTTACTTGAATTATCGCTACTAATTATCAGAATAAAAAAATGGGACAATTATTATATACAAATCTGCAATATCTAAACCTGTTTTTTTAGAAATCTCATTCGCATCATTTTTATAACGAGTAAGTTCCAAATCAATATTCTCTGCTACTTGAGGAAATGGAGTATTTGAGTTTTTTTCCCAAAAAAAATCATGAGGATAAATATCATAATTTTTCCTAGTCGTCTTTTTATCAGATTCTATAACCTAATACATTCCTTAGAAAAAAAAAAATAACATATAATATACATTAACAGCTATTCTATTTAATTTCATTTCAAAAACATCATTAATAAGTGATTGATAAGTCCAGGAATGACTAAGCATAGGAATAAGATCAATTGTACGGTCCAAGATAATCAAAACTATATAGAAATTAATCGCAAAATTTAGAAAGCTTAAATATACCTGGTCTACGATAACAAGAAGAAGATGACGAGTTGAAAACGGTATTACTTTTAGTATTTAAAATATAATCACGTAATCGACGACTCAATTTTTGAGCAATCATTTCAGAAGCATTATTCGATGGACACCGAATAATGGGAACTACACCCAATGTAATCAACACTGAAAGAATACCAGTAGAAATTTTATCAACAATTTCTTCTATAGCTGATTCTGAAACAGAATGATGATTAAACGTATAATATGTATTCGGAAGACATAAACTAAATAAATCTTGATCAAGAACAACAAAATTAAGATACTGATCATATACTTGAGATACCATTTCTGTTGTGTTTTGTGATGATGTGATAGAAGCAAAATCCTCCAAAAGCGAGCGAGGAATAGAAGACAAGAAATTAACATATATTGTATCATACAAATTATTAGATAAATCCTTAATAAAATACATATAATTATTTCTCAAAATAAAAAAAATAATCAACTCACCCGAGATATTTTTTGAATATTTTCTAATGTAGGTTCTATAAAATAAATTGCTGGAACACCCGATATTGGCTGTCTTTCAGACATCAATTGCCTATCATAATCAAAACTATTCAACCAAAAAATACCCTTTATTTTACATAAAAAGAGTAACACCATGATCTCGAAGATCATTTACTTTAAGAACCGTAGATATAATATCCTGACCGAGCTTATCAAAAATAAGGATCTTCCATATAATTTCTTCTGTTAAACACATAGATTCATCATAATTATTAGATTCTTCTTTTTTATCATTTGAATTCAAATTTAAGACTTTAATCAAGGATTCTTCAATAAATAAGCTTTTTCAAACGTTCAAAAAACACATCAAACGAGAATACCCATCTGCGCATTGTAAAGAGTTTTATTAGGCAAAAAAGGCCCTGACATAGCATAAAATCCTCTTTTTTCTCACTGCTATTTTATTGACGTTCAATCAATCTTCACGAACAGCTCTTGTTATCATGTGAACCATAAGGTGTTACCATGGCAACTCAGACAGCCTTTTTCGAAAAAGCGGCGAGGTTTAGATCAACGTCAGCAAAACCATCTCTAACTAAAATCTTGGTTTGGAAGGAAATAAGAGGAAAACATAGAATTGAAATGTATTTCTGTCAGTACGTTTATTAATTTTTTTATCTTAGGAATCCCATTTTGAATCTCAAGGTGATATAATTATTTAAGAAGTATTTTTAATATTGACGTTATTGAATATTAGTGGTATTTGGGGAGATAAAAGTCCGTTTTAGGAGTATTTTAGGTAAAGGGAGGGTTCTTTTTTTATTGGGAAACTTTAAAATTATTTTAATTGGGATTGAATTGGAGTTTAATTAACATTTGTATGTTTTCTTATAGTGTGTTATTTAAAGGAATTAAAATAGATTGTATTAGGTTTTATAGGGTGTTTTTTTGGGATATATAGAATAGTTATTAGTATTGGGGATATTTTTATAAGATTTACGAGTATTTATAGCATATTTATCTTGAAACAAGGATGAATTTGTCTGATTCCAATATATCGACAGAATTAAGCACATCTTCACATGTAACAGCATTTTCTGGCTTAAAAGATAACGAGGATGATTCATCCAGTAATTTAGAGACTACTTATCCGGAAAATATATCATTAGACAATACATTGCTTTTAAAAAATTCATTAAGCAATACGTTGTCATTAGAAAAGCCTTTAGAAAATGTTTTTCGTTCAAATAATATGTTAAATAATGTATTAAATAGCTTATCGAAAAATGTTATAGATACACCTGTACTTTTAACTTCTGCTTTGCAGGCACCCACTTTACAAACAAACATGGAAACTCAAAAATCAACTTCACTAAATATTTCGTCAAACCTCCCTCTTAATGCAGTATATACACATAAAAAAGACCAAACAATTGATTTTCTAGCCAATGATTCGAAACATATCTTTGAAGAAATGGTTCAAAGAAAACAAAAAAAAGAATTAAGTGATGCCATGTATAATAAAAAAATTAATTCTAACACTTCGACCTTATCAAATAAAATATCTAATCATAATATGGATATACTTCTTGACGATAAAACATATGATTCTTGTGATTATAACACCGATTTTTCTAAATATTATGAAACGAACGGTATATATAATATATTTTTTACAATTCTATATTCAATTCTTTAGAAAATGAAGACGAAATCTCTCAAGAAAGCAAGAACATTCCATTTAAATTTCCTGGAATTCCTAGTGAGTTTTTATAAATAAATATCATAATTTAATAAAAACTAGTTCCTAATCTTCCTTTTGCAACTATTATGGATACACAGGCCGATAATCTACATTTAGAGAAAACAACAATACAAAATAAAGTTAATATTATCAAGAAAAATGAAACCCCTATACTAAAAAATCAGTTGAGACCTAAGGTACAAGCATATTATCATAAATATAATAGTCTATATAAATTAGGATCCAGAAGATCTTCTTCGATACGAATTACGTAAATGTTTTAGCGTTTACGCAGTAACGGGAGACACTAGAAGCTGCGTTAGAACAGTATATGATTTAATGAAGGATATAGTTGAAGATAAAACCAAAATTGCAATGTTAGAAATATTAAAAGGGGGAATAAAAGATGATATTGTAGAAGCGTATGATTATTTTTGCAACTTTCATAACTAATGAATTAATGTGATTAGATTCATCGAAAACAAACAGGTTTTAGGAAGGATAAGGAATTGGCTAGTCAACGCTATAAATGAAAAGAAAAACATGGTGATTATAGCTATTTTGAAGGTATATAAAAATCCTTTGATAAATATATCTAATATAATTAGATTATGAATATATTAAAACTAGACTCCTCTATTTTAGCTGAGCTAAAAATGGGAAAACCAATAATAATTTTGGCAAAAAAATCGGAAAATGAAAGTAAATAAATACAAAATCATTATAAACTAAGCTAAACATTAAAGCTGTTAAACAACTTTCTATTAAATGGCTAGAAGCAGCAGAAAAATCTTTATCATTAGAGAAACCTATAGAGAACTCAACGTATGAAAATTAATTATTATTATTGTTATTAATATTTTTAAGGGCTGTTAACGTACCACCTATTTCTATGACTGAAGACACATCAAAAAAGAAACAAAAGACCGTTTCAAATGATCCCGTTTTTAAATCCTCTGTAACTCCGAAACCTACTTCAACAAAGCCAGTAGTTAAATCTCAAAAGGTTCAGGCAGTAGCAAATACTGATTTTTTTAAAAACCTCTCGACCTCTACAGCAAAAGCTTCCCAAAAACCCTCTCTTTCTAGTGTTCTTGCACAGATAAAAGCGCCCAAAAAGTATTAATATTATAAATTTCGTAAAAATGACTAAATTTATAGGCAAAATACCACTCAACCTCAAGTAATTGAAACAATCTCGTCTATTTCTAAGAAATTTACAAGTGTATTGGAAGAAGTCCCTGGTTGTCAGCCTACTCCAGAAACAATTACACCAAATACTAATATAGTTCTGGATGATGTACCTAAAAAAAAAAGGAAATGTGTTTCATGGAAGTCAGATGATACTCTTGTTGAAATTAGAGTATTTGAACCTATTGAACCTGAAGATACAGATGATACATATATTCATATTTCACGCGAGTTTAAAAATGCTAGAGATTTAGATATTTATGAGGGACGTGCAGCATTTAGTAAAACACATAATATAGAAGACGATATGATGACGTGGCGTGAGCCAGAAGGTGATTTTTTATGATTTATATTATATAAGATTGTGACAATGAATAGATATCGATTTTTCACATTTAGAGTCACAATTATCTAAACTTGGGCCAAAGAGAGGAGGAATTAGTAAATGTGATAGCGATGAATATAAAATACAGGAGGAGAGGGAACGTTTTGTGTTTTTAGTATCCTATCTTTATGAGAAAGATATTCCACACTCACCTACAGAGCCTAATGCTAACTCTGATGGATTTTTTACCGAGACGAAAATAATACCCCTACCTAGTGATATGAAAGTATATTTTACTCTATTTACATAACTTTATATTTACATTTTTTAGGATTTACATACATCTGACTATTTGTTTCAACATAACCAAGGATCTGCAAATAATTTATCATTTTCAAACATTAATCAAAATACTATTCCTTTAACCAATTCTTCATCATTTAATAACACTCAAGCTAATATCACTTCTATTTTGCAAAATTTATTAAATGCTTCTGGACAAGCAACTCTCAATAATCCATCATCCATACCTTCAGTTCCACAAACAATGCAATATTTTCCTTTACCATCTTCTACCTTTTCTCCCGTCAACATTGCAAATATAACTAATATATTACAAATACTTCAACAGACACAAAAAAAACCATTACAATCATCTCTTCCTACTCCTACTGTTTCGTCAACTGCTTCGCCTTTCAACTTTAATGCTTTACTTGGCGGACAACAAAAAAATCTTTCTTATACTGATTGGAATGAACGAAACGATATATCACGTTCAAGAGACAAAAGACATCGAACTCAAAGGCGCCGTCGTTAATAATTTATTTATATTTTGTCAAAATATATAAAGGTTTATTATTCAATCTATTTTTATCATTACATAATTCTTATTTCTAAACAAAAAATTATCTGGAATACAAAGATCTTATTATAATGCCAATTTTTATTTAATCTATCTATCATGTATTCTTATAAATAGGTCCATCTTATCAGATTTGGCCCTCTTGATAACAACATTTTTCCTATCTCGAGATTTTAAAAAATCGAGATAGGCATTTTTTTCGGGTCAATAAAAAGAAAGGATGAAATTGAGACTAGATTATTAGATAATTAGAAGAAACAGATATTTTAGGAGGAATAAGTGTTAAGAGTAGAAGTAGGGTGAAAAAGGTTTTTTTTATTAAAATTAAGTCAAAATAGTGAATTTAAAAATTATTATCAAAAAAGCTATAGAGATATTTTTAAAAGATTAAGGTCAATAATATGATAGGAAATAAGTTCAGAAATAGGAGAGAACTAGATGAAATAGAAAATGAAGAATCTTTAGTTTTTTCTTTACAATCTTTAAAAGAAAATAATGTAAATATTTAATATCGATAAACATAAAAGATATAAGAACTAATTGAAAATAGAGGAGTGAATATCTATTGAAGGATATAATGGATGATAATTATGTGGATATTAGAAGATCATGCTCAAATATTAGTTTAAGATATCCATCTTTTTATTGTTTTCATAAAGGATTACAGCAAATACCAACAAAGACATTTGATGATAATGACAGTTTCATATCAGATACAAAAATCAAGAATATCCTCGATAATATGGCAGAAAATAGGGATTCGGTGCTTTTTCATTCGTTAACTACTTTAAGTAGATCCGTTACAGAAAATGATATAGAAACCAAACGTAAAAAGCTCTGGGGACAAACAAGACAACCTTTTCATGGATTAGGGGCTTTATCATTTCATGAAAACTCTTTTTTTCAGAAATGGAATGCTTTAAAATCTAGTATAAAATTAAGGAATTTTAAAAAAAAAGAAAAGAAAAATATTCATAAACCAGTTAAACTTCTTTCTCAACTTGAAGCTGGTGTGCCTGCTGTGCTTATGTTCGCTTCTGTCTTTCAAAGAGATGATAATGGTAGACGAAGGGTACCTATTCTTTTGGATCAATTAAAAATTGATGTACTTGATTCAAAAAACACAAAATCCAGGTCTCATGCATTATTTCAGATAAAACTTAAATATGGTGATGGAGAGAATGCTGTAGAATGGTCCGTATATAGAGAATGGAAGGACTTTCTTAATCTACATACACGATATCGAGTTTCAGAAACAGTTAATGGTCAATTTAAAAAAGCACAAGGATTACCTGCATTTCCGAAATCTAGTGTTCCATATCTTCGGGGTATTAGAGGATTTACTTCTGATGATAGTGATACTTGTAGCAAAAAATCAACTAAATCTTCAAAACAGGATAGATTTGCAGAAACAAATTCCGAAATATCTGATGTTAATAAAAAAACGAATTTTATGAAAAATCCTAGTTTTTCTGGTATGCAAAGAAGAAAGCTCGAAGAATATTTAAGAAAAATGGCACATTTGTTTATTTTTAGACTAGAAGGGATTAGACTCTGTTCATTTTTGGAACTTAGTGCTTTAGGAATAAAACTGGGGAAATATGAGAAATACCACGGAAAAGAAGGGTTATTAGCAGTTGTTAATTCAAAAGGGTCTACACGTAAAATGACATGCAATCCTATCGAAGTAAGGGACCGGTCACTTCCAAAATGGTATCTTGTAAGGGAATCATATATTGTATGTGTCAATGATATAAGTTCTACAAAAATTTATGATGTATTTCTTATGGATGACGGCTTTGAAATTGCTAGAAAACATTTTTCTAAAGAAATATTATCTCGTTCATCTAAAGTTAAAAGAGATAATTTGAACAAATATCAACCGAAACGTCATACTTTTAAAATTAAAAATTGTGAAAGACAAGTTAAGCTTTTAGCTAAAAATGAAATAACAGTGCAGCAATTCATGGAAAATATTAAGGATATGAGCAAAGCTACTATATGGACTAAATTTAAGCGGTTTAATAGTTTCTCACCTGTTAGGACTAATGTTGCAGCTCAATGGATTATTGATGGAGTAATACTACTTATCCTACCTTTTATTTTTTTCTCATTTTTTTTAGAGAGACTATTTTTGGAACGTAAGTAGAGCAATTTTAAATGCAAAAGAAACAATTTATATACACGATTGGTGGCTTAGTCCAGAATTGGTTTTTATACTTTGATCTTAGTTTTTATAACTAATTAAATATAGTATCTTCGTCGTCCAGCATGCGTCTCAGAGAATTGGAGATTAGATAAGCTTTTGAAAAAAAAAGCGGATGAAGGTATTCAAATCTATATTATTATATATAGAAACGTTGGAACAACTGTTCCTATTGATTCTACTTATACAAAATATTCTTTACTCAGTCTTTCTCCGAATATTTATGTTCAAAGATCACCATCTCATTTACGACAAAGTACTTTCTTTTGGGCACATCATGAAAAAATTATATGTATAGATGAAAAAATTAGCTTTATAGGTGGAATTGATCTTTGTTTTGGACGTTGGGATTCTTATGAACATGTTTTATATGATGACAAACCCAGTGGATGGGATGAAATGCATAACCCTATTTCTCGAATTCCTGAAGAACCACTTATTTGGCCGGGTAAAGACTATTCTAATCCAAGAATCCATGATTTTTTTACACTTGATAAGCCTTACGAGGATATGTATAATCGTACATTAATTCCAAGAATGGCATGGCATGATATTTCTATGCAAATTGTAGGACAGCCTGCAAGAGATATTGCTAGACATTTTGTACAGAGATGGAATTATCATTTAAGAAACAAAGGTCCAAGAAGATCTATACCATTTTTGGTCCCCCCTCCTGATTTTACTCAAGAACAACTTGAGGAAAACGGGTTCCTTGGAACTAATGAATTACAAGTATTGCGTTCTGTTGGACCATGGTCTATCGGTACTCCGATGAAAATTGAACATAGTATTCTCAATGCATATGTTAAATGTATAGAAACTAGTGAACATTTTATTTATATTGAAAATCAATTTTTTATAACATCATCTGAATGTGAAGGAGCTATTATTGAAAACAGTATCGGAGATGCTTTAGTAAGACGAGTTATAAAAGCATATAAAAATAATGAAAAATGGAGGTATGTTATCAATTTTTCTCTATAAATAATTATCTAAATATTTAGAGCTATAATAATTTTGCCATTGCTTCCAGGATTTCAGAATGATGTCGATTCGCAAGAAGGAACAAGCTTGCGCTTGATAATGCATTGTCAATATCGTTCTATATGTCGTTGCAAATATTCTATATTTAAAAGACTTGAAGCCGCTGGAATTGATCCTATAAAATATATTCGGATATATAGTCTTAGAAATTGGGCTAAACTTGGGGAAAACGGGAGGCTTGTTACCGAAATGGTTTATGTTCATGCAAAGGTATTTTCTTCAAAAAATATCATTAAGATTTACACAATAATAGTGCATGATTGTTGATGATCGGATCTGTATAATTGGGTCAGCAAATATTAATGAAAGGTCAATGCGTGGAAATCGTGATTCAGAGATTGCAGCAATAGTAAGAGATACTGAAATGCAATTATCTACTATGGCTGGGAAATCATACATGGTCGGAAAATTCTCCTATACATTAAGAGTAAGATTAATGACAGAGCATCTTGGAATTAATAGCGATGAATTGGAAAAAGTGGAGTGTTTTATGGATGGTCTAGCTAAAAATTGTAAATGGAAAGATATGAAAACATGGGATTGTGATAGTTTATCTACACAAGAAACTTTAAATGATGAAGAAAAACTAATAAAAGAAGATTTTTCAAAGAAAAATCGACAATTAGATGAATTATATAATGAATATATGCTTTCTTTTCAGGAAAAAGATTATCAATATGCTTTAAATGAAAAAAATGAAATTGTATATCAAATTAATTCTAATATACCTCAATATAAAGAGTTTAAAAGTGTACCAGAATTTTCAGAAATATCATTTGGAAGACGTAAAGTTACCACGACAACAACTCATTTAATTTTTGGCCTTGAAGTTCGAAAAGTTCTTTCAGATCCTAATTACTTTAATATAAATTGTTTAAGTCCAGATTCTCTAGAGTCAAAAATTTATGAAGAATCTGATATAGAGAAACAAAAAGTTTGTGATGACACCGAAAATTTAGATAAATCAAAAATTGATTCTGATAAACTTGATATAAATTGCGATTTATATAATTTTGAGAAAACGAATGATTTTACTAGAAAGAAATTTAAATCTAAAATACCATCAGAAAAATGGCAAAAAATTAAAATAGATCCTCTATTGTTTTCAGATCCTTTAGCAGATAGTTTTTTTGAAGATATCTGGGATAAAGTTGCCCAGAGAAATACTGAAATATATCGTCAAGTTTTTCGGTGTATGCCTGATAATGAGGTGCGCACATGGAAAGAATATTATAATTATAAAAGATATACTGAAAAATTTATGCAAAGATATGAATTAAAAAAGATAAATACAAACTCGACTCAAGAAATTTCTGAAGCATTACCATCATATTATCAGGAGCCATATTCATCTTTTAATAGCACTAGTGATTCAATTGACAATATTAAAACCACTACTATGACATTATCAAAATCTACTGGAGATTTATCAAAAGAAATTTATGAAACAAATTTTGTTTCAGGTTATCCATCTGCTTTTCCCGATAAAAAAACTTCAAAAAATTCTGATGAAATATTTCTTGAACCACAAGAAAAATTAGAAGAAAAATTATTGAAAATTCAAGGTCATTTAGTTATCTGGCCTACCGAATGGCTTATAGAAGAATATGATCAGTAAGTCTTTTTATTTTTTTTTAATTCTTATAACTTTTAGTGGTAATTGGCTTTCTACTTTTGATCACATTCCTCCTATTGATATATATACTTAATTCATAATATCTTGATTTGCAATAATTTATATCCATAGCATTAAAAAAAATAATTAAAAATTTAAACACATAAAAAACAATTTTTTTTATGTTTTACCAACTTTTTCTTTGTTTTTAATGTATATTTAGATTTATTTATATTTCATCATGCCTTCAAATCTAACATCAAGATTATGATCGAATTTATAAAAAGCCCAGAAAACTTGAAAATTTTTAACATAGATCAGGAAAATAACAATGAAAATAGGCATTTTAGAGAGAATTTATTGGGTAGTTCAGTGATTCGTCCTTTTCCCCGCTCAAAAATAGTTACACCAGGAGAATTTATTACGGATGATCCTCAATTTATGAGGTTTTTTAAAAAATTGAATATTTGATAAATTATTTAACATATTTTTCACGCAGAGGGCATGGAACATATACAGATGATAAGAATATAGTATATGGATCAGTTGCAGGGACAGTTCAGCGTGTAAATAAGCTTATTTCAGTAAAACCATTGAGATCAAGGTATCTCTATTTTTTAAAGAAGAAAATAGAAAATAATGAGATAGATATCTTCCAGAGATAGGGGACTTAGTAGTTGGAAAGATTGTTAAAGTATAAATGGAGTTGTTTGTTTATAAAAGAGTCCTATTTTTTATAGGTTGGTCATAAACGTTGGAAAGTTGATATTGGATCAAAACAAGATGCAGACCTTATGTTATCATCTATAAATCTCCCAGGGGGGATTTTGAGAAGAAAGTCAGAAACAGATGAACTACAGATGCGGACGTTTTTTTCTGAAGGGGATTTATTAGTTGTATTATATTTGATTATTTTGTATTTAAAATGACGACTTTTTCTACAGGCAGAAGTGCAGACATTTTATTCAGACGGTGGAGTATCATTACATACAAGATCTCTTAAATACGGTAAACTTCGTAATGGTTTATTTATACAAGTGCCGTCCAATTTAATTATGAGGTCAAATGTTCATATATATAATTTACCAAATGGAACAGATGTAATTTTAGGGACGAATGGATATATATGGGTGAGTAAGCATGTAGAAATTTCTTTAGGAAAGGAAGGAGTTAGTATTACACGATTAGAAGAAGAAGCATCTGAAACAATTTATTCAAATATTAATGATGTTAGTTTATTAGGATATTATCATTAGAAAAATATTAACATTTTCTATAGGATATTGAACCATATATTTTACATGAAATAGCTCGTGTGTGTAATATTATTAAGGTACTAGCTGCTCGTAAAATTATAATTAATGAAAAAATGATTCTTCTTGGTTATGAAGCATCTATGATATATGAAGATGCTGCAGCATTGTTATCACCTTCTGTTCAAGATAAAATTTACTCAGAAATAATATCTAAAAAGTAGTTTTATAAAATATTATATACATTCACATGTTTTAAAGTTAACATCGAATATTTAAAATTTATTAAAATGGAGGAAATAAGTAAATTAAAAGATATAACACAAGGAAAGGAATGGGCGCTTTTAGAAACAATCTTTTATAATGGAAGTGATTTTTTTTTATTAGAAAAACATCTTCAGCGTTTAATTAAAGCGTCTATATATTTTGGATGGAAAACTATTGATATTAAACAAGTTGAAGAAAAATTATGGGATTCAGTACGTAGTTTAGGATCTTCAAGGGTGGTTTTGTATATAAATAATTAGTTTTATGTTTGTTTATTTTATATAGGTTCGTTTAACAGTTGCTCAGAATGGTACTATAGATATTCAAGTATCACCTTTTATATCTTCAGGAAATCTTTTTGGTATATTTTCTAAGAATGGCTGGAAGATGGATAAGCCATGGAGGGTATATTTAGATACAATTCCAATGGATGATACATTACGTCCATTTTTTTGTCACAAAACGACTTACAGAGATCCTTATGAAGCTGCAAGAAAACGGTTAAAAATAGACAAAGAAATGGAAGTATTGTTATATAATCGATATGGATATGTTATGGAAGGAAGTATTTGCAATGTCGCTTTTTTTCGAAATCATCAATGGATTACACCTTCTTTAAAAGAGGGTTGTCTTCCAGGTATTATGAGAGAAACATTATTGCAAAAAAAATACATAGTAGAACATTCCATTCAAATATATGATCTTATAGATGGAGAACGTCTTTTATTATTTAATTCTTTACGTGGATGTTTTCAAGGTATTTTATGTAACAATTAATATATGTCAAATTATTTTAATGATATATTTTCAAGTAAGATCTGGCATTCTTCGAATGAGTACAGTCTTATCTTGACAGTGTGATTTAAGAGTAAGGAAAAGACTATTTTTATTCCATCTATCAGGTGTTTCCGCTTTTCCAATAATCCATGAATAAATATCCAAATCAGATTCTTTCAAGAGCTATTTTTTGGTAAAATGAGGTCTAATATATACAGAATTAATACCTTGTCATATGTTTCAAGTTCTTCTCTTTTAAATAATGGCAAATATTTTTTTGCAAATGTGGACAATAACAAATCTGTCTCTAAAATACCTCTTTTACGACTTTGATAAAGAAGACGAGCTTTCATAGTTTCTATAGATTCGCCATGATTACTAGAAGACAAAAACACTGATAGCGTATGTTTTGAAGATGCTTGCCAATGCAAATACCGATGTTGCCATTGAATATTTTTAAAAAAAAATGAATGATGCATTGATCTATAAGGCAAATATTTACGAAATATAAACCTTTCAAAAGCGCTATTTATAAAGTATAAGAATCTTTTTACAATAATTTTGATTTTACTTTCTTTTATAATAATTAAAAAACAAAAACATATGTATTTCTTTATAAAATCTACTTAAGTTTCTGGCTAAACATTTAAAATAGTTTCGGAATAAGGAATTAACAACTTGTCGTCTTGAAAATATTTGCACAGAAATATTATACATTTTATAATATTTTCCTTCAATAAATATATCTCGATAATTTTTTTACAAAACTTTCTAAAATAAGATCATATATAAAAAATATAGTTATTCTGTATAACTATATATGTGTTTGAAAGACCCATCTTCATTCTTCAAAAAGATAATTTTAATTTTTGAAACATTCCTTTTAAGATAATTAGTGTAAAAGACTAACAATAAATATATATGTAAATTGCAGATAAAAAACAAAATATTAGTCACGTTACAATAGCATCAAACAAACATATTATTATGTTTTGCCCATCCATTATCACGGAGAACCTTTAAAACATGTGTCATACCTGCCCGACTCTAAAAAAGTTAGAATGAAAAGAATTATAATATTAAATAAATACATTTATAAGATTTTTAGAAAATTTAATTACTCCAAACTTCTCAATTTTATTTGTAAAACCCCAGCCAAATGAACTTTTAATTTGTGCTGTAACATTTACAAATGTTCTATTTTTTATAAATTTAGCGTCCATACAAATAAATTAATAGAATTTACTGGCATGAATTGTTATGAGAAACAGAATATGTTTGGTTTTCAACCACTTTCATGACTTTTGTATGATCAAGATTACGAATAAATGTATGCATTTCATTTGATTCAAGATTAACTATAGAATCTTCAAGAATATAACTCTGAGAAATCTTAAAGAGCTTGAAACAATTAACATCAATATATAAAATGCATAAAATATATAATTAAACTAACTTTTGCTCCCCACTTAGGTAATTTCCCATCTTTCAAAATTAAACGAGTTGTTCGAAGACAACCTTGATTATCAACATAACGATCAACAACATCTACTGATACAACATGTTTTGAATAAGGACTATATCTTTAATAAGATAATATAACCTTTTTTCTTAAAAAAATACTTAGGATATCTTAAAAACCAAGCTAGTGTCACAATAGGCCAAGAATACCTAAAAAATATCAATAATGAATATTAAGCATATTTTCTGGACGAAATGTACTCGTAATAATAGCTACTTTTATAAAATTTGACCATTATTAAGACAAAATACTATTTTTCTAATTTTTACATATTTCAGCCATTAAATTAAGAAAAAAAGCAGCTCTTTTTGAAATAAGATAAACCCTTTCATTTAAAACAAGAAGAAACTAATAAATCAGAAAAAAATCTCTATTCTTAATGGCTTTTTTCTTAAAAAAAAATTTAAAAAAATATAAACGTCAATTTTTTAAAAAATATATAATTTCTTATAAAAATAAGGAAAAAACAAAAGAAACTCTTAGAAAAGGAATAAAACTATTTTCCTAGAGATGGAAGATCTAAATATTTCTTGTTTAAATTTAAAAGATGAGTCAACTATTGAGGAATCTAAAGATCAAGTTATTACTCCATGGAAGGTTTATAATAAGGAAGAAACAGGAAGTTTATTAATATTTCAATAGGTAGAAGGAAGGGTTGTGGACGGTAGAACAGAAGGAATTGATTATGACCGGCTTATAGAAAAGTTTGGGACAAAATATTTAGATGAAGCACTTTTGGAAAGATTTGAGAGATTAATAGGTCAAAAACTGCATGTTTTCCTTAGAAGGGGGATTGTTTTTTCTCATCGGTTAAATTATTAGATGGAGAATTTTTTTTTTTGACAGTTATAGTGATTTTTCCAATATTCTTGATCAATATGAAAAAAAAGAGCCATTTTATATATATACAGGTAGAGGACCAAGTAGTTCGAGTATGCATTTAGGTCATATGGTTCCGTTTTTGTTTTGCAAGTATATTTAATATTTTTATATAAAAAAGATTAAGGATTTAGATGGCTTCAAGATGTTTTTGATGTTCCTGTAATTATTCAACTTACAGGTAAATATAATGAAAGGGATTAGTTTATAACTGATATTAAAAAAAGATGATGAGAAATATCTTTTCAGACAGGAATTAAAACTGGAAGATACACGTCGATTTGCTAGAGAAAATGCAAAGGATATTATTGCATGTGGTTTTAATCCAGAAAAAACATTAATATTTCTTGATACAGAATTTGTTTCAGGTTCTTTTTATGAAAATGTTGTTCGGGTTTCAAAATATATAACGTATAATAAATGTAAAGCTACCTTTGGATTTAAGGAAGAGTAAGATTATCTGTATATAATATTTTTTTAAGATATATTAAGGGATTCTATTGGAAAATATAGTTTTGTTTCTATTCAGGCAGCCCCTAGTTTTTCTAATTCATTTCCAAGCATTTTTGGTAAACGGACAGATATTCCATGTTTGATTCCTATGGCAATTGATCAAGTAGATTATTAATAATAACTTAAATATTTATTTATTGTTGTAGGATCCTTATTTCCGTCTTACGAGAGATGTTGCTGATAGACTTGGCTATTTGAAACCATCCTTGATACATACTAGATTTTTTCCTGCACTTCAGGTATTATTTTTTATTTTTTGTTTAGATTCTAAAATTTTCTTTAGGGTCATGGTACAAAAATGAGTGCATCAGATGAAAATACTGCTATTTATGTCTCTGATACACCATCTCAAATCAAAAATAAGGTCTTTTTTTGATTTTATTATTTTTTAATTTACCAATTTAGATTAATAAACATGCCTTTTCAGGTGGAGGTGCAACATTAGAAGAACATAGATTAGTAGGAGGAAATCCAGGTAAAAATTTTCGTCTTATTGATTTATTATTTTTATTTTTTTAGACATAGATGTATCATTTACTTATCTCAAATATTTTTTGGAAGATGACGACCAACTTGAACAAATAAGAAATGACTATTCTTCTGGAAAGATCTCTACAGGAGAACTTAAAGCAATTACAATTAATGTTTTACAAAAATTTGTTGCTGAATTTCAAGAGAGACTTCAATTGGTTACTGATCATACACTTTCTCTCTTTTTGGATTCGAATAAAAAACTGAAATCTACATGAAGTCACCTTAAAAAAATTAAAAATATATTAAACTTTTTTATTTTTTCTTTTTTTTTATATATTTTATCTTTTATCAATTTCTAACGTCTTGATAAGACGCTTCAGCTATAAATACGTCTAAAGAGGACATTTTTGTAGGGAAGAAACACTGAATTAACCATATTTTAATTATATTTTCTTAATATACATATTTTATTATAAAATAATGCATTTTTTCTGATTAATTTAATACTATTATTGATGGATACTAAACATTCTGTTTTTAATGTTATGGGCCAAGAATTTGTGCTTCAAAAAGGCTATGAAGTCATAAAAGGCCTCGGAAAAGGTTCATATGGTGTTGTTTGGTAGGACTATTACCTTATTTCTTTTTTTTTTGAATTAAGTTATTAGCTCTGCAAAAAATATAGAGAATGATGATAATAACAAAGTTGCTATTAAAAAAATAACAAATATGTATGAAAAACAGATAAAAATATAGATATTATTAAGTTTTAAAAAGATTTTCTAAAAAAATGCTTGCAAAAAGAGCTTTACGTGAAATTATGTTGCTTCAACATTTTAGAAATCATAAAAATGTACAAAACAGCTTTTAATTGAAAAAATAAACATATGAACTGAGTATAAACAGATAACTATGCTTTACGACATGGATATTGTTGATCCTTGCAAATTTAATGAGCTTTATCTTTATGAAGAACTTGTATTTATATAATTGATAGATATTTGAATATTGATGAAGTTTAGATGCAGGCTAATTTAAATAGTATTATAAGATCAGATCAACCATTAACAGATGCACATTTTCAATCGTTTATATATCAAATTCTTTGCGGTTTAAAATATATTCATTCAGCTAATGTTCTTCATCGTGACCTAAAGCCTAGTAATCTTTTAATTAATGCAGATTGTAAATTGAAAATATGTGATTTTGGTCTATCTAGAGGTATGTCTGTAAATCAGGGGCAAGGTACTGAGTATATGACTGAATATGTTACTACAAGATGGTATCGAGCTCCAGAGGTTATGCTTAGTTTTCAAAGTTATAGTAAAGCTAGTATGTTCTTGATAATATATGATATAACTCTGAAAAAAATAGTTGACCTTTGGTCTGTTGGATGTATTTTGGCAGAGCTTCTGGGAAGAAAACCATTTTTCAAAGGAAGTAATTATGTTGATCAATTAAATCAAATTTTCTGCATTCTTGGTACTCCAAATGAAAATATTATATCTAAAATAAAAAGTGCATCCGCTCAAAACTATATTAGAAGTTTACCTATTCTACCAAAAATGCCTTATTCAAAAATATTTCCATACGCTAATCCAGAAGGTAAAATTTTTCATAAACTTAATATTTTTTAACAATTAAAGCATTGGATCTTCTCAATTGTTTACTTACATTTGATCCATGTGATCGTATTTCATGTGAAAAGGCTCTAGAACATCCTTATCTTATTATTTGGCATGATCCAAAAAAAGAACCTATTTGTTCTGAACAGTTTGATTTTGGATTTGAGGCAATAGATAGCATTGAGGAAATAAAACGTGACACATTCATAAAATAAATAATTTATTAATTAACCTTTTTACTAGAAATGATAATAAACGAAGTTTTAAGATTTAAAGAATTAACAGGGAACCAAAAATTGTATCATTCTATATCTTATACATAATTTTAATACAAACGTCACTTAGAAAATATTTATAAAATGCAATACGCTTTATGTTAATGATTTTATACATAAATAAAAATATTATTTAGTAATAATAATTTGATGAGTTTGATTGTTACAATTGATAATGATCTTAAAAATATAATATCTAGATATAAATCATTTGAATAGATAGTTATTCCTAAGTCTTAATATATTCAATATTTTAATAGACAAAAATGTAGCATCTATAGATAGTATTAAGCATAAAATTGATAGAAGTTAATTTGTAAGATTGGATTATATTCACCAGAGCTCTGGTATTTTTGTCCACGTTTGCTTTTCTCGTTGAATCCAATAACTATCATTTCCTGTTTTAATAATCCAACAAGGGTCTTGATTTTTAGCTTGGTCAAACCATCTAGGTTTCCATTCAATATTTTCTGACTCCATTTTCTTTCTTCTTTGCCTTTGTTTTTCCTCTAGATGAGATTTTATCTTTTCTGCTTCCTCTATATTCCCATCTTCTCTATTTCTTTGATCTTTTCTTAGCCTAGTATCAGTATTTGGAATTAATCCTTCTTCCATGGATGTTATTTCGTTGAGGGAAGCCGCAAATTTAGTAAATCCGCAATGAGATGAGGGATCCTCAACTAATGAACCTACATTCCATATAACTTCTTTGAAATTTGTACCAGTTCTTTTCAAGACTAATGAGTGAGTCCAAAAACCTGTAATTGACAAAGGTTGAAGAGTTCCAGAGCCGCTATATGCTTGAACAAATAATTCTTCACTCCGTCCTGAAAACATTTTTCCTGGTTTAAATGATATTACTGCCTTTTCGCCTGTAGAAATATTTAAAATAGTCATATGTCCAGAAGGCTCCACATATTTTTCTCCAAATGCAACATTTCGAAGAAATACAGCAGGTTTTCGATATATGTATATATCTCCCGTGATTAACTTGATAAGAACAGATCCATCAGTAATCAATTCAGCACTCTTCCCCCAAAAACGTTGCTTCGGCTTAGGAGAATGAGAAAATGTCCAAGAAGTTGATTCAGCATGACACGCAATTACTACAGGTCGATGAGAAACCTTTTCCGCTAAAAATCTAAAACCTATTCTAATTAAAATATGTCAATGACTAAATATTGCCAATATACCTTTATCTTCCCTAACAAGCTCAAAAGTCTCTCCTAACAAAGGACTAAATGGCTAGAAAACGTTAGAATAAAATCAATTAATTTATTATCCATTATTTACCTTTCTAATCAAACGCTCCTTACAACGCATGTTAGAGAATGAACTAATTGCAAAGGCAGCAATATAAAGAATCCGTTCTCCATCTTTTTTGGGCTTGTTAATGGCTTGATCAATCAATTCTGAATATTCTAAATCTTCTGCTGCTCTTTGAAGAAGATTTAAAGGCTCGTTTGCTATTACAGGCATAGTGATACTAGAAAGATCTTTTCCAACCTAAAAAATAAGTATAAATCACATAATTTCAAGAAAACATACATTTTTCCTTAAAAAAGAAAAAAGACTTGGAGGTGAAACTGTAATTGGAGGAATATTGTCCCTTCGATTAACCTGGACTGAATAAGTTAAAGGATATAACACCCGTTTACTTTTGTTTCGCTCTATATTTTTGTTATGTGATAATCTTCTAATAGAAGAAACTTGAGATATATTAGACATTTTATTATCGTCTTCGTCTGCTGTTAATTCATCAGTAATAGCACCTTCAGAATCGCTATTAATTAACAAATATGGTTTAATATTATCCGGTATTTCTTCTGCATCAAACCATGACTCTCCTGTAAATGTTGTATCCATGCTAGTTCGTGAGCTAATAAAATCTATAGAAATTTCAGGCGTTTTCAATGCAGATATATATGATGCATGCTGGCTTAAAACATTATGCTCTGACAATAGTGATTTAAATTGATTCGAGATGTTTCCAAGTTCAGAACTTATTAATTCAATTTGAAATGGTGACAATTTCATATCAAATGATAGTCCATCTTAAGATATTAGAAAATGTTAATTATATAAATTAAGATTACCTATGCTTGATGGCAGGATAATTTTTTTTCGTTTTAAAGATACCAGAGAAGTAGAATTTTGATTAATATCATTTATATTTGATGAATCATGTTGAACTTTAGTATCAAAAAATCCCATTGTATCGTCATTTCGTTGCTGCATCATTTTGTCTATTTCAACTTTAAGAATACCAATCTTGTTAACAAGATTTTCAACTTTAGACCAAAGTTGACGATTTAAGCTTTCATGTTGACTTGAAGATAAAATCGTATCTGTATCAAGAATACTTTGCTGTTCTATGTGCTTACTATTGCAATTTTTTGCGGCTTTTTCAATAGCTCGGCACCAGCCAATCCAATCTTTATCTGATAATACACGAAGATGCCATATTTCCGCTCCAGAATCAATATTGATGCATCTTAATTTTGGATTGACACTAACTGCTGCAATTGAAAGAGGAATAATACCTCGAAGAATTGATTGGCTCGACGATCCCGTATATGACAGTACGGCTGTAGCTATATTCAATGTAAAATATCTCCGAGCCCATCCTTGAAGTCTGCTTCTCTTTTTTTTCAATAAGACACCAGAATAAATCGTTGACGGATCAACTTCCACTATAGACTGTAGTGATGTATTTTGAAACGACAAAACTTGAAGCGGCATCAAACATGCATTCAAAACATATGTAATAATCTTAGACGTCTGCTTAGAAAATGTATTATCTCATACATTATAAGAAGAATCTCTCAAATACATTTTAATATTACCAAAAACAAGAGCAAAATGTCCTCCATTATTCGGTCCCACATGATATGTCCCTTTTTCTAAAACATTTGCCTTGCATCGCATAAATGAAACAACTTCCGTTAATCCCGCTTTTTCTAATCGTTCCTTAAGCGTCCTATTCTTACAACATTTACGATGTTTTGATAAACGACAATGGGATGTATATGAACTTGCTCCTAATAAACACAATTCTGTTTCACCTCGCATAGACACATTCAATTCCTTAGTTCTTTTACATATTCCATATCTTATTGACTTTTTATGTGGTTTCAATTGCCATGAAAGAGTTTCATTATCAGGTATATAAATCCAACGTAACAAAAGATCCCGAGCTTGAACCTGAACATAAATGAATCATATATAACTTATTAGATATTATGAAACCTCAATTGTCTCTAATTCTGTCATAATTATTAAAAAAAAATATGAAATTTTAATGTCATTTTAACTTTTTGTTGGTTGACAGGTCGATTGACATCTTGAAAGACGTGTCAAATTATTGTTGAAAAAAATAAAAAAAAAAATAAAAAATATAATAGAATGATGAAATTATTAAAAATAACAGGATCAGTTAGAAAATTATATATTTTTTTTATTAATATTAAAGGATATATAAAATATTTAAGAAAATTTGAAAGACAAATGTTATTTTTAATAAACAATATTAAATTAAAAAAGTTTCTATAGAGTTGAGGTTAAAAATCTTATAAATTTGATGAATAATTAATAGTTTTTATTTAAATCTGGTTGATTTTTCTTTAAATTTATATCGACTTGATAAAAATGACACTATAATCTTTTAATAGGAAGAATATTTTTATTTTTTTAAAAAAAAAAGAATTTTATATAATACAATAAAAAAAATTAATGTATAATTATATAAAGCTTTATATATAATTGCATAAATTTTGTATAAAAAAATATATGTTGCAGAATACGTCGATAAGTATGCTAAAATTATATCGAGTATTATGTAAAAATTAAGATTTAACAGGTTTTTTAATGTAATTATAATCTAATATATTCTGAAAACAAAGTATGTTTTAAGAAAAATATGTTTTAAATATTATTTAAATATAAAATATTAAAATAATACTTTTTTAGAATATTTTTATAATAAAAAATGATTGAATTTTTTTTAAAAGAATTAAAAATTAATATATTTTATAGGAATATTTAATATTTGATTAATCCATTTATAAAACAAAGTAAATAATAATATCTATTAATATATAATGAAAAAAAATATTTAACTTGATATTTGAAATCAACCTTTAAAAATATCGGAATAAAAGAGGTTTAAAAGTTGAATATTTTTAAATAATTTTTTTTAAAAAAAATAAATAATAGAAATATTTTTAAAGTAAGAATTTATAGATTTTTCTTGAATTTGTTTATATAACTTTTTTTTGTGTAAATCGGTACGAATCGTAAGATATCAAAACATTGAGTTTGAAATTCATAAGAATTTAAAAATTCACTAATTAAAGATAAATTGAAGATTAAAAGTACAAGAATTGTATAAAAAGATGTCTCTTGATAGATCTCTACGAAAAAAAATGGAGGAAAAAGCCCGTTCCAATCCTACGTTTGAGTTAGAAGTATTTTGTTAAATATTTATATAAAGAAAAATTGAATTTTCTAGGCAAGAAATTGGATTGAAGAAGTTATTAATGAAAAACTTGATCCTAACAAAGATTTGATTGATAATTTGCATGATGGTGTTATTTTGTGCAAGTATTATTTTTATTTTTTTTAATAAAAATTAATTAAAGAGTTGCAAACGCTATTGGACCATGTCAGATTCGTTATAAGGTTTCAAGCATGCCATTTGTAAAGGTTATATATTGAAATTTATATTGGTGTTCTATAATTCATTAATTATAGATGGAAAATATTGCAGCATTCCTTGAATTTGTTCAAAAACTTGGTGTCCCTAATTATGACTTATTTCAAACTATTGACTTATATGAACGAAAAAATACATACCAAGTTCTTCAATGTATTCATTCATTGTCTCGATATGCTGTTCAAAATCTTAGTTTTCATGTACCTGCTTTAGGTCCGAAACTCGCAACTAGCAGAAAAATCCATTTCACTGAGGAACAACTTAATAAGGCTAAAAACATGACCAATACTCGTCAATATGGATATGTTGCTGGGCTAAGTATTATATTCTTTTTTTTTTAAAAATATTTAATAACTTATTAAGATTAAATTTATCTCAACATATATAAATCTTATTTTTTTCCTTCAAATAAGATCTTCATCTTTATAAAATATATCTTATCTTATTTATTTTTATATATATTTATATATTTTTATATATATTTTTAGTTTATTTCTTTTATATCTTTTATCTAATCTTGATCTTTTGTCTTAGAATTTTGACGTCTCCCGTATCAACATTGACCACATACTTAAGAAAATGAGGGATAATCCGGCGTATATTAACCGGATTCTTGGGTCTATTTATAATGTATATTTAAAGGCATTATTTAAGAATATTTTTAAGTGTTTATTATTAGGATCTTGGGTTTCTTGTGGATTGCGGGGTCATTACAGAAGCAATATATGAAGAAGTAATAAGCAAAATACCTCGACGTAAAGATCCCTTAAGATATATTTTAAGTTTTTATTGAATAGAAAAGGTTATTTTCCGTCTCAGAATTATTCAGAACGCAAAGAAGTTTCATGCAGTCAAAATGTGATTCAAAGTATGTTTTTGAGTAAAATAAGTATCTTAAAATTAATGGAATTTTGAGATAATCAACACCTTTATCCTCAAAGAGAAGAGAATTCTAAGGTTTTATGTTCAAGAACTAGTATTGGATCAAACGTTGCAGAAATTACATCTAAATTTCAACAAAATGTGAATGTTGCTACAATATCATCGCCACCTCAGGTTAAACAAGCACAAGAAAATAATCATATAGCGAGAGCTCCTTTACCATCAGTTCCAAAGAAAGCGAACGTTACTGGAATTTTTCAAGCAGAAGCTTTGTATGATTATGAAGGGGAAGATGATGATGATCTTACATTAAAAGTTGGAGATAAAATTAATGTTTTGGAATATGTTAATGAGGATTGGTGGAGAGGTATATGTAATGGTAAAGAGGGAATTTTTCCAGCTAATCATGTGGTATATTTATTTTATATTTTTTATCTGATAGTTTAATAAATTTAGAAAAAAATACAACCCTTTACAGTTAATGAAAGGGTTACTTTGTCACATTTATCATCTCAAGAGCATGGATCTCAAAAAGAACAAAATTATTCTCAAAAAGGGTATTATGGATATCAACAACCTTCTCAACCACAAACACAGCAATATAACCCTGAAAAAAAAGCCATTTCTAATGTAGGAAAGAAATTCGGTAATGCGGCTGTCTTTGGGTAAGAATAATGTGATCTTCCTTCTTTTTTTCTAATAAAATTAACATATATAATTAGAGCTGGTGCTGCTGTTGGTTCACATATTGTTGGTAGTATACTATAAATCTTTATTCTTTTCAATTTAACTTGATCTTTATTTATCTAAAACTAAATAATTTCCTAACGTTGACTTAAATGTAGCTCTATACACAATTTAACTTTATTTTTCATAATTAATAAATAACAGTTTTTATAATTCTGCTTTTATTAACTTTTATTATTAAATACTTATTTCTAAGAAATCTTTACACCTTTTATACGTAGAAAATAACATTCTTATTCAAAATTTCTATCTTATCAAAAACAATGAACTTATCATTATTAAAAGTATCAGAATTAAAAGAAGAACTTGGAAAACGAGGTCTTTCAAGAACAGGACTTAAGAAGGATCTTATAGATCGTCTTGAAAAGGCTTTAAATGAAGAGGGATGTACCACATTTTTGGATAATAATTCAACAAAGATATCAGTAAATGAAAAGATTAATAATGAATCTGATAGTCAGGCTATAAAAAGTCCTAAAAAAGCTGGAAAGAATGGTAAATTTATCTAAAATTTTTGAAAAAAAAAATATTAAAAATATTATTATTAGATATGTTTATAATAGAAGATAAAGAAGTCAAAGAACTTATTAAAGAAGAAAAAGATCAAAAGAATATAGAGGAAGTTGATAAAGATGTATCTTCTATTTATTTGAATAAAAAAGAAGAAAATGAAGAATTGAAGAATGAAATAAAAAGAAATATAAATAATGAAATATTATTAAAGAATGAAGAAAAAATATGTAGTATGTCATTAAAAAGAGGTCTGGAACATTTAAATGACGGTATAATATATTTTTAAAATTATGTTTTTATAACTAAGGTTATTAAAAGAAACAAATAAAGCAATAAAAAAAATTAAAGAGAATTCAGAAGAATTAAACTCAAATTTATCAGTAGAAAAATCTATAGAAACTAAAAGTTCTAATAATACGCATAATGATACTTTAAATAAAACAGAAAAAATATCAGAACCTATACATAAATTAACAAGTGCGGTTTATATACGTGATTTTACTCGGCCTCTGCAAGCATCTCAATTTAAATCTTATTTATTAGATATTATTAAGGGGGTAGATGACATAAATGATAATATATTTAAACAATTTTGGATGAATAATCTTAAAACACATGCGTTTATTGTATTTACAGATGTTGATCATGCAAAAAGAGTTCGTGATGTTTTGCACAAATCCATTTGGCCTTATGAGAAAGGAAGGCAACCTTTATGGGCAGATTATGTTCCAGAAGATAAAGTAAATGAATGGATTAATATAGAAGAACAAAGTCCTCGAGATACTAAATGGGAGGTTATTTATGGTGTGAATGGAGTAGCTAATTTATCAGAAGTTAAAAAAAAGGTGCTTAATAAAAAATTTGTAGCTTTAAATCAAAAAATAGAAAGATCATTTCAAAACAACTCTAGTTATAAATACGAAACAAAAAGATCAGATATTAAAAAGTATAATTTAAATGATCTTTTTTTAAAAACACAAACAACTCCATTTTTATATTATAAAACAGTTGATCAAAATATAGCTGTTAATAGATTAAAAAAGTCAGAATAGCCTCAAATATTAGGCACAACATATATAATTTAAATAAATAGGGCTTTTTTATCTTTATAGACTCTTAGAATGCATCTAATACTTTTAATTTTCTAATGAAATCAATATTGTTTTTTTATTGTCTTTTTAAAAGAATCTACTAATGCAAACTAAAGCCTAAGAACGATGGTTTCTTCTATGTATTAGTATTTTAAATCTGTTGAATTATGTTTCTAATAGATTTTTTATTCTAAATTGAAAGAAATATTATTTAATTAAATGAACTTTGAAAAAATAACAAAAGAAAAGATTCTTGCTATTTATTATTAGAAAAAATGATCATCCAGAATATTAGAAAGGATTTTATTGCTTCGTTTTAGATATTATATTATCTATTTTACATTATTTTTATTTAAATATATAACTAATTAAAGTTAATATTAATTTAAACAATCATAAATATCATCTACTTTAATTTATTAAGAATTGACGATTTAAATATTTTTTAGGAATGTATTATCAAACAAGTATAATATTATTTCCATGTTTTTAATACACCAATTTATTTCATTTGAATATATTGAAAGTTATCAATAAAGAAATAATAATTGAAATAGTACAAATCATATTAATTTAATCAAATGCCTGTGAATAACTAAAAAAGTTATTATTTGTCAAAATTAACCCTTAATAAAACTAACAATACCTTCTTATCTTTGTCTTTAAAATAAAAATCCGGACAATTTTAAATTGTAGAAATCAAATATGTTTTACAAAAATTAAACATAAACTTCTTCCTTCGTTGATAAAAATATAAGTAAAAATAGACGTATGTTCATTGATCGAATCTATATATAATGACATATATTCATATGTATTGCATTTTTAAATTTTAGTTTATAAAGATTGAAAATATATTTTGCTGTTTGATTAACTGTTTTAATATGTTTCTAAATGATAAAATGCCTCAATTTTTATCCAATTTTGATGTATAATGAATTTTGTAAAAAAACTAGTTAGATTTCCAAAATTTTATTAACAATTTCTTTAAATAATGGATATAAAGTGCATTTCTTATATCTTTCAGGCAAATCCCAGTTCGACTCATCTACTAATTCTGACAAAGGAATCTTTTCACTTGTATTTAAGTCAGATGCAGGTTGACATTTAATAAGATCAGCTAATGTAGAATCTAATGGTATTTTTCCTAAATAATCATTAAATAAATAAAAATATAAAATATAAAATTTACCGAGAAGTGGTATTTGATAAGATTCAGAAAGTTCTTCTCCTCCACCACTAGAAAATATATCTGTAGATGTAGAGCAATGTGGACAGATATAAGTACTCATGTTTTCAATAATTCCATAAATATTCAACCCAGCTTTTCGGCAAAAATTAATACCTTTACGTACATCTACTAATGATACTTCTTGCGGCGTTGTTACAACTACAACATGACTCTTTTTTATACAATTCATAGCATGTAATGTTTCCGTTACTGCAATTTGTTCATCTCCTGTTCCTGGAGGTGAATCTATAATTAAAAAATCAAGTACACCCCATTCAACATGACTTAAAAGCTGTTGAATCATAGACGTCTTCTTAGATCCACGCCAAATAACTGCATCCCCACGACTTGGCAAAAGAAACCCGATAGAAACAACTTTCATTTCTGTTGATGGCTCATTTATAAAAAGATGAAGCGGAACCCATCCTGAAGATGATTGATAAATATGACATCCTTCAAGGCCTAATAAATAAGGAATTGAAGGTCCGGTAAGGTCAATATCAAGTAAACCAACACGGAATCCCATAAGAAGCAAGGAAAGAGAAAGCTGGACAGAAACCGACGATTTTCCAACTCCTCCTTTACCTGATAGGACAAGAAGGATATGTTTAACTGATTTAAGAGCTAAAAAAATATAAAAAATTAAAAAATTCCAAGAAAAATAATAATTTTACCTGATGAATCTAAATAAATCATTTAATAGAAATTAATTTAATCAATTTGTGTCTAATATATGCGTGATATATACGTCATATATGTGTCTTTTAAACAAACTTTATTAATAAATTTATGTCTTATTAAACATATAATTTCATAAATATATTTTAGACAGTTTTATACACGTTTTTACAAATTATATGCGTTAAACTAGAAATATCTATTTTTTAAATTTATGCTTTTTATAATGACTTATTATAATTCAAGAAAATATTCATTCAATAATTAAGAATAAATAAAAAGACTTATATATAAATAATAGATTCAAAAAACTAATTTGAAACAAGTACTCTTGTAATTTCACGACGTCGTTGTTTCTTTAAAAGCATTACCTAAAATAATATTAATAAAAGTGAAAAAATAGAGAAAAAAGACTTGAAATCGCTCAAAATCATTCAATTCAGATCGTCGACGTCGTGCTGCTAATTTTTTACTTAATCTTGTAACATTCCACTTAGCCGTTATATCTTGTGAATCCCATTGTTTTGCAACGATACCCGTACGAACACCAGGAGATAAATAATGAACAACAATAGATGTAAAAATTATATCATTAAGAGATGCAACATGACGAGGTACATTTGTTTTAGGTCCATCAACAATAACCTAAAACTATAAATTTAATTCAAAAATATATTTAATTTTTACCCGACGACAATTTAAAACTTCAACTATAACTGCTAGATTTCCCTTATATTCTCCTTCTATAAACAAAACAACTCGTCCAATTTCGATCATACGCTAGATTATTATTAAATTAAAAGATAAAAACATTTAAAAAAATACTCGAAATAATGGCCGACCCAACATTCTAAGATTTTAATAAAAATACTAATATTATTCGAAGTATTATATTTTTATGAATTTTGGAGCATAAAAATCTCTGATTTTTTAATTTTTTTTAACCCTATCTCGAAAAGAATAAAGCAGACGAAACCCTAAACCTAACTATATAATATAAGGTTAAACCCTTAAAAAATTTAAAGGTTTAAAGGGTTAGAAAAACCTTAGTTTCAAGTCTATTTGGATCGTTTTTTTTTAGAAATTATTATTTTATTAAAAATGCAGATTTTTGTTAAAACACTTACAGGAAAAACGATTACTCTTGAGGTTGAATCGTCGGACACGATTGATAATGTTAAAAGCAAGATTCAGGATAAAGAAGGGATTCCTCCAGATCAACAACGTTTAATATTTGCAGGAAAACAATTAGAAGATGGAAGAACTTTATCAGATTATAATATTCAAAAAGAATCTACGTTACACTTAGTTCTTCGTCTTCGTGGTGGAATTATTGAGCCATCTTTAAAAGCACTTGCATCAAAAGTAGAAATTATACATAAAAATTTATGTATATAGCGTAGTTTGATTTAACAGGTTTATAGTATAATTGCGAAAAGATGATTTGTCGAAAATGTTATGCACGTCTTCCTTTAAGAGCAACTAATTGTAGAAAACGGTCGTGTGGGCACTCAAATCAACTACGTCCAAAAAAGAAGCTGAAATAAATGGAAAACTAATATGTTTTTTATTGAAATATAAGAAATAGATTTTTATTGTAAACTTAAAAGATTTTTATGTATATTTTAGGATTTTTGGGATTTGAATTTTAAAATAAATAATTGAATGTAATTTAATAAAAAAGGATTTATATTCATTTTATGAATGTTTTTTTGCTGACATTCGTTTTAAATAAAATGCCAATTCCTCACCTTCCAAAATATAACCATCGCATCGTCCACTTTGACCTGGGCGTGAACTTACACATGCATAAAGTCGTCCATTATTAAATTGATTTTCCAATGCTACGTCGATTTTAGCGGATCTTGCTCGCATTCTAATTTTTGCTAAAACATGTGCAGAACGTTTAACTGGTTCTAGATCTTTTGTTTGATCACTTTTTTTTTGTCTTTTACCAATACTTTGTCCATAATGAGACTCATACCATTGTCTAAAAGGAGTTGCATCAATTTGAACAATAGCAGATTTAGTAAGTGTATTTGTACGAACAAGTTCATTATTAGATGGATGATAAACTACTTGAATAATTCGAGTTTTTCTTGAAATTGCTTCAGAACCCCATGAAAAATTACCAGAATCTAATCTCAAAGCACGAAATTTCTTATTCCCGCCACGGACACGAATAATATGAATACGTTTAGGACCAATTCGTGTATTTGCTGGCTGCCGGCCTAATTCGAACTATATAAAAAATATTAAAAGAGACCTTGAAAGTGTTTTAGTAACATACCTTCCGTTTTTTTCGGTAATGAGGACGTTTTGCTCCTGTTGCAGAACGTTTATGACGAGAATCACGAGAAATACCCATAATTTCTAATATTGTTAGTTTTTCAAAGAAAAAAGCCTCAAAATTGTTTCAACAACTTAAATAATAGTTAAAGTACGTATGAAATTTTAATTTGTAGGCCCTATTTTGGTTTTTTGCCTTTTTTTAAGGATTAAAATGAAACTTATTTTTCTTAAAAAAAAAATCAAAAAATGTGCTTTTTTTTAAGGGAAGAAAACGCTCAAATAGATCCTTAAGCAAGTCAATTCTTTCCTTTAAAAATATCAGTAATATTCCTCAACCTTATTCTTTAATCCAGACCCAAAAAAATAATGTAATCTGCAGGTTAAAATCTTGCAGTTAAAAAGGCTTGGTTCCGAACACTTAAGGATTAACCCTAAAGTGTTGAAAACCTTATACAAGACAAATTCAAAAAAGGTACTATTTAAATATATTTAAAAATATAAAATAGAGCTTAATTTAGATTAATATTTCTTTGTATAAGGGTTTTTTAAAGATTATTGTATATTAATGTCTTATAAATTTTAAGAAGATAAATGTATTCCAAAGAGATTATCTAAGATGTAGATGCTTGAATTACATGTTGAAAAGAATTATCTGTTTTAATAGTATCATAAAATAATTTCCCAACATCAAATCCTCCACAAAATTCATAGCCATCTGCGTTAATATAATAAACTTTTAAAATAAGTAACTAAAGAATAATGTTTGAATAAATCAACTTACTATTAATGAATCCTCCGGAATAAGAGTCTCTATGTGTTGAAGCAAGAATAGCACGTTTTGCTAAGTAGATTGCTTGATCTTTCTGTAAATTCCAATGATATTCAGCATCAAGAATGCTATAAGCAAATGTTTGACCTGATCCAACACAAAAAAGATTTCCTTTAAGTCGTGTACCTTCACTGTCAAGATAAAATATACTAGTTCCACGCTTCGAATCTAATCCACAAATCATAGTTCCCTAGAAGTGAAATTTTAATGATTATAGAGATATTATTCTTATTTACCACTGATAAACCCATACCCTTATACGAATAAAGAATATTAGCTAAGATTTTAGATGATACTTCTGCTGAAATTTGTGTTTTGTTTCTAAGTTCATAGAGACGACATTCCATAGATAATACTGTTTCCCAAAACTTAGACATATTAGAAATACAAATATACAAAAATCCTCTTAAAAATAGAAGAAAATTTTTATATCATCAATTTATAATTTATAAAGCCTTTCCGATTTATTCTTACCTGACAATCTGCTGCTCCACCTGCCATTGTTCCTAAAAGATGATTCTATCTTATAAGCATTTTCATATAAACAGATTAACTAACGTTAATATGAATCACTTTATGAACTGTTTGACTGGCAATCCAGCTTCCTGCTGTAGCTCTGCACAGCAAAAATAAGTACTAGATTTAAAAAACAATAAATAAACCTAGAATCAACTGCTACTATAATCCCTTCTGAAAAACGAAATGATAATGTCGTTGTGCCATGTGTAATTTTTGATGTAACTTCTGAAACACTTAAATATTTCTGTACTGTGAATAAGTATTTAAAATTAAGAAAAAAGAATACCTCTTTCAGTATATTATACGGGATTCTTTTTTTATAAACAGACTCTTTAGAATCATACGTCTCTATTTCATCTTTAGAAAAGCTTTTAAGAATCTTCTCCATTTTATTAAGTTGGTAAAAATCTTTAAAGATTTTTGTCGTCTAGAGAACCTTTCTATAGCAACGAGATTATCTAATATTAAGATATTATCTATTAAAGATAATATGGAATTAGAAATATTTAAAGAAATAGATTTAAGAATTAAATGATTTTTTATATAATGTTTAAGTTTTAAAAAGAATTAATTTATAATATGAGTTTTATAATTAATATTTATCAAAGGATCTAAAGGCTTTTTAATTGGTATATTGGTATTAATGAGTTTAATTAATTTTAAATGTTAAATGTCTTAATATTTAAGATAGTAGAGACATTTTTTGTTAAAATAGTGAGAACTATATAAAGGAAAAGTTCTGAGATTATATTAATGATAGAGATGTATAGTTTGAAAGTATTTCTAATAATAAATGATGAGCATAGGTGAGAATTTTGAAAGATGTATCTGATGTTATTTTCTAGTGATTTTTTTTTGTTGTATATAAATTTATTTGATGAAGAATGCTTGATGTATTATAGAGTTTTAAAATGATCCAAAAAAAATATTATTATCTAATACTTTTAAAAGTAAATTATTTTTATTGAAAGAAACTTACGACATGCTTTTGAAAATAAGAGAAGCTTTTCTGATAGGAATAGGCAATGGTGGAGAAATCCTAGAATTTTGATGTTTATAAAAATAAGTAGCTGTAGAAACACAAGGCTTTTTATTCTTTAAAAGATAGTTTTTAGATTTTTCAGATTCAAATAAATGTGGATTTTTGAAATTTAATGAATAATTTGTACATATTTGAATCATATTTAACATAGACGTTTTTTTCGTTGGTAGAGTTTGAGTAGAAAGTGTCAATTGAGAAACTTTTTCTTCAATTATTTTTGTAGATGATGTAATTGACGTATTGATATTTGTAGGAGAATAAATAACATCTTCTGAAGAAGGTTTTAGAATAGATTCTTTTAGAGGTAGAGAAATTTTATCTACTTGGCAGTCAGAAGTATATGTTTTGGAAAAAACAGAAGAATTGTTTATATCTAAAAAATCTATTGAGATAAATGCTTCGGAATTCGAATTTTTATCCTTATCAGAACACAAACCTAATTCTGTTGCAAGACTTTGACCTGGAAAAAAATTATCAAAAGATGATGCAATGATGCCATCATTTTTAATATTAATAGATGATGCTGCACCAACAGACGAGTTTTCCTTTGTTTCTAAAGATTCGAGCTTTATATTTTCAAAATACTTATGCAATAACATAAACTCTTCTAATATTTCGTTTTTTTTGAGAGAATTTTTACTTAAACTTAAACTTAATTTTATTTTTTCTTCTTCCCAACGACTTCTTTCTCGATTAAATTCTATTTGAAGGCTTTCAATATGTTCATTAGCTATACGATTTGCTTTTTTAAATTTTTCAAGTTTTTGTTTCACTTCATTGAGATGCAATGTTTTAATTTCCAATTCCTCATAGAGACTATTCATATTTCTATTCATTTCGGAAGAAAGAGATAATAATTTTGCTTTCATATCTGCCAACTGTTTTGATGAAGATACCTGAAGAGATTCATAGGATAATAACAATGTATTGTACTTTTGTTGCAGATTCTCTACAAAATTAACGATCAAATAATGAGCTATAATAGACTTCTAACCATAATCACTGAAAAGTTTTTCTTTATCTCGATCTTTATTAGCTATTTTCCATTTCAATTTTTTTACAAGTGATGTCAAACTTTCTTGAATGTTCTCAGAAGAAACATTATCTTCATCTGATAATTCGCTAAAATAAAAATTATCATAAATATTATGATTATGTGCTTTGAGATCTAAAGAAATAGCACTATGATTTATCATTTTTCATAATATTAAAAGTTGATAATAATATATAGAATAAAATGATAAAAAGAAAATATGATAGAATAAGAATAATAAATAAAAGAATTAAAGAGTATTTTTTTAAAAAAATATATTAATTTCTAAAAGTAATATTTAGTAAAAATGGTTCATTAAAGTATAGAAAATATTTACCTATAAGAAACAATGAATTTTCTAATAATAACCCTTCTTTAAAACGTTTTATTCTTAATTCTTATCTTTTATTCACGATTTAATGCTAAATCAATGATCTAGATAAGAAAAATCGTTATCGAGATCCTAGTTTGCATAAGGAAAAAAGTTAAGTTTTAAAACCAATAGATTTCTTTTTAAATAAAAAACAAAATAAAATATTATGAATTTTAATACCAAAGAGTAAGATATTTATTTGAAAAAAATCCAAAACATTTAGACTTATGAATGCTTGCTATAAATTTTATTTAATATATTAACCTAAATAAATTCATATTAGAAAATAAAAATATGTATTTTGCAATGTTTTGTCTTACAAAATTAACGTTTTTATGAAATAGAGCTCTTTTCCCAAGAAAAAAGTTATAGAATACAACAAAAACCACAAAAAAATAATGTATAATTTTCTTTCTGCTTTTTTTTTTAAAAAAAGGTATTGCTTTGATTTTTTTTGATTCTTTAATTATTTTCATAATATCATGAAAAGTAGATTTAAGATTTGTGAATGTTTTTGTGCTCGTTTCAATAAATTTGAATCCAAATCAATCTACTAAAGATCGAAATTTTTCAAATGAAACTTTCTAACTAGATACCTTATCTAATTTATTTCTGATTAAAATTATAGGTTCAGACTTTGTATTTTTAATCCATATAATTTGTTCCGAAATATTTATACAAATATTGAACAAGAAACAAAATATAGAAGTAAAAGACCATCCCATTCCTTAAGATGATTAATATATATAAATAAATTTAAACAATATTAATAAAGTTAATCATTGTTTTCTTAATGTTGCATATCCTTTTAATAAAATATTAAAATTTATTAATAACTAGAAATATAACATTTTTACCTACTTTGAAAAAAAAACAAAAAAAGCCTTTAAAGTTCTTATATATAAAAAACAAAAAGTATATCTAAAAAGTTAATAATTTTCCAGAAAAAAATGAAAAAATAGCCAATAAAATGATTTAAAAAGAACCTATAAATCTATTATTAAAATTCATCAAAAAAAAGTAAAAATATACCGAATTGTTAAAAAAATCTATAAAACTATTAGTTAATCCATGTATAAATTTTCTAGCAAAAAAAATCTTTTCAAGACTATCTTTTAAGACAAGCTTATAAAATTCTACATTATTTGTCATATTTTCTGAAAAAAAAAGAAAAATATAAAATATTGGAGAAATATTAGTTCTGTTGATTATCATTTTGTTTGTTATAGAGGGCATTTTCAAGAAAGAATATGATGTTTCGATAACTTAAGATAATAAACTCAATTATTTTTTAAAAAAATACATAATAAAAATAATTAAATGTAGTTATATTTTAACATTTAGTATGGGATATAAAAATTAGATACCCAATCTATTATTTCATTTTTTAAATCATGTAATTCAGTAATATTCTCACCAGTACCGAGATATTCTTTAAAATGAATCAACTTTTTACTTTGACATATTTTTTGAATATTAATAGTAATTTTTATAGCTCTATCAACAAAATCGACTATCTTAAGAAAATCGTTTTCTTTAAGTCCTCGTGTAGTCATTGCAGGGGATCCTAATCTTAAACCACTTGGAGTAAAAGGCGATTTATCGCTAGGAATAGCATTCTATTTTAGGTTAATATATATATATATATATATATATTTATGCCTTATTTGCAGAAATATTTGCCAATTCTAAAACTTTTTCAACTCTAGCACCATCAATGCCCTAATGTTATAATTAATTATCATTTATATAGAAATAAATGGTACTTTTTTGGTCAAATCTATCAAAATTAAGTGAGTATCAGTGCCTCCTGTTACAAGTTCATAGCCCAATTCTATAAATCTGTCCGACATTGCTTTTGAATTTTTAAGCACTTGTTTCTGATATTCTTTAAATTCTGGAGTTTTTGCTTGCTTAAGAGCAACAGTGAGTGCAGATATTGTATGATTATGAGGACCACCCTGATGTCCGGGAAAAATAGAACAATTTATATGATTTTCGGGGTTATAAAGAACTTCTAAAAAAAATGAGACAAGTACCATTAAAGAAAATCTACTACCGTTGCCATTCTTATCTAATTTTTTTATTTTTTTCCGAAAAAAAATCATAGCACCACGAGGTCCTCGTAATGATTTATGAGTCGTAGTTGTAACAATATCAGCATAGTCGAAGGGCGAAGGAACTACGCCTGCAGCTACAAGACCTACAATTGTGAAATTTTGTATATAAAAACAGAAAAAAATATAAAATATTATAATTACCTGAAATATGTGACATATCCGCCATCAAAAAAGAACCCACATTCTTTGCAATCTTGGAAAAACGTGAATAATCCAAAAGTCTAGGATAAGAAGATGTTCCTGCAATGATAATTTTTGGCATTACACGTTTTGAAAGAACTTCGAGTTCATCATAATCAATAATATTCGTTTTTGGATTAGTTTTATAAGGAACAGATGAAAAATAAGAAGATACGGCTGAAATATTTTTAAATGTAGTCGAATAACCATGGGAAATATGTCCACCATCTAATATATATGTTAATAAAAAATATATTAAAAAATAGATATGTTGTATTTAAAAACAAAGGAATATTAGTATTTATGTATATAATACCTGGTAAATCCAACCCCATAAGTTTCTCATGAGGCTTCATTAACGCCGTATATACATAAAAATTAGCAGGAGACCCTGATAATGCTAATTTATTTAGTTTAATAAATATATATAAATATTGCTGGTACGTTGAACATTAACGCCCCATTCTTCATGATTTAAGCCGTAAAGATCCAATGCTCTTTTCTGGCAAAGCAATTCCATCTGATCAATATACATGGTTCCCCCATAATAACGATCACCCGGATATCCTTCAGAATCTAATAGATATATAAAAACTAATACAAATCAAACATTATGTATTTACATTTATTTTGCATAGGAGATCCCAACGCATTCAAAACTGCTTGAGATGTGAAATTCTTGAAAATAAATAAATAAAATAAAGATAAAAAATATACCTCAGAAGGGATCAATACAATTGACTCTAATTGACGTTTTGTTTCTAATTTAATTAAATTATCTACTTCTGGATCAGATTTTGACAAAGGTGTGCTTAAAAGCTATAATATATAGAATATTCATATAAATAAATATTAAAATATACCGAATTATTGGATGAAAGAGACATATATAATTTCTACAAAAATTATTTAGAAAAAAATATATTTTTTATAAAAAGAAAATTTATGTAAACTTAAATATACCTGCAAACGTAACCCATTAACTCGTGGAAAAAGATTTACTATTCGGCAATAGGGATACATCGAAGTTGTTATTCTATTCAAAATATTTATCTAACTCGCTTGTATATTATTTTATGTATAAATGCGCTTATTACAAAAACTTCGCAAATTCCGTAGAACAGAAAAAAATTTAAAATTCAACACAAAGTTTAAAATATATTAATTATTTTTTAACCCTATAATTAGATGGCATAACACTAACAGGCAAATTTACTGAAAAAAATTAATATTACTATTAATTATTCTATAGAAAACATCCTAGTGTATCCACAATACAAACAATATTCAACTAAACAGTATTCATCTAAATGATTAAGAGACCCAAAAATACATGGCCTTAAAACAGCGTCATAGTTAAAAAGACCAAGAAAAATGCAATAAAGGCCATTCCAAATCCTGCAATACTCGATTTGGTAGCAAAATTTACAAAAGGCATATCATCTGTAGGTAAAACATCAAAACTCGTAACCTCTGTTGTACAAACACATTTCGTAACTGTTGATGTCATAAATGTCAAAGTTCGCGTGCATGGGCAATCTGTAATTGTAAGAACAGTCGGCCCAACCACCATATATTTAACTCCATTTTCATTCAAAGTAGTTGGCCCTGAGATTGAGGTAGTATATGATGCTACAACTGTTGTGGTCGTCAATAATTTCCCTGATGTTGTTTTGGTTGTGCCATCTTTTAATTTTATAACAACTGACTCTAAGTGTCCGTTTTCTTTGACACTCCCCTTTATATCTTTGTCTTTAAGATTCCCCTTTATATCTTTTTCCTTGACACCCCCCTTTATATCTTTAAGACCACCTTTAGTATCTTCAAAATTCTTAGTATCCGGTAGTTTATTTCCCAGTTCTTTTGAATCAACATTTGGCGTACTATCTGATCCTCCACTACCCCAACCAAACCATCTAGGAAGCAAACTAGGTTCCCTCTCTGACTCTGCTAATACACTAGAAAAAAATGCTAACACTGATAAGACTCCAACAACTCTCATATTTCTTAGCCAAAAAAACAACTTAAATAAAAATGCAAATTATTAATTCGCAAGGATTCTCCCTTATATTTATATTTTTGATTTAACACGTCTCGACGTGAAGAACATTCCTTGACACGTTTAATCAGGGGTTTATTTTCCATTTTTTCCTTTTTTGGATAAAATGATATGTAATATTTCAACCTCCTCATTATTTACGGTTAAAACGTATAGTCACAAGCCATGCCTAGGGTTATTTAACGTATATAATTTAGATGTATATTTAAGACGCGTTACGTGTCAGATTTTTAAATAAAAGTAAGAATTGAAGAATAACACGTTTTAAACATGTATAACCCTTTAAACAAAATATTTTGAAATTATAGTTGTTTAGAAATGTATATAATTATGTTTTATACTTTAGTGAAAGATTTTGTTGAGGCAATTTTAGGAATTAAGATGTTGATATGGAATGTGTGGCAGTGTGGCGAGTTATAGTATAATAGTATTGCATGTTTTTAATAATGTATGTATAATATGATGCTATTTAAATATATGGAATTGTAAAGTATCAATTTGATGGAGTACTTGAAACTAGAAATAAGGATTATGTACGTAATGTATATGTGATATATACGTGATGTATGCGCGATATATGCACTATATATGTGCCATATATACGTAATATATGGCATATGTTCTAGTAGATAATTAAAAATATTACTTTTACTTTAATGTGTTGAATTTGGCTTGAGGTTGAAAGTTATTATATAATTCTTTCTCTTAAAAATAAAGTACTATTGTTTTTAAATATAATGTATTTTTTTAAAGTGATTTTTACAAATTAATGATCAGTATTTTATATTTAATATTGTTTTATTGGTATTTGCTTTATGATATTACCATTTATATTAGTAAAATCTTATGTTAAAAATTCTTTGTATTCAACACTTGAATAAATAGTTCCAATTAAAAAGATTAGAATATACAGAATAAAACATTTTTGTGTATTGTATTTATAAAGATTTAAATGATCATATTCATTATTAAATATCATAAAAAGGAAATGAACGAATTTGTTAATTTCGATGTAAATATCCATGTTATTGAAAAATCACTTGCAATATATCAGATAAAATACTTGAAAGTATTCCCCTCATAAATTCTTTTTCTTGTAAACTTTCAAAAACTATTTCGAGAGACTCCCTAGTAGCAGAACCTCCTACGAGAGATTTTAAAGTATCTGGAATGGTTTTATTTAAAAACAAATGTTTTGCCTCTTTCAATAATTTTTCTGAATCCTTTTTAACAATTTTTTCTGGATTAGGTGGCCATATTTTCATTATAATTTCATTAATTTGCTCAGAAATCCATTTTTCATTAGTAAAATAATTCGTAATTTTTTCTTCTATAGCATCCTTTACAATTTCAACATAAGTGCCGCCATTTCGTAGTAGTAAACTTCGAAGTATTCCAAGAAGAGAACGACGAATAGACCATGTTTTTGGTGACAAAGAATAAAATTCTGATAAAATACAAAAATTAATATCAATAAAAAGCTGTATGTCAGAATTTGAAAAACCTTTTGTTGTATTAGAATTAGTTTTTTCATGTGAAGATTTTTTTTCTTCATTAAAGTCATTATTTCTATCAGGTTCCAGCATTAGTTCTTCAGAACATGTTTCTGATGTTAAATTAGATGCAGTGTTATCCAAAAGAATATTGGGAGATGCTGTTTGTGATTTAATAAAATCTTTTTTTTCTGTATGAGATTGAAAACTAGAGCGACAAGATGGAATATGCCTATCATCCTTTGATGCATTAAAAAGTAAATTTTCTGAATTAACTACAGGAGATTCTTCCAAGGTATCTGTCAATGAGTTTTCTACTTCTGTTTCAAATATATTATCTGGTATATCAAGAAATGTTTTTCGTCCGACAGCGCCAAGAGCATTTATAATAGCCTTTCCCCCTGCCGCTGGCGCTTTTATAACATCACGTACACCATCACTCACAGTACGTAATTGTTGCCATGATTTTCGTTTCCCGGAAAAATTAACAGAATCGCATTTAGATTGTTTATCAAGAAAGCTTTTCATTGCATGACTATCAGAAAGATCCTTAGATTTTAAGGCTTTTTGTAGATAAATTTCTAAAGAAACTCTTAAATCTTCATAGCTTACGTTTTTCCAATGAGGTAACTCTTTATTAAAAGAATGAAGACCAGAAACAACAGCTAAACGACGAAGAACCTCGTGTAATGATTCAAAGTCTGAATATTTCTTAATAATAACCCACCCAGACACCTGGCTTCCAGAAGGTTCAATTGTTATTAAAAATTGAATAGACCATTTTGATTTTATAATTTTCTTAGGAGATAACTCCGAATTAACATATGATAAAGAGATCTCAGCATCGTATAAACTTTCTTTAGGAAAATTTGAGATATCTTTCTCCATGAATATATCTTGAGGTAGCGTTCCTGAAATTTTTGTTTCTCTATGATCAGAGATACTAAGCCGAGAACGATCTGGAGAACTACTTTTAAAATTGCTAAATGCTTTAAAATGATATCTCCCATCAGGACTCGATGCACGAGAACGCATTGGAGAAGCAAAACATGTTATATTTGAATTCTTAAAATAATCTCTCTTTTCTGGTGTAATAACGCCGTTAAAAGCAATAGGCGAGGATTGACCAGATATTGGGGATTCCTGACTTTCTGATTTATCTTGTAATAATCTTGTCATTTCTGCTGCTTCTGCCATTGCTTCTTCCATTGCAAGTTGAGCTTCACTTTTTTTTTGATCCTTTTCTTGGTCTGTTTCACGGGATTTATCTGTACTATAGAAATAAATTATCCATTCATTAATAAAATCTGAAGATGAACAAGTTTCAACAATATTTTCAAAAACCTGAATTGTAAGCATCTCTCTCGCAAACGTTTTCAACACAAGGCAATCTAAATCTTCCTTTTTACCCAAAATCTTTAATATATTTTCTGATTCAAAACGGAATCTTTCCCTTTGTAAAGGTCGGTCTAATAAACGAGATAATGCAGAGTTGGGATTTTGAGCTGTATATGCAGCAATAAGAGAGTTAATGTTATGATCATCGCTAGAAAATGCTAATGCTGATCTAAGTTCTCGTAAAGCAACAATAATAGTACTCGAACACTGAACAAAAAACATCATCATGATATCGTATGAACTTCTTGAAGCAATATGTCGATAAAGTGAGAGAAAAAAATTATCGAAAAGTACTCGGCATGCCTTCGGAAATGACATATCATTAGATATAGGATAATACCAATGCAAGACATATTCCTTTATAATATTATCGAACAAAAGAGAAAGTGATGTCGCAATCATAGATGAAAGATTAACTAAATGTTCCTGTCTTTGACCATACAATCAGCCATATAAATACTATAAATTTTAAACGTATGCGTACACTTGTAACGTCTCGAAAGACTCTTTTTTGACAATCCCAATACCCCCTTCGCCTTCTTGACTTAACTCCATATAAGGTGTTCTTATTTGATACATTACACCAAGAATTAGTCCCACCATTAACCAAAAAATCTGTATATACAAGATATGACTAATAATAACAAGTAAAAATACACAAAAAATCCAAATAGACGGATGTATCTTCGAAACAATATTACTTAATTTTACAAAAACGCTAAAACGACTATAAATAAGAGTGCTTTTCGCGTTTTTTTTTAGCTTTGAAAATAAAGGTCTATAATTATCTTCATCTTCCTTAGATTCTTCATAATTTGATGTTTCAGAGGCTGGTTGGAGCGGTTCTGATATTTCTTTCATGCTCTGTCGTTTTATACGTTTATCGTGTACCGGAGGATGTTAGATATATAAAAATAGAGATATAAATATACATAAATAAGAATTAAAATTAGTTAATATAAATAGAACTAAGAATTGTTGTTTTATAACAGTTAAAACAATTAATAAATAAGTTGAAGAATTACATGTGTTTTATGGCACATGCAAATGAGAGATGTCATTATCAGTATTAGATGTAGTTGATTGTTGGTACACAAGTTTTTTATTGTGAAAATCGGTGTGCATGTTTGTTGGAAAAGTGTCATGATGTACAGTTACACGAGCGAATAATAAATATTTGTAAATGAAATACAAAAAATCGTCGGCTGAATGAGATATAAACTTGGATAAGTTGCATATATTATCTTTATCCTTATCTTTATCTTTATTTGGTTTTTCGGAATAATATTCATTTTTTTGAAGAGGTTGTTTTTGAATTGATAATTGTGAAGAAAAAGTGGTATTGTTATGAGTATCAAAATCATGAGTTTTAGTAGTTAAACTTTGTGAAAAAGTGGGAATTTTTTCAGTATTATTTTTTGAATTTATATGATTTTTTTCCGAAAGAAATGAAGATTGTAAAGTAAATTTCTGAAATTCAACAGAAGAATAACTAATACGTCTCATAAAATTATTTGAACTAGTTTCGCTAAACTTCCGATCCATCTGTCTAAAACTAAATGTGCCTCTAATAGCAGCAGGGCCTGGATCCAAAATATCTGCATCAGTAACTGCATCTACTGCTTTTTGAATGTTGGATAAATCAGTAGACAACATATCAGTATCTGATGTATTATCTGCTCCAATGGAAAATTGAAGAAGTATAATGCCTCCAACGATAGTCAAAAAACCAAGAAATACATCTACAATTGAAATGGGTGGTCCGTGAAAACCTCGATGTAATACAGCTGTTGAAACAATTGTACAAGTCGTAAAATAGGTAAAATAAATAGGAGTAACAATAGCTGTCTAAAAAACTATTAAATACTTGAAAAGGAAAACACAAATAAATCTAACATTAAATATATTTAACGCTTTCTAATATTATTAGAATAAAAAAATATTGAAATTTTATATGAGACTTACATTTAAATAATTAATTTCGACTAAAATCATTATAATAATAGAAATTCCAAGAAAATACAAAAACCAATGGGTTAATTGGTCAGGAACACCTGAAATTGCACTAACAATAGACATACCAAAACCCTAGAAAAAATAAATATGTAAAGATCAATTATTACGTATATATTTTATACCTGAGTACAAACGACTGTAATACCACCAACTAAAGAAGATATAGAAATATACACAAATACACTCTAAAAAATAGGTCAATAAAACAACTTTTATCAAAAAAATATTTTATTTGCCTTATTTCCCCATCGAGGGCCAATCCATACTCCAATAATAAAACATATAAAAAAAACGATCGCTGTATAAGACAGAAATACTACAGAAATCATCTCTTTTGCCACTTCCTGAATTTTCTCCAATGAATCTTGCTCCGGCGCATTTATCACAATCATACATACTCCAATTATACAAAATCCACATCCAACTTTTCCTACAAATGAAAGCCGTTCTTTTAAAAATATACTCGATCCCACTGAACTTCCTCCATTAATCATAATTCCCTTTATTATAATCTCTTTTATTACCATACTACAATACTCATCGCACCCAAAGGTGTAACAAGAATCGCACCTATAAAATTACTAGATTAAAAATCCTCTCTTTTTTATAAATCTTTATTAAATACTCACTTGCAAATGCATACGCAATAAAGTTGCATAGTTCCCCAATAATCACTATACATTTTTTAATATATTTTTTTTTCTTCAAAAAAACTCACTTATAATCATTCCTGTCCACCAAATCCCATTCTTAAGATATGCATGGCCTTGTCCTGCGACCAATCCCCTACTACGGGTTGTATCTAATAGCCCTTTTTTCTAATATTCTAAATTTCATAATATAAAATCTTTTTTCTCACTTTAATAACAAAACTTGTACCAATAAAAAATCCTAAAAATATAAATATCATAACATTATTCTATATATATTCTTCTTCTACCAGATGCAAGTGCTAAAAGAAAGCCTATCAGCTTTTTATTCATGGCAAATAGTTCTAAATTTCGAACGTAGTAAAATGTCTGTTTTTTTCATATATATAAGAATTAATGATAATATATATATTTAAAACATAAAATACTAAAAACACTTTAACATAATTTTAGATCTTATTTATCATAAATCAAATTTATTTATTTATTAAATCTTTATTTGTTTATTTTTATTTTTTTCAATACGTATATAAATATATATTATAAAAATATATCTTTTTTAATCTTATCTTTTTCTTTTAGATATCTATTATTAAAAAGGGTTTTTATAAATACAGCTTTTGTTTGAGATTTTTTTATTTAAGCTTTAAAACAATGTTAAAATAACTTTTAAACCCCTATTTTGATATTTTTATAAGTTATTATTACTTTGTATATTTTTAATATTTAAAATTTGTATCAATTTTTTAAGGATATCCATGAAATCGTGCACGCCAAACCACAAGGCGCAAAGGCTTTATGCGTCGAAAGAAGGTGCGCCACTAGTGGATATGAGCTTTGTATAAAAAGAGACATCAAATTTATTAATATAAAAGGGAAGGAACGCGCATCCCTTAATTTTATAAAGGAAATTTTGTAAAGAGAAATTGTATTAAGTAATTTTTTATCAGAAAGGTTATTTTTTATTGTATAATATAAAAGGATAGAGACTGTAGTTTTTTATAGAGGTTTCTTTACATTTTGGAATGTACTTAAATCCTATATATGTATCAGTACGTGTATTTATGTGATTGATTAAGCATAGAAAGGAAGGGATTATTTAGTGAAAAAAAAGCAGAAGATTGATTTTTAGGATTGAAAAAAAGAGATTATAATAATTGAAAATATAATAATATTTGCGAGCCAGGAATTGGGTATTACGATTTGTAAAAGTGAAATATTCTATTTTAAAATATATTTGAACATATATTTTTTAAAAGAAAAATGCAATTACTCAGTACGAATGGGACATTTTCGAAATGGTCTACATCATGGGATGAAGGATGGTTTACAGCATCATCAAAGTTTGAACATCCCTGGATGGATGTTCGAGAAGAACAAGCTCGAGATATTTTAAATGAGCCTTTGAAACATTCATATGGTTCTCAAATAAGTTCAAGTAGCTCGAGTGATGTATTATTTGAGGAACCTTTTTGTTTAATTGAGTCAAAACAGCGTTCAAAAGTATTACCATTAGAAGGAGTATCACCTTGGTTTGAATATGATTCATATAGTTCAGAATCTATTAATCCAAGAGATGTATTTTCTTCACATATACCGGATGGAGTGAATAATTTAACATGCAAAACATCTATATATAATGAAAATGCTATGGGTGCTTTGATGGCATCGCCTTTTTCGAATTTATCTAAAGGGATAAATATTTTTACACAGTGTAAATATCCAGCTAAGCATCAGGAGTTGCAGACGAATAATACAGATTCATTGTTGCAAAAATGTTTCTGCAATGACACAAATGAACCTAGTTTGGATGCTGTGCATTCGAAAAAAAGCCCGGAATCATCTATTAAAACGGGTTTGTATAAAACAGAGTTGTGTCGAAATTGGGAAGAAAATGGAGAATGCCGGTATTAAGAAATATTCATATTTAAATCGCACTAATTAATTAAAGATATGGTCTTAAATGTCAATTTGCTCATGGATATTCTGAGCTTCGTAATTTACTTCGACACCCTAAATATAAAACGTCTCCATGTAAGACATTTATGGAAGTAAACATTCACGAATTTTTTTTATACACATTTCTAATATTTCTTTTAAGATTGGTTCTTGTCCATATGGTCAACGGTGTTGTTTTTCTCATGTTAAGGAGTTTATAAAACCAAAAAAAGCAGATCTATCACAATCATTTGAGAAGACTTCTTCATCTCAATCATCTTTACTTTTTCCACAATTATCTAATGCTTCGAATCTTAAGAAACATAATGAGAAATCACTTAATTTAAAACCATTACAAATAGCTTCTGATAGCCATATATCCGGATTTACTCATTTGTTTAATGATATTACTTTATTGGACGAAATATCTCCATTTGTTCTTGATTAGTTTTCTTTTCCATCTTTTCTATTCACTAGATATTATTTTTTTTTGATACCCTTTATTTATAATTCACATTTCAATCATTTATTCACTTATTCCTCATTATAAATCCTTAGTTCTTTTTGTTTATCATATTTATCTTTGTATATAATTTTTTATCTCTTTAAATGCATATTTTATATAATAATCATTAATTTTTTTTAAATTTTTTTCTTAATATGTATCTTATTGAATATCAATATTAAATATATTTTCAAATAAAATGGCTTTTAAAGGGAATCAAAATTTATTTTAAAAACTTTAACTCGGGTAAACCCGTTAATACGTTAAATGGTCCAAAGAAAACGTCACGATTTTAAGAACTTGATTCAATGGTGAAGAATCAAGATGATTCTGACTGTGAAACGCCTAATGAGGATGATGATGTTTTAGAAAGGCTTCTTTTTTTGTCTGGATCGTTTAAACAGCGTAATATTTATTTAATTAAAAAAAAACTTGAGATATGGATTGAAGAAGGTGGATAAATAGATTTTTTTTTCATAAAAAACTAAATATTTTGAGTGGATGATATTTTTAAATTTTCATTGATTTTAAATTGTTTATTTAAGGCGGGTAAATTTTGTTATAATAAGTCGATTCAGCTTTGTATACAATATGTTCTTTTAAAATTATATGAAAAAGATAAAGAACAATGTCTAGTAAAGTTTATTGAAATGCTTAATCAAGAAACAGCAGGGATGCTTTCTAGAAGTGTTTCACCGCATCCCATTTTTATTCTTCTTAAGTGGGTAAACAAATTCATTATTAATATATTGGTGAATATAACTTTAATTCAAAAATATCTTCCAGAGCTTGTTTCCAACCAAGCTATTTTGCTTAATCTGTTTTTATCTTCATTAGTTAAAGCTCGTGCTAAATCTAGTGCTTTACGATCTGTTGAAGGAACATTGAGAAGTACAATTATCAAAACATTAAATGAAAATGCATTTTTATGTTTAAATATTTATATAGAGGAGCTTATAAAAGATACAAAGATAGGATTTTGCATGAAAAATACTGTTTTATTTGGCATGATTGCAAAAATCACTTCTCATTCACAATTCAATGAAAAAAGTGTTCTTATGGAAAAAAAGGATGAAATTATTAATTATTATATAAACAATATTATTAAATCACGGGTATTACTTCCTAATAGAATTATTGTATAGATAATCTTTTTATGCTTTTCTTAATGACTGAATTAGACTGGAATGAATGATTTTTTTGTTTATTTTATTACTTTTGAAGATTTTAAATTCAAAATTGCATCTCATCTTGAAAAAGCGTTATTAAGAACTCCAGAAATCACTCTTAATGGTTGTATTTTCTAATATATATATATATATTATTTTATTTATCAACTAACTAGGAATTTTAAAAGAATTACTTCAATCATTGCCATTAAGTATTAAAATAGATGAAATTATTTATGAAAAATTTCTTATACCAATTTTAAATTCATTAAAATCAATGGATTCTAATATTAGCGAAAATGCTTTACAGACTTTTGAAGGGATAATTCAAAGATGCAATGATCAGGATAAAATTCATCAGACAATGGAAAAAATTATTCTTGAATTAAATTCAGGTTGAATTTAAAATGTATACTCTTTTATTAATTTTAATATTTATTTATAGGATTTCTATTTTCTCTTGAACATAAACTTTTGTTTATCAGATCTTTAGCATGTCTTCCAAAGTCACTTGAGTTATCTAATTCCGTTCTATCATTCTTATCAACTCATATTCATAAAAAAGCGAATGAAAACATATCTGTTGCATTAATTAAATGTTTTTTTTCTCATTTCACATATATTATTAGTACAACTTATGAGTTTTCTGATGAATATATAGAGTTAATTAAGGAAGGATTTTTAGAAAGCATGGAAAACATAAGAAGAACATGGTTTAATGAATTTGGTAATATTATATGGGATTATAGATATAATCCTAATAAACAAGTAATATATTTGATCAAAAAGCTATTGAATTTATTAGTAAAAATATATGAAGATATACTGATTAATCCTTTGCAAAGCATTCAAAGTGGAACTATAATTGATGGATATGTATGTACAATAGTTTTTTTTTAATATTATCTATAACTGGAAAGATAAAAATATTGGTATATTTAATTTTAGAAGATTTTTCTAACTTATTAAATATTATAGATCTATCGTCTATAAAATTTTTAGTCTAGAAAGAGATTTATTCTCTTTTGAGAATAACCTTTATTTTATCTTATGGGAAAAAAATTATACTAAAAGCTCTCATAAAGATGAAAAAATATGGCTTATACGTTCTCTTGAAACAATAGGGGAATATATTTCGGAAGAACAGTTTGAAAAAATAGGATTTTTATGGGCTCAAGCATCATTCTCACTATTATTATCAAATATATCACATGATCATTCGATTGTTTCTACAATATGTAGTATGATAAAACGTTGCTATTTAAAGTCTAGGGAATTAGTTTTAGATATTTTTTTATCTGAAATATGGAAATATATTAAACTAGTAAAGTTTTTGAAATTTAGTTTATTTTTAATAATTATTTTATAGTTAGAATCATCACATATTTCTGCATATAAAGATCTTACGATACTTGATGCTATCTTTTATATCATTAATTCAGTTTCACCTAGCGATTATGAATTTTTGTCGCAAAAAGATAAAGAAAGCTTCGAAAAACAACTAATAAGAACAATTGTATTGTATCATCATTCATTATTAAGTTTATACTTCTTAAGTTATAAAAATATAGCTAATTATTTAAGAAGATAAATTGAATTGGGTTAAATTATGCAAAAGAAATAAAATGGATCCATCTGTATTGGTAACTACTCATGCTTTAGAATTTGTTAATACTATTGATTATTTTCTTCGAATCAATATTGAGAATAAGGTATATTTATTTAATAAATAGATATATTTTAATTTAAATTTTAGAGCAATTTAACATTATTGGCTATTCAATCATCCATATCTACTTTAACATCTTTGGATCAAGTAGTAATTGTTCCTTTATTTGTAGAAGTATTTTTGAAATATCTTTCTGATTTGGAACTTGAAAGCATTTCTGAAAAAGACATTTCTATATTAAAGGATAAAATAGATGAAAAAATAGAAGAAAGTATTTTTCTATAAATATTTATTTTAAAACTGATTATAATAAATTCTAGTAATTTGTGAAACTAATTCTATTAACTTTGACACTAAAAAAAAATATATATTATAAGGACAAATTAAATAAAAGCAGAAATAAATTGAATAAGAATAATGAAACATTTTTGAAAAAGCAAATTGAAGAAGAAGCTATTAGATCCAAAATTTTAAATTTGAAATTACGGCTTATTTCTGGACTTACTGTGATTCAGGGACTTGCATTAGCTATTCAAAAAAGTAGAGATTTATGGTACTCTTATGCCATTAATGTTTTATTGTCAAAAAGTCTATTGGAAAAGGGCTTATTAATTGCCTACGAATCTATAGTTCAAACATATTTAGTAATATTAAAAAAGAAATTTTAATATAATGACCAATCTTAGAATTGTGCTAAGTGCACATCTTTGAAAGATATTAATACGATGATTGGAATTGCAATGCTACGTATACTTAATGTTGATTACATACATTCTGATTTTGTTGAGGAGCCTTTGAAGGGTTTATATGAATTATGACATTAGTAATCATCTTACAAATAATAGAACTAGTAATGAAATTGCTACTTCGATTGGATTCTTTGACAAAACAATGCCCTATTGATAAAATATCTTTTATTTATGTATCTCCATTTTTAATTCAAGTAATAAAAAACAATGGAATAGGGACTAATAACTTTAACGAATCAGATAAACAAGTTATGTTAGCTGTTAATATACTCTCTTTTCATATAGATTTTTGTACTGAATTTATATCTTCTTTTAGAAATTTGACTGATATTTCTAGATAAATTCTTTATTTCAAGACTTGAAATTATTCAAGCACTTTTAAATGTTTTGTATCATTTTCCGAATCAATTTAATCATGCCAAGGATTGTCTTATTCTATTATCTAAAGTTATAAAGGATAATATAACAAAAGAGGAAATAATGGAGCTTATAAAAGGTTCTCTTTCTTCTAATTTTCAAATTCGTAATACAGTTCTTCAAACTATAGAGGTTTTTTATTTTTTTAAAACTTTATGGAATTATTTTAAATTTAATTTTAGCCATTAGACTTATCACAATGTGATTTTTTTTATGAGTTATACCTTGCAGCTCATGATAAAAATGAGATAAATTCCTCTTTGTCCTTAGCAATTATTAAAAAAAACAGTTTTTTGATATCTCGTGATGCAAAGGATATTCTTATAAATTATCTATGTAAATAAATGTAAAAATATTATTTTCTTGATTTTAATTATTATAGGTAATGATCAATACTATATTAGAGAATGTGCTTCTAAAGCGATTTCTTCATATGTTAAAAATTATATTCAAGATGTAGAAGAAGTGATTTTAATATTAGTTAATCTTTATGAAGAAAAGGTAATAATATTTATAAGTTCTATGTTTTATATTAATATTATAGTCTAAATTACAGTCATTAGAATATGATGAGTATGGAATTCCTATTTCAAGGACATTAAATAGACGAGATGCATGGGAAACTAGAAGCGCTATAGCTTCATCTTTCTTTTATTTAATACCTTATTTCACATTAACTATAGTTCCTTTTTTTTTAGAGTTCTTACTTGGAATGCCTAATAAACATGTTCCTTTAAAGGATAATTCTCCAGAAGTACGAGAAAAAATGCTAAAAAATGGTTTAAGCATCATTTCATATTATGGTGATTTTCATGTCGAAAACCTCTTTAAAATTCTTGATAATCATTTAACATCTTCAGATGGACTTTTGGAAAGTTATATCGATGAGGGTGTAATTATACTTTATGCTGCAATAACAAGTCATTTAAAGATGGATGATAGAAGAGTTCCTATAGCAATAGGAAAACTTATGAATATGCTTAGAAGTCCATCAGAAAATATTCAAATAGCTATTGCTGAATCTTTTTCTTCATTAATTAAATTTTCTTTGGAAAAGGTTCCTAATTACATAGAAAGATTGAAAGAAGAATTATTTACATCTGGAAAATATGCTGAAAGAAAAGGAGCTGCTTATGGTTTAGCAGGTATTATTGTTTTTGATTAAGATTAGTTAATTTTATTGTTTTTTAGGAGTTATTAAAGGCGGTGGCATAGAATTGCTTGAAAAATATGAGATTATAGAAACACTTAAAAATGCAATTACTAATAAAAAGGATCATAAATATAGACAAGGCGCACTTTTTGCAATTGAATCGTTTTCGCAAATTCTTGAACAGGCTTTTGAATCTTATATTATTGAGATGATTCCTTATTTATTAACTACTTTTGGAGATCCCGTTGTAGATATCAGAGAGAGTACTGCTGATACAGCAAAAACGATTATGGGTAAAGTTAGTGAACATGGTGTGAAATCAATATTACCATCATTACTCTTGGGACTGGAGGAAAATAATTGGCGTTCTAAAAAAGGCTCAATTGATTTTCTTAGTTCTATGGCGTATTGTTCACCTTATCAGTTATCTTCTTCTTTGCCTATAATTATACCTCGTTTAACTGAAATGATTAATGATTCTCACTTACAGGTGCGTTCGGCTGCAAATGATAGTCTTTTGAAATTTAGTAAAATAATTAATAATCCTGAAATTCAAAAATTGGTTCCTACCTTATTAAAATCATTAAGCAATCCAAATGAACATACAGAGTCTGCTCTTGATTTACTGCATGAATTTTCATTTACAAGTTCTATTGATTCTACTTTACTTGCTATAGTATAATATATATATATATATATACGTATTTAATATGAAATAGATTATGCCGGTTTTAGAACAAGGACTAAAAGAACGTTCTGCAACTTCAAGAAAAAAGGCAGTTAAAATTATAGAAAAAATCTCTTCTTTAATAGAAACAAGTGATTTTATTCCATATCTTGATACTATACTTCTAAGTTTACGAAAAATCCTTATAGACCCGGTTCCTGCAACTAGGGAAACATCAGCAAAAGCCTTGGGAACATTAGTGAAAAATTTAGGAGGTGCTAATTTTCCTCATCTAATACCTGATTTGTTATCAACATTAAAAAAAGATATTAGTTCAATAGAACGTCATGGTTCTTCTCAAGGAATTTCTGAAATACTTTCAGGCCTCAATATTCAATATTTAGAAAACATATTACCTCAAATTCTTGAAAATTCTTTAAGTTCTGTATCATATGTTAAAGAAGGGTATATTTCTTTATTCATTTATCTTCCTCGTGCCTTCGGACCAAGATTTCAGCCATACATAGGAAAAATTGTATCGCCGATTCTTTTAGGATTGGCAGATGATTCAGAATCTGTTCGTGATGTTTCATTATCTGCTGGAAAAGTTATTATTGATAATTATTCAACAAAAGCAGTGGATTTTCTTTTGCCTGAATTACAAAAAGAAATATTTAATGAAAATTGGAAAATTAGGCTGAGTTCTGTTCAATTGATAAGCAATCTTCTTTTTCATATTACTGGGATATCCGGCAAAGTTCATTTAGAAGAAAATATTAATGCTTCTCAACATTACAAGAATTTTCTTTTAGATATTTTAGGTCAAGAAAAGAGAGATAGTATTTTGGCTTCTCTTTATATTTTGAGGCAAGATTCTATTGAACAGGTTCGTTCTTTTGTTTTAAATATTTGGAAAGCATTAGTTATAAATACTTCTAAAACAGTGAAAGAGATTTTGCCAGTTATAATTAACATGATTATTCAATGTCCTAATACTTTAAATAAAGCACGAGATTCAATGTTTATAAAAACTCTTGGAGATTTAGTAAAAAAATTAGAAGATGTTATATCTTCTATGTTATTACCACTTCAAGAGAGTATAACTCGTAGCGAACCTATTACAAAAGTCAGACTAAGTATTGCTTTGACAGAAATTATTCAAAATTCAAATATCGAATCATTAGAACCATATAAAAATGGTCTAATTAAAACTATACATCATTGTCTTATGGATATTAAAGATGTTAGGAAAAGTGCTGCACTGATGTTTAGTGCTATGTATGAACTTTATGGGAATATCGTTATTAATCAAATTTTACCAAATCTTCTTAATTCACTTCATTCAAATAAAAATTCAAAAAATGCACTGGAAGCTTTAAAAGAACTTATTTATGTGCGTCCTCAAAATATTTTACCAATATTAATACCAAAAATTACAAAAGTTCCTGTTTCAGATGTAAATGCAAAGATTATTAGTTCTTTTGCGCAGGTTCATTGTCCTAGTTTTAAATACTATTTTTCAACAATAATTAATGCTTTAGTGGATACATTAATATTTGACATTGACGTAGAAATAGAAATAGAGGTTAAAAATGCAATAGATAGTGTTTTGCTTTCAGTCTATGATCCAGAAGGTATGAATATATTAATTCCAATAATGCTTGAACTAGTAAAGGTATTTCTTTTTACTTTTTGTCCATCTTTTGATTTTTTGTTAGGATGAAAACTGGAAAAAACAAGTTTTAGCATGTCAACATTTGATTTATTTTTTTAAATTTACAAAGCAGGATTATTCTAGATATTTTGATGAATTTATTTATGTTTTTCTTTCACTTTTTGATGACGAGAATGATGAAGTAGTAAAATCAGCATGGGAAGCACAGAATGCTTTTACAGCCTCCTTAAAAAAAGTAGATATGGAAAATCTTATTGGACCTACACAAAAAGTACTTCATAATATTGGAATGGTGGGAACTGAATTAAAGGCATTTCAATTACCTAAAGGCATTAATGCTATTTTGCCTATATTTTTGCAAGGAATCATATTTGGAAATGCTGAAAAAAGAGAGTTGGCTGCTATAGGCATTTCCGATATTATTGAGCGTGCAAATTCTGATATGCTTAGTCCTTTTGTAATACAAATTACAGGACCTCTTATTAGAACAATAGGAGAATGGTATCCAATTCAAGTAAAATTGCCTGTTTTGCATACTCTCGAGCTTTTACTAAAAAAAGTGCCATTACTTTTAAGGCCTTTTTTACCTCAATTACAAAGAACTTTTTTAAGATGTCTTGCTGATCCAGTTTCTGATCAATTACGTTCAGAGGCTTCCTCTTTATTGGAAATTTTGGCTACATTTCAGCCTAGAATTGAACCATTAATTAATGAACTTGTTAATGGATCAAATAATCTACACAGTGGTGTTAAATTGATTATGATCAAGTCACTTTTTAATATCATATCAAAATCCGATTTTTGTATTAACGATTCATTAAAAAACATATTATATACATTAGTTGAAAATAATATGAATATAAATGATTGTAAGTTAATAATTAATCCAATTGTTATATTGAGTTAATTAATTTAGTTCAAATACTTAGTTATATTGGAAGATTTTCTATGATTTTATTTAAATATTTTGATAAAAATAATGCTTTGGTCTTTCTTCGGTATACTGTTTTAATGTTTTGACATTTTTATTTAAATAGATAGTTCAAGAATTTTTGTTGCAGAGCATAATAATTATTCCATTCTTACACTCAATGCTATTTTAGTCGATTGTTCACAATATTTAATCGAATTAGATTGCTGTGCGCAAGCAGTTGATTCAATTATTAATGGTTGTTTGAATAATAAAGTTTGTTATATATATATATTGTTTAATATATATTAATTCATTCCAGCCGTATATAGCTAATAATTCATTTTTGGCGGCAGGAAAATTTTTATTAGACACTCGTTTTAATACTAATCTTAATTACACAAAATTAATTATAGAAACTTTGGTTAATTGTATCAAAAATCCGAAAATTACACCTGATGCTAATCGACTAATTTTAACTGTTATTTCTTGCATTAGCAAAAAATCTTATGATGTATGTATTTAATTACATTAACCTTTTTCTTACATTAACAGGTTATAAAATCTCATTTTAACCTTATTGTTCCTATTGTTTTTCAAAATGTTCATCATATTTCAACACCAATTCAGCTTGCTGCCGAATCTGCTTTTATTTCTTTATTCAAAATTACATCTTATGATCGTTCTTTTCTCAATAAATACATTGCTACTCTTGATTCTGCTCAGGCCAAATCTATAGCTGCTTATCATAAACGCATTATGACAAAAATTACAACTATAGAATTTCAAAATCATATAACATCATATTGTAATGATGCTTATCAAGAAATCATGGCCGTTGGATTGTCATTTACTTGTGATCTTTATTAGTTTATCCTGAATACTATCATTATCAACCCTAACCTAAACTCATGAATATTTTTTATCTCGGAATTTACTTTTTCTAGAGTTTATCAGGATGGTAAATTTAAAATCTCAGAAACGTTTAGCTGCAGCTGTTCTTGGGTGTGGCAAACGGAAGATCTGGATTGACCCTAATGAAATATCAGAAATTAGTAATGCTAATTCACGTATGTTTTTTTAAATATTGGATTTTTTTTATTCTTTTTTTTAGGCCAAAATATACGCAGATTAATTAAGGACGGTTTGATCATCCGTAAGCCTCCTGTCATTCATTCTCGTTTTCGTGTCCGTCTTTTGCATGCTTCTAAGAGTAAAGGTCGTCATATGGGACCAGGAAAACGTAAAGGAACAGCAAATGCACGTTGTAGTTCTAAATTTCAATGGCAATGTCGTTTGCGTGTACTTCGTCGTTTGCTGCGTAGATATAGAGATGATGGGAAGATTGATAAATGCTTGTATATTTAATTTTTTTTATTTATAAGAAAAAAATAATTTTATATTTATAGATATCATACGTTATACGCAAAGGCAAAGGGGAATCAGTTTAAGCACAAAAGGGCTTTGGTCGAATATATTCATCGTGAGAAAGTATGTTTTTTTTTTTATATGAAGAAAAAGTAAATTTTTTTTCTAGGCGGAAGCAGCACGATCTAATCTAATTCAACAACAAATGGAGGCTAGACGAGCTAAGGCAAAGGCTGCAAGGGAAAGACGTACTCTACGCATTATTGAAAAAAGAAACGAATTTCTTAAAGCTGATGAAAAATGATTTTTAATAAATTTTTTTTAAAATATTCAATTTTGAAATTATAAATTAGTATTTAAGAAAAATATATTATACATTTATATTATTATTTCAATTTGTATTAAGAAATTGTAAATTGAGAATTTATAGGTGTATGAAGGAGTTATAAAATGTAGTATAAATGAAAAAAATGCTTATAAAAGATATAAATGATTTAGCTTATAATATTATGTAAATGTTTAAAGTTAGTTAATTGTTAAATAAGCAAGACCTCGTCCTAACGTATTGTATTAAATGAAGATTTTGAAGAAATAAAAATTTACCTGATTTTCTTCTAATGTTGGATTAATTGTCCATGAATCAAGGCAATAAGGTTTTTTGATTGGAGTAGTTGAATTTTCTTTTATAAAAGATTTTTCATTAGTCCTAAAAGAATTTGTATCTTGTGTGTTTTTATATTTTTCTTTATAATATATATCATCGAAAATATGGTTTTCTGATAAGTTTGTATAATCTATGTCGATTTCTTCATTATTATGTATCGAAAATGCTTTTTCAGAGAAAGGTTCCACATGATCTATTTTTATTATAGGTGAACAATGCATCAAATCATAATGATCTGAAAATAACCATAAATGATTCAAGGCTGTTTTTGAAGTAAGTCTTTCTGTGTCATCAATTGCTAGCAACTTTATTATGAAATCTTCCAATAAAGGATTATTGCATTCTCTTAATCTATTTTTTAATAAATATGATGTGTTAATTTCTATATTATAATAATCATTTTTCCAAAATTTTGCATTTTTAAAACGAGGAGGATATTTTCCTAATAAGCGAGCTATTTCAATGGCTAATGAAGTTCTGGATGTCTCTACAGTGGATAAAAAAGGTCGAGAATTTTTTTTAAGTTCATCACTATCAAATAAAAGTTCAACTAAAATTAATCCAAGGGAAAAAATATCAATAGAAGGGCCAAATGGTAATCCTAATAAAACCTATTTTTTTTAAATAATGCAAAAATTCAGAAAAAAAAAGACTACGCGGATACCTCTGGTGCTCTATAATAAACTGATTGTAAATCGAAATCAACATAATATGCTTCTACTGCTTCCAAAGGAATAGCATTTCCAAAATCAATAATTTTTAGTTTTACCGATCTAGGATTATCTAAAAAATGTTCCACCTAGCCATAACCGTATTTCTATTTCTTACCTGAATAACAACGTAGAATATTTTCGGGTTTTAAATCTGCATGAATTATATTCGCTCTATTATGAAGAATATTAAGAGATATTAATATTTGTTTTGCAATTTTTCGAAGTGTTTTATGCCTTATATGACATGCTAAAGGTGAATGTAGAGGATCACCTGATGTAGAAAGATGCATGCATCTTCCAAGCTTTATAGGTAACGGATCTAGTGCTTCAAGTACCAAATGGAAGCATTCATTTTCGATAAACATTGAAAATGCCTTGATAATCGGGGGGTTGAAAGGTTGTAAATATGGTAATCGATGAATTCGCTTTAATAAACGATATTCCTAGTAATAGGATGTCAAAATCCAGTCGTATTTATGTCTGTCCTTATACTTGAAGTCCAAATTCTTCATATGTTTGGTTCATTTTTTTAATTACACGAAATGGCTGATCTGGACGTAACTTATCTACCGCTAATATACAACAAGAAAATGCACCCGCTCCAATAAATGATTTTAATTCATAGCGATCAATTAAAATATTCGTTTTTAGGGATTTTTCTTGTATAAATACTGATTCGAATGATTGATATTTTAAACTCTCATCAAATTTATCTATATAACTCAATTTAAGAATATGTCATATATTTATAGAAAATAATGTATTCCATACCTTCTGATATATTATTTTTGTAGTATTTCTTATTTTTAACTCGATTTTTGGCCAGCTTTTCCTGTTGACTAATATGTTTTTTAAACTTTTCTGTTAACCCTAATGTAAGCCGAACTACTGCCTGTTGACTGGTTTCAAAAGACATCTTAAGATTTCTAGTAAATATATCTATAATAATGTTAGTTTTCATTGGAATCCTTAATAAATTAACTTAAAAATAGCTTATCTCATATCTCTGGTTTTCTTGAGGTTCAATCGTAAAGATCGGCTCAATTTTAAAAGCTTATATATAGTGCTAAGAGATAACAATATGTATTGAATGATTTAAATATATAGTATTTTATTTTTTATAGAGTAGTTAAGTTAAAATCTAGATAGAAATATATCTAGAATGAAAAGTTGAAGTAAAATATTTAAAAATAAATGTAACAGATGATAATAATAAATTATTAAAAAAACAAAATATAATGTCTTTTTTTTATTGTAGAGCCATAAGACTTCCAATAAATGTCAAAATCTGTTAAGGAGTTATAAAAATAAAGTGGAAATTATTTAATTTACCAAACGTGAACGAACATCTACAATATCTTCCGGCTTTAAGAGTTAGAAAATAAAATATTAAGACAAGAAAACTGTTACCACAAGGAAAATAAGCGCGCCATATTTTCTAGCAATGGAAATAGCTAATTTTGCTGTTGAAAACATTAATTTATGTTGCATATAAAAAGAAAAAATACCATTTAAAAAAGCATCTTCATATGAAACTCCGGAAGTTACAAGATTATAATCGACATAATCACTTCTTAAGCCATTTAATACATCTAATAAAAATATGCCATTTCTCAAACAAGGATCTTTGAAATTTTTAATTGTACTAGTTTTGCCACCTTTTCGAGACATTTGGTTACACCATAAAACCATATCTGAATCAGTTATTTCTTTCCCATCCTTTGATAAGGAACTAAGAGTTTGTATGATATTTTGCCTCATCAGTTGCCAAACGAGAGCCAATGTTAATGTTTTCGATCCATCAACAATATCTGCACCTTGGATTCCTACAAGAGAATATCCACATCCTTTCCCCAGTTCAACTGCATAATTTGCATTTTCTACACATTTGAATCGTGAAAGTTCGATACCATCTTTAGGTTTAGAAACACGTCTCCAGTTCACTATTTTATTTTTAATATGAAAAATATATTTAAATTTTGTAAGGAATATCTACCGGAATTTTTTATGACTTTATCATAAGCTTGCAATAAAACTAATCCATTCTTTTTCAAAAAATTAATTAATAATAAAGTAAAAGATTTCTTACTTTTAAATCTTCAAATAAATCAACTACAACAGGATCTACGTCAAGACTATTTAGCCATAAAGTAAAAACTCTGGCTTCGCGTTCTCCTTCTGCGTCATAATCTTCAATTTTTGGGAATTCTTCTCCTAATGGTTCTAAACCAGGATAAGTATTAAATAAATGAGCAACGAAAGCAAGATTGAGTTTTGGGTTTCCAGAAACAAGAGCAGCAGGTGTTAGGTACTTTCTACAGCCTATTTTCTCAGCAGATTGTAAAATCTATAAATTAGAAAAATAAGATAATAAAATTTATTGATAAAATACCTCTTCTGCTCTTTTTAATAAATCCATTGTTTTTAAAGAATCTCTCGTGCATTCGTTCGGCTTTAGTTGGTTAAGAAGAATTATGTAATTCTCACCATCAGAGACATCTGAAGAAAAGTTTGTTACCCTTTATTATTATAAAAAAGTCAACGATCATGAAACAAATATACCTCCTATCCCATTTCGCAGTATTTAGATGAAAATTGAACCATCTTAAAAGAATCTGTTCAGGAGGAAGCCTTAAAAATTGTTCAAGTGTTTCATCTTCTTCAAGTAATCGATATAACTCAGGATGAAGTTTGATATCAATTTTACTAAGAAGTCCTTTACGAATGATTTGCCAAATAAGACCAAGAATCAGATGTTCTTGACCATTTAAAATAATATTTACTATATAAGTTTTAATATTCACCTTTTCCATCAATTAAATCCTGAGCGCCAATATTTACGACAGAACATCCAATAGCTTTAGCAGAATTAATAACAATATTGTTGTTTTCTGTCATCTGAAAATTATTGATAGGCCTCCCATGAGATGGCTTGTTAAGAACACGTTCATCTAAATTGTTTAAAATACTATACATAGATCAAAAAAAAACATTTATTTTCTTACCGATTGTATCCATAACAGAATCATTGATAAGCTTTGAAAGAACAAGTCCATCCCTACATTCATCAAAAATCTGCATCGTATCTTCTCTATTTAATAATTAGACTCAATGATTTATAAAATCATAGAGAAAATAAAAAATATAAAAAAGAATTAAAAAATACTCAGTGTTTTCAACACCCAGTATAAGTTCAGAAATAAATATCTTTCAATTCATTTCATATTCTCTTTCTAAAAAAAAACTTACGGAAAAGGAAGTCGATCACGCATATCTTCATCTTGTCCCAATACTAAATTAATATGTCGTGTGAATTCTTTCCGTTCATCCTCATTAATTGTATGTGTTACATTTGCTGATGATCCTTGAACTGTGATTCGATTCTTATTTACTTCAAAAGCACCTCGATTACGTCCTTCACGTAATTTTGTCACTAACTATTTCTCTTCTTTAAAAATTGATAAATAATAAAACTCCCCACACTTTCCTCAATATAATCCTCAACTTCAACTCTTCCACTACTATCTAAATGACATTCTTTTAAAGTCGCCCGGACCTCATCATAAGATTTGCGTTCCCCATAATATTCAACTGCCTTAACAATAGTATGTTTATCCACATAACCTTTCCCATCAATATCAAGTTTTCTTAGATTATTTTAGTCTTATAATCCCTTTTTGTTCTAATTATTTATATTTTCTTACTTAAAATCATTTATTAATCCAAAAAGGTTTTCTTGAGAAAGATTTGGGAATTTAAACTAAAAAAAGATATTAGATCAACCGGAAAAAGTTTTAGATGTTTTGAATGATTAAGATATTTTGTCTTTTTTTCCTTCTTTTCCTCTTGTTATCCTTTAAAAAAATAGATAAACTTCTTTTTAAAAAATTAAGATTATTTAAGAAAGAAAAAGGTTTATTCTTTATCTAATCTTATTAAAATAGTTTTTGTTATTACTTGAAGTTTTTCAATATTCATTTTTTTATTGAATATTAATAAAATAAATGATTTTGAGAAGCAAAACTCTTGTATTATAAGTAACGCTAAGGATTTTAGTTAGAAAAAAAAATATTTTTTAAAGAAAATGATTAAACAGAAGAATTAATAAAAGAATTTTTTATTTTATTTGAAAACAAGTGTATAATATCTTTTTTATTTTAATAAATAAAATATATTAATGAATATCGTTTCATCATAGTTTTGTAAAAAAAAATTAACAGCATTTTCCAGCAGCCTTTGTATTTTCCTTAGATGATGAAACAATAATTGTTTGTCCTTCAGTAGGCCGTGTTATTAATTCATTTGAATCAGTATTTTTTGTCGACATGGATTGATATACCTCTAAGTTGATTTAAATATATGAATTAGGAAAAAAGAAGGGTCTAACCATTAAGAATTGTCTGGAAAGCAACTTCAACATTTGTTGAATCAAGAGCTGATGTCTCAATAAAAGAAAGCTTGCATTCCGCTATTAAAATAATTATAAATAAATAAATAAATAAATAAAAATTACCAGCAAAATTTTTACCATCTTCTGTAGATACCGCTCGTAAATGTCTTAAATCGCTTTTATTTCCAACCAACATAATAACAATATTGGAATCAGCATGATCCGACAATTCTTTAAGCCATCTTTGAACACTATCGTAGCTTCCTTGTTTTGTAATATCATAAACTAATAAAGCACCTACTGCGCCTCTATAATATCTTTTATATATATATCAACTATGCTAGCTTTTTATTTTAAAGAAAATACGTACGCTGATGTTATTGCTCGATAACGCTCTTGACCAGCTATAAAAAAATATAAAAATATATACAACATAGTACATTTTTCAACCTGTATCCCATATTTGTGCTTTAATTGTTTTTCCGTCAACTTGTATACTTCTTGTAGCAAATTCTACACCAATAGTCGATTTTGATTCTAACTAAAAAAAATAAAATATACAAAATAGATGATTTCTGATACCAAAATGACATACATTAAACTCATTTCTTGTAAAACGACTTAATAAATTTGATTTTCCGACACCAGAATCTCCAATTAATACAACTTTAAAAAAATTATTTTTAATAAATGAAAAAAATAATTATAGGTTGCAATATATTATTGCAACTCAAAAAAGTTATTTGTACCTTTAAAAAGATAATCGTATTCATCCATTCTTATATTTTTGTTATTTTTTCTAACTTCTTTAATAAAATAACACAAATATCCTTCTTTTTTTTAGTAGAAAAAAGGATACAAAAATCTTTAGAGTCCTTAATTATTTTTTTCTAAATGATTTATTATTAAAATTTTTTAAAGTTTTTAAAATTATTTTTTTTTTCTTATTCTATCTTTTTTCAATTTTTAATAAAAAATGACTGCGGATCGGCATATTTTACAAATGGTTGATAGAGCCTTAAAAGAATGAAAAAAAAAACGTAGAAAATAAAAAAAATCTTGAATTAGATATATATACAGCAGATAAAATATAAAGCTTCAATGATTTTGTTTCTAATTGATATATAAAAAGCTGAGATAATATGTGAAATGAATGTAAAAATATTCAAAATGTGTTTGTTTTTGCCGTTAATCATTAATCTTTCATAAACTCGAGCAATTATTAATATTCAAGTCATCTAAAGAATAAATCAAAACAATACTAATGTTTTTTCATTTACGATGATTAGTTAATAGTCATAAATGAAAAAAAGAATTACACATAATCAGTCCTAGGTTAGAATTTTTATCATATCGCAGTCTTTGTTTTATAGATAATTTCAATGCGTATATTATCCAAAAAAATAATTTTTGTTCATATGTTATTAAGATGCTATTTTATCATAAAACCACAAACTTAGATATCAGATATCGAGAACAAGATGGCATCCATGGGTCTCCATGTTGTAAACGTTTTGATTTAGATCTGCATTGGTTTTATTTTTTTGAATCAATACTGGCATATATTCATGAATTGTTTTTCGACGTTTGTGCGGTTTTATCACATTAGAGAACATATTTGCTTTTATATCTGAGACATCTGATAAAAGCACTGAATTAAAACTCGATGAAGTAGACATGTCCTGTTCGATATATTTTCCATTGCTAAATTCATCTGTCTCATCTTCATTAGCGATCCTTTCCATATTTAAATGAATATCGCTATGATTATTTTGATGATTGTCTGATATATTTCTTAATGAAAGATATGCTTGATCGATAGATGCTGATCGAGATAACTGATTATCCAAACTTGCATCAACCATTTGATGATAAAAGCCCTTACATCGTGATGCTTCTTTCCATGTCTGAGGCGACCATGTTTTCATAAACATTGAAGGCTCTTTATTATGATCGATTGAATAATGTCTAGAGTTTAATACATCCTGCTGTCTCCATTGATTTATCCCTGTTGTAATAGGAAAATGTGCACTTGTTTGTCCTGGATCTATATCATTTAATGTAGAAGGCATATTCGTAGTATTTGGAAGATATAAATAAGTATCGTCTACAGATTGATAGCTATATGATGATTGTGAATTAATTGTTGATGCATCATCTGATGCTTGATACACAAGCCCTGGAATTGTCATTGATACACCTGAATTTGCATGAATCCCTTCTTTTTGTATATATTCATGTGAAACAGGGGATAATAAAGATGGGTTTTGAACCATTATTTCATGTAATGGTTGATTTTGTTGAGAAAGCATTTCTCGATATAAGGGCTGATGTTTAATATAGTCTTCTTCAGATGCTTGTTTCAATTCTTCTTGATCTAATGATACCGAAGAAGCAGATGCTCGTCTTTCTCTTGAAATTTCCCATAATGATCGTAAAATAGGAGTTTCGTAGGTCTGTTGAAAACGTTTTCCATGACATATTTTACTTCTTGGTTCTGAATATGAAAAAACATAATTCTGTGATGTTTCTTGAGATGAATGAACTGCTGAACGAAGAAAATATCCAGGTGGCGTCGTTACTGGGGTTACCGGAAGAGATTGTGTTACTGTAGATGCATTCATATATGTAGATGTATTAGTGGGCATTGTCCCTTCTTGAGACCACCTTCTATTCACTAAAATAGGAGCGGTATGAGGCGGCGTCATTTGTCTTTCTTTTAAACGTCTTGTAACACTTTGATTTCGGTTTCTTGATAATCGAAGCATTTGAAAATGTTGTGCTGCTGCCATTACAGCTGTTGTTCGTACATAATTAGTTGGATGATATAAAAATGCCTTAATATTTGTCACAAAAAGAGGATAAAGAAGATCCGTAATATGCTCTTTATTAGCAAATTCCAGAGCTCGTTCAAATGGAATCCTATTATATCCATAAATCCTTCATAAATAGAACAAAATTTCATTTTACCAGACGCCTTTAAGATGCATTGCACCCACTTTAACAACAGAGCGAACTTTCTCCCCCTTAAGAATACCATCCCGCTTGCCGCGACTCATGCCTGCAACGTTAAGAAGTTTCGTACCATTAATCATATCATTATCTACAAAAAAAATAAATTAGAAAACCATATATATATGAATAAAAAAATAACAAAATCCATATCAAGAATCATTTATTTCGCTTTATATGTAAAATGTATCGTTTTTGTTTGTTTTTTTCTTCGGAACAAATGATAATATTGAATAATTGACTCAATTTTATATATCAAAAATAATGTAATATGCCCTGAAACATATAGTATGTAAGGATAATCATATGCATTTGCTTTATAGAAAATCAACGCATATAACACACATAATTCGAATATATAACGCATATAGCTTACAAATTATAAAGCATACCTTCTCTACGTGCAACACAAACTGATTTAGCTTCTACTTGAAAACAAAGTGTTCCTTCATCTTCCCAAAATGTTGTTGTTACTCTTGGCTTTCCGCCAGGAGGGCATGTCTGACCCGTTGGATCAAATTCTGACAAATCTGCTTGCTCATTAGATTCACGTCCTGCTTCTGAAACTGTATATGCAAGTGTAGAGTTTTGAGAGGGTTGTTCGCCCTTCATCGGCTCGGCCGGCCGAGCCCTAGAGCGTTTTGGAAGAATTGGATCGTTCTGTTGGGTTAATAATATGCTAAATATTTAATCAAATGCGTCCAAGTAGGCCGTCTTGGAATCGTACGGCACACTGTTCTGCATTGATCTGATTTTAAGGACGCTTACATGAGCCATTCTTCTGATTTTCGGGGCTGAAACCTAAAAAGTAAACTCCGGTTAAAAAGGCAGGGGAAAGGTGTGAAAACCGCCCGTTAAGACGCCATTTGAAATGCCAGCAAGCACAGATCGTGCCGTAGCAAATGGTATATATATATATATATATATTATATGTAATAAAAAAAATAGATTTTGTATATTGAAAATATATTTTATATAAAAAATAAACAACAGGTGTGTTTTTATTCTATATAAATGTGTAATAGATGCTTTATTTTTTAAAAGAAATCATATTATAGATTACTTTTTTTCTATATTTTATTATTTTAAGTTATTTTTTTTACATAAAATCGCTATATAGTTTCGCGCTTAAAACTTGTATCGGCGCTACACCCGAGTTGTGAGGTGCCCAAGCAGTTTTCTATTCGGTATCTGTGAGGGGTAAGCTTTTTCTCTTGTGAATGCCCTAAAAGAGTCAGAGTAATGGCTTTTTAAATTTCAAGCCGTTATTTACACGGAAATGTATATTAACGTTCAAAGGATTATGAAATCATAAAGAGTAAGGGATTACGCGGGGTATTTTTTAGAAAAGATTTGTTTTCCGATGAATAATATATTTAATTGTTTTTTATTTACAATTTTTATTATATTTTTAATCTTTATTTAAAAGCTTTAAGACAATTTAAATTTTAAATATTATATGTTTATTAAGATAAATCTATTGTATAATATATACATATAATAGATATTTTATTTATTATTTTTATATATTTTTTTTTCATTGGAATCATTCAATACATCTTTATTCATATTTTTTAAGATTGCATCTACTTCTGGTAAAATTTTTATTAAATATTCAAATTGTTTCTGTGTTAATGACAGTCCTTTTTTTCCTGGTTTCATTTGCCCTGTCGCTGTTTCTTCATAATATTCTCTTAAATCTATTAATACTTGTCCTCTCCATCGGCTTATACTAAGTCGTCGTGTACGTCCCCCTAGCTTTATTACAATATATTAATAAATTTCTTTGAAACTTGGGTTTTATTATGTAAATTTTTCCTACCTCCCAATATGCTTGACCATTTATATCGTAGAAAGGTTCAGTAGAATGCGTATGTATACGTTTTTCTACATTTTTTTCTTCATTTTCATCCTCAACTCTCTCATGTTTACTCATTATTTAAAATTATTCTTTGCTTGAGTGTAGTAGATTGTTTTACTTGTAGGCACGTTTGCCAGGAATACGGACGAAGGTCGTTTAAGGACTTAATTAAAAACTTGATTAAGACGGTCAATGGATTCCTCAAATTTAGAGGAACATTTAAAAGCAATGGTATTAAGAAACATATATAGTTTATATTTTACTTATATGAAATATAGTTAACGGATGCTTTTAATGTATGTAATGAAATTGGTTAAAGTGTTATGTTTAAGATTTTATGAGTATATTTTATTCATTTATTGGGGTATATACATAAAAATAATGAGATGTCTAAAAATTTTGAGCGTATGCGCAGAAGCTTACAAGCGCATTGGGAAATATAAAATCTATAGACAAATGCTGTTTATAGATGAAAGTTAAATCTTTAATATGCAGTTTATATCTGAGCGCAATCACATTATAAAACATGTGTTTTTTATATACTTTTGTTTTATCTATTCATACTTTAATATCTTTTCTTGATATACTTATGTATTTTTTTATGAAATTTTGTTAACTTTTTTATTAGAAAGCACAGACGGCTGTCTTATTGGATTCTTCTAATAATATTAATGATGGTATTTTTTCTATTTTTCTTTTATTTTTAATGTGATTTTAGCTATTCATGCATATACACAAGCTTGTTCACTATTAAAAGAAGTTATTACGCAACTTCCAGAGGGTAAATATCAAGAACGTTTGCAAGTGATAGTAAGTTATGTTATTATTAAAATATTTAATTTTTATAATTTGATTCAGTATCGAACATACTTAGAACGAGTTCAGTTACTTGATGGACTTCATCATTCGGATTTAGATGATGCGGATGAATCAGTATTTGCAGATGCACAGACAACGGCATCATCTCCTGTAGGGTTTTTTCCAGAATCTTCACACTCTGAATCTTATGATAAATCAAATTCTTGTACTTCGGATTTATCAAAAAAATCATTTACAATGAATTATATTAAGCAGATTTCATTCTCTGATATTAATTTATTAAGTCCAATAAAGTATTTGTTAAAACCTATTAAAGAAATCATTTCTCCGCCACCGTCTTTTTCAGCATCTCCAATTCAGGCAGAGTCTGTCATTCCTTCGGATTCTAAGTCATTGGAACTTGTTAAAAACACGGATGATATAGAAACTGATGATAAAACTGTGGAAGAAAAGAAATCTGTTCCATCTGAGAAAGTCCCTGTTGAAAATGATTCTGATTTGGTTTCTAAACAGATATTTTCTTTGAATAGTACATTTGCTAATTGGTCGCCATTATTGGATGCTTCATGCATTTTTTCTCAAGCTGATGATTCGAAAAAACCTATTTTCCAATATGATTCAGCGGATTCTTTAATCTTTGAAGAGACTCATATAGCACCTTTTTTAAAAGTTTGTTCAGATCATGAATTGCAAAAAGAAAATCAACATACTGATATTTTTCAAGAAAATACTTCGAATGAAAAAAAAGATACTTTTATGTATCAAGATGATCGATCTTTTTCTGAAACTAAAAGGAAATTGTATTCTTTGTATAATAATTCTTGTGTTTCTTTGAATTATTCTGATAAATTATCTACAAATTTTTCGGATATATTGACAAATTCATCGGCACAAATATCTACTACAACATTAATTCCATCTAGTTCATCAAATAAAACAAGACATAGCGATATATATATGTCGTTCTTACATGATAATATACTCCCTAAAACTGCTTTGCTGGAAGTGGATCCTATACATATGCAAAAGCCTAAAGATTCTATCGAAAAAACATATTGGCTAATGAAAATTCTTCAGAAATTATTAATACCATTTATTATTAAGTCTGAAGGATCTTATATAACACCTCGACTTTTTATACCCAAAGATATATGGTATGTTAAAAATGTAAAATTAAAAGGAGAAGAAGAAAAAATTAAAGTCTGTGAATCTTTGATATTTACTCTCAATAAAATAAAGTCTCTTAAGCAAGATGATCTTCAATCATTAATTAGAGAATTGGTGTATTTGGATAATATGGTTGATATATTTCGTTTTTGGCTTTTAAAAAAATTCGGTACAGAAGTTGTAAATCCGAAAAAACGATATGGAATTGTAAGTTTATGCTTTTTTTTATATTTCTAAGAGTTTATAGATTAAATTTATTAGTAAATCTAAATTTTTGATAAAAACCCCTCCTCCCAATGAATTTAATACACATAAATTTGGAATTGTACAGTTTGATGGTCCTAGGAAATCATATTTGACCTCTATTTACCGTCTATTTGGATCTGCGCAAATTATTGGTAATAAATTTATATTGATTTACATTCATATTTTTTAATTTTTTTAGGACAAGTTTTAAATATATTTGATTTTCATGAATTACCACTTAAAGCTCAAGACAGCATTCATCAAATCTTAATAAATATCTCTGACTTTTTTGAAAATGTCGTATGTCATTTTGTACTTATCGATATAAATGTATTGCTTGATCATTTCATTAAACAATTGCTTTATGGAAATGACTATAATCCGATTATTGGCTCATATTAATCTTATATTTCTTTATATTCAATCATATCTTAATAGCTTTCTTTAAAAATATATTATTTTTTATAAACATTATATTTTCTTTTTAAATATTTACAATAAAATAATACAAGATTTTTATAAATATGATTTTATATGGCTCTTCATATAAATTTTCTTAAGTCTTTATATTTTTTCTCTCAATTAAACTGCTGAAAAATTATTATATTAAATTTCTTAGGGGTGTTTAAGAATGAACGTCTAAGCGTTAAAAAAAATTAAAAACCCTTTAAAATATTAATTTTTTCTTATGAAAAATGCAGGAAACTGTAGAATCTCCTTGTGATCAGTAAGTTGCTTCTCCGGTTAAAAAACCTGGAGGTTCTATTTAAATTTTCTAAAATTGTATTTGTAGATACGAATTGAAAAAAAAAGAAAAAACTTCAGAATTGATTGCTTCTTCTGCAGTATTACAAGAAGATGATGATGATCTTGAGGATGATTCAAGTGAAGATGAATTGGACGATGAAAATGATTTAGAGGTATTTTTTTCATGAAAAAATATATTAAGATATATTATGTGTTTATAGGAAATTGATGAAGGTATACTCAATACGGATATCTTTTGATGTCTTGTTTTCCTTTTTTTTCTTGAAAAGGGTTTTATTAAATAATTATTATTGAATTTTAAATATTCGGAAAATATTTTATTCGATTTTCAAAGCTTTTTTTGCTTTATAATCATATACTAATCTTTTATTTACTTAGAAGACGTTACAGAAGATGATATGGCTGAAATTGATCCTTCGAATATCATAGGTGCATCTCGAACACGTGGAAAAAGGGTGGATTATGTGAAAGATGTCATTTCTGACGATATACTTGAAGATGATGAAGAGGATACTGATTTTAATGTTCCCTTATAAAATTTATAGATTTCGGTTATTTTTGTTTTTTTTTTCTTTTATGACCAATATTTCTTCGATGGTTGAAGACATGTTTTTAGATAATTGGTTTAATTATATATATCAATTTTAGTATACATTCTGATAGGCTGAATAAGCGTGTTTAATAGGTTATTTTCTGTATTTTTCTATTTTTTTTCTAGATGAACATTATCTAGCTACTCGTTTCCATGCCAGCCGTCTCTATGACAACCTGTTCTTACAAAAATCTTTGAACTTCATAAAATATTATTTCAGAACTTTCTGCTAATTATCAAGGGAATAGGGATATAATGTACCTTATAGCCTTTTTGTTTGATATATTTTGATTCTATTTATAACTTTTTATCTTTTTTTTTCTTGAAATTATGGTGGATTCTGATATTGATTATATTGATGATCTGTCTTCATCAGATGTTTCTCTTTTTGAGGAGAAAAGAGGCGAAAAAAATACATAAAAAGGAGAAGAGGGCACGTAAAAATCGTAGATCTTTACTTCTAAAGTCTACTTCTGCGGGTGAATATTCGTGGGAAAAGACATATCATCGTTCTTGGGATGTTGTTCAAGAAGATCAGCAGGGAAGCCTTACAACTACACTTATTCAGATGACGCAAGAAGGAAAACGTAAGAGGTTATTTTTCTTTGGGTATCCTTGCTTTTTTTTATTGGGTTTTTAGGATTCTTCGTGATACAGTTCCGTTGCAACGTGGAATTATTAGATATCTTGTTCTTGTCCTTGATCTTAGTTCTGCAATGGCTAAAAGAGATATGATTCCTACTAGGTATCTTGTGGAAATTGATCATGCCTCTGCGTTTGTTTTAGAATATTTTGAACAGAATCCATTAGCTCAATTATCTATTCTCGGCATGCGTGAGGGTCGCGCTGTGCTTATTAGTTACCAAGGAGGTAGTTTTATACGTTTTTAGTAGTATTTTTTAAAAAGGTTATGAATAGGAAGTCCTCATGAACATTTGATTGCTTTGAAACGATTAAAACAGATGGATCCTTCAGGTGACGTATCTTTACAAAATGCTTTGGAAATGTCTCGTACACTTTTATAGTAAATAAATGGAAAATGTATAAATTATGGTTAATTGGTTTTATAGTTCTGCTCCAAAGCATGGAACAAAAGAAGTTTTGTTAATTTTTGGTTCATTAATGTCACTTGATCCAGGTGATATTCATGAAACAATTGATGCTTTAATTAAAGATAAAATTCGTGTATATATGGTTGGTCTTTCTGCTTCTGTTTCCATTTGTCAAAAAATATGTAAAGAGACGAATGCTGGTGACGAATGTAATGCATAGTTTTTTATTTTTAAAATTTTAATAAAAAATAGCGTCTTATGGCATTGTTTTGAATGAACAGCATTTTAAAGATCTTTTGATGCAATTTGTTATACCTCCTGCTTTACAAAAGTCATATGAATCTTCAGGAACGTTAGTTATGATGGGATTTCCGTCGAAATTAGTTGAAAAAGAAACATTATGTTCTTGGTAATATTTTTATTAGGAAAATATTTGAAGTTTTATTTTCTTAGTCATTCGAATGTAATTAAAGAAGGATATCTCTGTCCACGATGCTATTCTAATGTTTGCTCGCTTCCAATTAATTGTCCAAACTGTGATCTTACATTAATTATGTCTACCCATTTAGCGCGTTCTTATCATCATTTATTTCCTCTTAAAAATTGGGTAGAGGTTCCATGGGAAGAGTAATATTTCAAACTATTTATTTAATAATTAATTTAATATTAAATCTAGAGCAGTTTCGACACATTGTTATGCTTGTTTAATGCCTTTTCCTGAAAAACCTAAAGAACTTACTTCAGATTTATTTTATAATACTATTAATCATTCTAAAGAAAAAAATAGAATAGATTCGTTTTCGGTTATGCATAATTCTGTTTCAATTAGTTTTCGGTATGCATGTTCTGATTGTCATAAACATTTTTGTATTGATTGTGATGTTTTTGCGCATGAAATTTTGTTTGAGTGTATTGGTATGATTAATATTGTTATTATTTATTTAAAATAATTCTATTAAAAAGGTTGTCAAACTACCCTAAAATATAAAGAGAATAAAGGTGCTAGTGCATTAGCTTTATTGGAGAAAAAATAGGAGAAATTAATAGATGTTTTATAAATAAATTATAGATTCTATTAACAAGCGATTTATGTTTTAAAAAATTATCCAAGTTAATTATATCTTTCTTAATACAAACCATATAATATAATGAATGATTGAACGCAAAGTTAAAATTTCTTACATATGCTAGCAAAGCAGAAACCAGAAGATCTAGCTTCCTTAAAAAAAATAACAAATACATAATGCCTAAAGATTGATCCAGAATGCATATAAGTGCTATAAATGTGTTAAATCTAAACTTAATTATGCGCATTTTATGTAAACTTAAAATCATAAAAAAACTTAATAACTATATGTTCCATGATAAGATGAATGATGATGATGACTTCTCCACCTTTCTACTTGAAATGCTACTTTTTGCCCGTATTTACTCCCACGTAATGATACCATATGTTTACGAATTTGAGTTGATACTTGATCACGATGAGCTGGAGATGCATGTTGCAATATATGTTGAATAAGATAATTTCCATATTGATCAGAAGCTATATCAATTAAAGGGATACGAGGTCTATCAGCTCTCCCTTCTGTAACTTTGGCTAGATATTGATTTAAGATATCTGGGCCTCCTGCTTTAATTGCTTTTTCTACTACTTTGGAAGCAAATTGATCAACACTATAAGCTACTGAATTTTCAAGAATATGCGATAATGCTCTTTCCCTATCTGAAGGAGAGCCATATTCAACCATATGCTGGATGACCCAGTTACCCCATTGACCTCTTGAAATAATATCAATTTTATTTAAAACTTCTTCAATACATGGCCTCTGTGATTAATGTCAATATAAAAATATTTAAAAAGAGTTTTCAACTTTATCTTCTTCTAAGCAATTTTCGAAAATATTTTGTACTACCAGGCTTCCTGTTTCACCAAGAGCTACATCATGCCACATGCCTTCAAGAGCTGTATTTACGTATTTCATGATAGTAGGAGGAGATCCTTCCCAGCGGATCTCAAAAAGCTTTTGCCATACATGACAAGCATAGCGATGAGTCACAGTTTCCGGAATTCGACGAAGTAATTCGCTCACCATAGTTGCTTTTACATCTTCGGCAACATTATCGAATGCTTTTTGGACAACATGACATCCAAATGCATCCATTGAAAGAGTAAGAACATTTCCTCTAATAGCAGAAGCAATTCCATTTATATGTTCTTGTGTACCATGTTCAAAGCATCGTTGTACAAGAAAGTTACCAAAGCGATTTAACATTAAAGGATAAGCTTGAGCTACAATAGCATCAATAATAGCGTGTTTTTGTTCAGCTGGTGCTAGTTTAAGTTTTTGTTGAAGAAATATTGAGGCTTGTTGATCATTACAATATACGATTTTGTCCACAATAATCTTATATATATTTAATATATCAAGAATATAAGCAATTAAAAAAAGTACAATACCTGCCAATTATACGCGGCATTTCTATCTAAAAGGCGACGATAATTAATGGGCTCTTGAGAATGAATATATCCTGAAGCAGATTGAGGGATAGATGTCTAAAAAATATAAGTAAATTGTTTTATGTGCCATTGAAAATTACATTAGAATTCCAAATATGTTGATTCATTGCTACATTTCCTGGTACAATATTTCCCTGATGATCGTTTGGAATCTGTATAGAATTAAAAGTAGATGGTACAGCCATAGGTAAACGAGGTATTCCTGATGACGAACCTGTGGAAACTGCAGACATAGCAGGAGATGGTGGCTGATTAGGAAAAGAACCAAAATTATTGAATGAAGTATAATTAGAATCGGTAGATGCTCTTCTTCCAGACAAGGCAAAGTGATTAAATCCACCGCTTACGGGAGGTCCACTAATGCTAGTAGAAGCACGATGCACTTTCCAAGGCCTTATCATCCCAGTTTCTGAAGAAGTCTGAGTAGAGATTGGCGAAGATCGAGCAGTTGCTTGTATTTCGTTTAATGGCATAGTAGTAGTATTTTTAAGAGGACTATTTGATCGAGGTATAAAATTCCATGTATTATTATTATTTCGTTTAGGAAAGGCTAATGTTATATTTTCCTCAGATTCAAAGTCTGGCGTAGAATCCTCAGTATAAGATACGGGCCAATATGAAGTAGTCTGTGGATTTGCTGTCTGAGAACATTGATGAAAATCATTCAATTGAGAAACATCCAATTTGTGTAAATAATTTTCTGCGCCAGAAATATTGATTACTTGATCAATTGTATGCGCCGTAATCCTAGATTGTGCTACTTCTTCTTCAAGATGCTGAACTTGTCGTTGTGATGCTTTTAATTTTGCTTTTAAGCGGGCAATTTCTGCTGATTCTGCAAATGTTGCATATGATGATGCAAAATCCACCGGTGTAAGTGGAGATATCATCGATGATGTATCTGTAGATGTGGAAATAGAACGTGCATGATCATGCATAATTGGCGTTGGATTTCCTATATGAGCCGATTTCAAAGATATTTCTTGTTCTTTAGATGTTATTATTTTCTTTGTTTCGTCTGTTTCTTGTGTTATATGATCGTTTTTTATCATAATCTCTGATAATTGTTGTGTTATTTGCTCTTCTTCGCTCTATCATCAAAAGTATTTAGTTTTTTCATATAAAACATAAATAAATGCATGCATACATCTCCAAATGTTTTATCCGACCCACATGGGACATTCGTATTATATTCTTCTTCATTCTAAAACCTTGATCAAATACTATTTCTCTTAGATCAAATAATACATACTTTTAATTCGTTTTTTTTCCCTCTCCAACAATTCTGCCCTCCTAAAATTACACTTTCTATTATATCCCCTTGTTTTTCATCTATATTCTCTATTCCAGAGAATGCTCTCATTCTAATTATGTATTATCTTTCTTTTTTCATCAAAACAGAACAATCAATAACGTTAGTAAATTTTATTAAAAAACCTAGAAAAACTATTAAAAATTATATCTTCTGAATCCCCTCCTCATTGCTATTACTATTCTTTTATTTAAATATCTTTATTCTTCACAAATTTAATAAATTTAATGAATTAATAAAAAATATCAACACGGTTGGTTTGTTCGTGTACGTTTTGCTTGACAAATATACCGTTAGCTTCAAAGGTAATGCTTAAGGACACATATGTGTTCCTATTCTTCACTAATTCCTCTGTGTGTCCGGGAATGTTCCTGTGCCTTTTTAAGTTAGCGCACTAAGAATAGGTTAAATATGGGTTAATATTTTAAAGAAATAATTTGATTATAAAGATTTTTAGGAATAAAAGACATAAATATTTTATATTTTAAGAGTAAGGATGAGACGATCTTCAAATAGAGTAAAAGATTTATCATCAAAACGAAAGACTCGTACAATTCGTAAAAATAATAAAGAAAAGTTAGTAATTAGTGAAAAAAGAAGTTGTTTCTTATTATTTTTTTTGATACAAGATAATTCTTTAATATAGAGGTAACTCGTTCAGCGACAGCTAAAATGCCTATAAATACAGAACGTCAAGCTTTAAAAGCGATACAATTGGGTGATAAATTGCCGGATATTGTATTGAAGAATGAATTGGGAGAAGATGTTTATATTCAAAAAATTGCGGAAGAACATCCTATTATTATTTTTGGTATATTTTTTTATATAATTTTTATGATTGGGTTGAAATCTTTAAGCATACCCAAAAGCATCTACACCTGGATGTACAGTTCAAGGTTGTGGATTTCGTGATAATTATGAAACGATACTGTCCAAAAATTATCATATTTATGGATTAAGCATGGATACTCCAAAGGCTCAATTAAATTTTAAAACCAATCAAAATTTCCCTTATCATCTTTTATCAGATCCTAAAGCAGAATTAATCAGTGCATTAGGTGCATCTAAATCTGGCCTTAAAATTGCAAGAAGTCATTGGATATTCGAAAAAGGTGGAACATTATTAGATATGAAAATTGGAGTATCCCCTAAAGATAGTGTGGAAAAAGTAATGGCTAAGATTTTGGAACAAAATTAAATATTTCATCTATTTTTATAATAAATTTCTTTTTTTTTACTTTTTTTCCTTTGATGACATTTATTTCATACATAAATATTATAATAACTAATATTTTACCATATAAAAAAGATTTTCTATAATAAAATACCCTTACTATAATATTTATTATATATTTCTCATTTTTTAGTAATATTACTTAGTAATTCTCAAAATTTTATTAAAAAATACTATTCTATATTTTTAAACCTAATATATATATTTTTGATTTTTAGAAATATATTCAAAATATCTTTTATTTGTGCCTTTAATCATATGAGACTGTGTATTTTGAAATAAAAATCATATTAATATTTTTTTTGAATATTGAATTACTGCGATATTGACTTCAAATAAATTATCCATATTATTAATTTTCTAATAAAAATAAAAAAGGGACAGAAAAACCCTTGTAAGAAGTAATTTGGAATGAATTTATTTAGGTTTCTCGGTATTTTGTTTTTATTTGTTTTTTAAACGGGAAAAAATGACTATTTTTAGGTGATCTTTCACATCTTGCTAGTGTCTTTATTTTGCTTCAGAAGATCCGTAAATCACGGTCATGTTCTGGAATATCATTTAAATCACAAGTTTTGTTTTCAATTGTTTATCTTACTCGATATATTGGTGAATACGAGTAGATTTTTTGTTTGGAAAATTTTGATTTTTTCGATAGATCTTTTCTTGAATTATGTTTCCTTTTATAACACACTCATGAAGATATTTTTTATTGCCAGTCAAAGTTATATTATTTATCTTATGAAAGGACCTTTCAAGCCGACAAATGACCCAAATATTGATACATTTAAAATACAATATTTAATTGGCGGAGCAGCTATATTAGCAATTATTTCTCCAAGTAGATATACATTTTTAGAAGTTTGTATATTTGTTTTTTTTATTAATTTATTGATGTTTTTTAAAGATTTTTTGGTGTTTTAGTATATGGCTCGAATCGGTTGCTATTTTGCCGCAATTGTTAATGTTACAAAGAACAGGAGAGGCAGAAAGCTTAACTACGCATTATTTGTTTTGTTTGGGATTATATAGAGGATTTTATATTCCAAATTGGATTTATCGATATATAACAGAGAGGTTTTATGATATTGTCGCTATTATTGCAGGTCTTATTCAAGTATAATAGGAAGCATTGTGTTATTTGTGTATTTTAACATGTCTTAGACAGGATTATATGCAGATTTCTTTTGGCTTTATTATACAAAAGTACTCTATGGGAAGAAATTTGAATTACCAGCTTAACTATATTGGTTCTTTGAATCTAAATTTATTAAATTATTTGTATCATTGTTTCTAAAACATTTTTTAAAAAATGTTTCCATATTACATTTGTTTAATTTATTTAAATAAAAGTATTTTCGTAAGAAAACTATTATTTATCAGATTGAAGCATTTATCTAAAAAACTGTTTTTATCTCCTTTAGAATTCTGATTTTAGCTATTTAACTTAGATATTTTCATTTTAGAACTAAATTTTAAAAATATAAAACTATAGTTTAGTTTATAAAAAAAATTACAAATTTTTAATACTACTATATTATAAACATACATTGCGAAAAAAACTGGTCTTAGAGCTGTTGATATGCCTAATGAATATCTTAATTACTTAGACAAATTTTAAAATTACTTTAAAGTTAAATCATATATATATAGTTGCACGTAATATGTATATTTAAAATGTTAAAATAAATATTACATATATCTATCCTTTATATTATCGTCCATTTATAACTATCTATAACAAATATTAGCAAAAAAATATTAACAGTTAAAAATACTTTTCTAATTTCTCGTAAATGATTACGATTTGGAAATCCTTGTTTAATCCAACCCTGAATACTTTTCTTCCAATTCTCTTCTTCCTCTCTTTGTTTTCGAATAAATCCTGGACCTACATCAAATTCTTCACCAACAACAAAATTTTGGGTATCTGTATAATTTGAATTTGATAAGCCATTAGAATTATTACTCGATTCAAAAAAGATATAAGAATCATTATTGGCTAAATCCTTAATTCCCTCAAATGGATCATTTTCATCTTCTGTTGATGGGTTGATTTTAATCCAGCACATCTTTTGAGGATCAAACATCATATCTCCAACAATTTGCATATCTTTCTTATCAGAAATATGAGAAATAAGCGCTGGACGTGGAGATGTATAATACAGATCAAATTTCTGTAATTCTACTTCATTACCTTCCCAAATTCGAGTTTGAGGATTATATTTCATTTGCCCAACAACTACATAAGAATTTAGTCAATAGCAATAAATAACTAAAAGTACCTTTGGGAATAGGTGATGAATTTAAATTACGAATAAGTGTAGGCATTTGTTTAGTTTTTTTCTTTAATTTAATTTTTGTAGGAAATAGTTGTATATTAGTTTTAGGTCTGAAACCGTTGTTCTTAATCATAGGATGAATATTACTTTTAGAAGACCCATCTTTGTATCGATCTAGATATATAATTATTTGATTATTTTTTATTAAAAAAACTTACCCATCTCAGGAATCTTTGAGTAATGAGTTTCCAACGGTATATCTGAAGCATCTTTAAATTTTAAATGTTCTTTTTTATAATTTTTTTCTGAATATTTATTCTCTGTGGCAAAACATGTAGGTAAATCGTCAAATGCATCTAATTCTGTTCCATCTCCATAATTTGATAGTTTTTGAGGACGAGTTAGAATTCTAATAGGAGAATGATCTCGAGATATTCCATCAGATGTACACTTTTGGAACTTATTTAATAGCGTAGTACCTCTTGCTAAAGATGCATTGGTAGGTGAAGCATATCGTGGAACTCTGCTAACTATTCCAGGAAATTCATCACTTCCTCTTGAATATCGTGGGTTAGATGAGTTAAAATTATTTGAATGTGTTTTTGAGTGTCCATTTTCTAAAACAGTTTTAGGATGATTATGATGAGTATTATAAGTATTTGATTTAAGTCGTGAATTATCCGACAAATTATAGTGAGGGGGGGATATATACTGAGACTGTAAAGAAGGCATTGATCGCTTCGTAGACATGGAATGAAGATTATCTTCTTGTTCTTGAAAATTCATTAACGAAGATTTTTTCGAGACCATTTTTTCTTGGACCAAGGGTCGATTTTCAGAATATGATGGCCTGGAAATATTCTCTTTATTTATTTTAGGTAGTGGTAAAACTGGTTGTGGAATACGAGAAGACTTTGAGCTAAACTTGATTGTTGCCTGTGGCTGTCTTTGGGGATTTTGCGTATCATTATCCATAAAATGCTTAATAATATTGACATTGGAATTAAATTTTTTTGATGAATCAAGAAAATTGTCTTTGTCAACTTCAATATCTACAAAAAAGTCTTCCTTTAAAAATTGTACCTCTTTAAGAGTACGCTCATTTATCTTTCTTTGTCTACATATATCGAATCTTTTTTGTAGATCCAATGCACTTGATGGAAGTTCTATTCCTTCCAAAATACTTTCATCTTCACTTAATGTCATTGAACTCATAGAAGGACTCAAACTAGATGCTATAGAAGCTCTTGCCGACCTAGAATCTGCACCAGCACTCCGTATACCCAACGATGAATCACCCCAATCATCATTATCACTTTCTAGTGTCGGTGCATGTGATATACCTAATGCATGTGTTTTTTGAGGTGGATGATGAATGTGAAAATTATCTATGTTATTTGGAATATCAAAATCTGATTCAAATGTATCATCAAATGTACTATTTTGTGCAATTATTGACGGTTCCACACTTTTCCGAGGAAGCAATCCTTCACGAAGTCGCTTTTGAACTGCTGTCTGTGGCTTTTCTATTTTAGCTGACCAGTCCTCAATATCGCCGAATACGTCTTCATTTTCAACTGCTGAAGATCGTTGAATAAGCTTTTCATTTAGTAGTCCTGGTGTTAATTGTATATCATCTCCCCAATCATCCATTACTGTTACTCCTGCCTTACGTGTCCCTAAACGACGAATTGTACCACCCATCAATGATGATGGAGTAATATTCCGAGGCAAAGGAATACCTGACATTGCCGCTTTTTCCATCACTTCATTAATATCTTTTACCATCATCTCTTTTTCAAAAGGTACATCTTTTATATGGTCACGAATTAGCGATGCATCTGAAACCTGATCCGATATATCGCAAATCTCTCCCAAAAGATCTTCGTCATCCCATATTTCTACTTCTTTGTTCATCTTTTAAAAGCTTATAAATATTTCCTTATTTATTATAAATTTATAAAAAATAATAGTTTAAAAGAATAATAAGATATAATTCAAAATAAGAAGTATTATTGAGAGTCTTTTATTCTTATTTTCCGAGTTTATTCATAAATATAAGACTTATTTATTATCTTAATTTTTTGAGGGCAAAAACTGGTTCAAAGCCATACGAGGGTTAAAGTTTCGAGACTTAAAGGATTGGGTTAATATAAATCAATGAACTAAATTATTTTTGAAAATAAAAATATCTCTTTAAAAACAAATAAAATTAGTTAGAATGTGCTATTAATTCATGTATAATACTGAGATTATTCCTAGTTATAACATAAAATAACAAATAATTAAAATACGTAATATAATCTAAGGTCATAGGTTGTATATATCGAGTAAACCATTGATCCTTTATGTACAATGCATGGGTATCGTCTTGGCCAATATTTTTTTAACATTAAATTTTTTGTTTTCTAATCGTTAATGAGTTATGCAAGGTAAAAATATAAAGTGTGTAAGCTATAAAAAAATAAAATAAACCATACTTCAAGGTAATCACATTAAAGAATATTCCTGTTTATTATAATTTGAACAATGATGAAGAGTTGGAAGATACATATGTATATTTTTAGAAGTTGATACTAGTCCATTTGTATGATGAGGATTTGAATTTTCTCGTGAAGAATTATCAAGTACTCCTGTAACATTATTTCCACAAAGACTATTGTTTTTTTCAATTCTCATGGCTATTTTCCTCCCAACAGCAGTTGATCTAATGGATGGAAGCAATGGAAGAATACAGTCTTCTAATTGTTTTCGTTGAATAGAATCAGCATAATCTAATGAAGTTTGAATGACATAATTGGCATATGAATCTCGAATCAAGCTTGCTATTTTTCTTGGAAGTTCTTGAATAAGTAAACTACGTGTTGGAGGCTCAGCCATTCTTATACACTAATTTCAATTAAATATGCTATATTTAATAGTAGATTACTTTTACTTTTTCTATGACGTTAGAACTAAATTTTTGTACTGATAAAAGACAAACGTTTCCTATAAATCGATGAATCAAAGGTTCGCTAAACCTAGCATCACCAAGATCTAAAATATATTGAACAACATAATTTCCAAAAGGATCCTATAAAAATTAAAAACAATATTACTATTGTTTAACTTTATACTTGAACAAGATTAAGAGCATTATTCGTAATCTCTTTGGCAATTTGTATTTTTTGAGAATCAGATGCATGATCAATACAACGTTGAAGAACACAACATCCATGACGATGAGTTGCAACTTCAACACAATTAGAACAAATAGCATCAAATATAAACTAAAATAACAAATTAATTTATTAAAAATCATATTTAAGCAAACCTGTATATCATTAGTAGATAATTTGTTGAGACATTTTTGAATAACATGATTTCCGTTTAAATCTTTAATTAAAGTAACAACATTAGAATTCAGTGCATTAATTATAATTTGTATCTAAAATTAAATAAATATTATAGAATTCTGAAATAATAAAGTACTTGTTCAGGTGTAGAAAGATATTCTATCATTTTCTGGACTGCTCTAGTTCCATGCATATTTAATGATATAGGAATTAAATCAGAAGCAACAGATCGTACAATTGTAGTACGTTCTTCATCGTTACAATGTTCTAAAAGTTTTTGACATAAATAATTCCCAAATGGATCTATAGATTTAAAGATTTGAAGAATTTAAGCATAAAAATTACCCGTCATAAGTTCTACAGCATGGGGATAGGTCTCCATAAAAATTATTGATGTTCTTCGAGGATCACGTTCTTCAAGTTTTTTTTGAAGATATCGACAACCATGTTGATCTTTACAAAGAGAATAGATTTCACCTACGAACGCTTCTAATGCTGCACCTGTAAATCTATTTCCTAAAATATTGAATTACTAAAAATGTACAATTAATTTTATATATACCATCAGAATTTGCATTCTTTTTATGATTGGTTCCTCTATTATTTGCATACGTAAAAGAAGTTTGTGATGTTTCAGTTGATGGTTGATTACTCGCTGAATAAAGTGGATATGACCCGTATGTAGCAGATTGATATGATGAAGGAAGATTCATGATACCATATTTTCCATATATATTAGATGAATGTAAAGAAGAAACAGTTGATGGAAGAATAGGAACATTTAAAGGAGATTTAGCATTTGGAAGCAAAAACCCTATTGAATATTGGGACTGAGATACCTAAATATTTTAGAAAAAAATATAATATATATGGAATTACATTATTGGAATTACTATTAGATTGTTTATTAGATTCAGAATAGTTTTCTGATTTTGGTTTTAAATAATTAAAAGCAGTAGAAGCACTAGATGTTGATAGAGATGGCTGATTTTTCGATGTAAAGGATGTATAATTTATATTCATAGAGCTTTGCAAATTCTGATTAGAAGAATCCTTTTCTTTTATAGAATGAAATTTGGGTGATACAAGGTTTTCATCTTTCAACGAAAAAGATGGATGACCACAACTAGCATCTAATGAAGAATATACCAAATTAGTATCTTTTTGTGTATTTTGAGATTCACATTTGATAAATTTTTCATGAGAATCCTGATGTGTTGAGCGAGTTAAATTGAGAGTAGTATTTGACGAAGTAAACTAATTATATATTAAAATTTCTAGGAATTATGCTTTAATACAACCATTTCAGGAAAATTGTTTCGTTTAATTAGAATTGGAAAATTATCGTTAATTGTTTCCATTTCTAAATATTTTTTAACAAAAGGCGATGCTTAATAATTAGTATATTATTTTTGATTATTTTAATGTTATATACTTTTTTCTTTATTTTTCATATTATTTTCAAATGTAGATGTTTGATGTAGATATGATTGTCTGTTATTTGAAAATTCATCGTGAAAAATATTGTAATTTTCATTATTTCCTTGCAGAACTGATAAACTTTTATTATTACTAGTTAATAATGTTTGTAATATAACTCAATCCATGACCATAGTTACCTATTATAAGAATTGATATTAAGATTTTTCATTAGAATTTCCGATTCTCCTAATTCTTTATGTGATTCGGAAAATTGAGACGATCTTGAATTATCATCTGACGGTGGAGTTGCTAATTGTCCCCCATTATGAAATTGTTCATAAAATTGTAAAGGCGATGTAAGTCTAGGAACTGAAGTAAAATACATACGTGTATCGGATGGAATTTGTAAATTTGGCGGCGTATTGGGAGCACTGTTTACTGATATACTTCCAATAGTATCATCGTCATAACCTAATAAAGCTTGTTCATCCCGTTTCTGACGAAGTTCTAGTAATTTCATTTCTTTTTCAAATCGTCGACGATGTTCAATACGTTGCAATTCGTATTGCTGACGTTTCATCTCAAGCTATCAAATTTAAACATAAAAATCTAATACCCTTAAATCACTCTACCGCATGAGTTTTATTAATAGACTATATAAAAATATTAAAAAAAGATGAAAATAATAATGATTTTTTACCGAGAGAGATAATTCTGATGTATAGTCTTTACGCATATAATTATCAACTCCTTCATTCCTATTTTTTGAAGAATCTGATAAGTTGTGGTTTTTGTATATTTTTTCATGGTCTGTTGTGCTAAAAGTCGATACAGAAATATTATGTTTGAAAGGAGAAGAAACAGATAAGTGTTTAGTCGGAATATATGCGTTCAAAAATGATAATTCCGATTTCTTATTAATGTCATTACCATTTTCAATACTGTTTTTTCTGAATTTATTATCTGGTGATCCAGAAGAAATTGACATCTTTCTGGGCACCTATTTTTTATAATTATCTGACTATTCAAAAAGAAAAATGACAAAATAAAGCCATAATATTCTTTCTATTTCATATTGAATATAATTGTCTGACTATATGCATTCTCTAGGCTTCTATTTTTCTTATTTTTTTATATCTTACCTTTTTTTAAATTTTAAAAAACTTTTAACTTATCACACTTGCATAAACGAAAAAAGACAAAAATATACTCTTCAATTCAATCCTACAACTCTTTCTTAAAATATTAAGAATAATACAATTGAATTTTAATATTGTCTTTGATGAATTAAAATCTTAAGATTAATCATCGAAAAGTATTTATCAAATTTTTAAAGATTCCTGTAAAAAAATATATTATAAATAAATGTTTAAGTTTATATTCAAAATAGTTTTAGATTACTTTAATATGAATTATAAGCTAAATTATTATTTTTTCTTGTATATAAAAGCTATTTTTTGTTCATTGTTGAATTAGTTATATATAGAAGTTGAGGTTACATTTAGATTGATACAGTGTTTAAATTATAAATAAAAGAACAAAAAGAAATATTATATATATATTATTTTTATATATAAAGTAGAATATATTTTTTATATATTATTTAATGATTTTTTTATGAAATAGAAAACGTCTAATTTATATTAATAACATGGTTTATATATATGTATATATGTAAAAGTAAAAATATATATGGAAAAGAATTATTTTTAAATAATATTTATAGATTAGTCTATAATAATATATTAAAATATTATTTTACCTAATAAAACTATATATACTTCTAATATATTTGTATTTTTATAAATATTTAAATTATTATATAATTCTGGACAATTTTTATATCTAAAAATGCAAATATTTTATTAATTTATATTTAACAATTCTATATTAACAATGATCTAATAAAAAAAGGCATTAAATAATTATCAACATGTCTATTTCTTTCAAAGAAAAAAAAATTAAAAAAATCATCAAAATATAAATCTATCATTAAATTAAAAATATATAATTGAATTCTAATTTAAATAAATAAAATAAGAAAATTTCCTACAATACTTATAAAGATAAATTCGATATATATGTTTTTTTTTCTATACAATAAATCTAAAGTGTATAATACTTTAATAAACGCACGAAACATTATTAATTAATATATTTTTTATATCAATATATATTTTTATATTTAAAAATTATTTAATATTTTTCACATCTTTTCAGTTATTTAAGAATTACTATTTTTTTCTAGTTGAAAATACATAAAATTTCTATGTTCCTTAGAAAAAGTTAAATATGACATGGAAAAAGATAAATGATTTAAACAAAAACCATAAAGATAATAAAACTACACAGAAAACCTTGAAAATTGGTCAGGCGTTTGATATTCTTTTAAAACTGGAATATAAGGGAAAATCTTTAACAGATCCAGTCCATACTTTAAAGGTACAGAAAAATATATTAAATTTTTTAATAATATCCAATTATTTCAGGATAAATGGAATCTTCTTCCGGCATTCTTGAAAGTTAAAGGACTTATTAAACAACATACAGATTCATTTAACTATTTTGTTGACGTAGATCTTAAAAAGATTGTTAAAGCAAATGAAAAAGTAACAAGCGATGTTGAACCATGGTTTTATTTAAAGTATTGATGATCATTATTTATTATTTCGTATTTAATGTCTTTGTCTCACTAGATATACTAATATTCAAGTTGGATTTCCTACACGTCAAGATCAAGATGCTATTGATAATTCAATAGCTCCTCATGAATGTCGCTTGAGAGATCTTACATACGCAGCTCCTATAATTGTGGACATTGAATATACAAGGGGAAAACAAGTAGTAAGGAGAAAAGGTGTTCAAATTGGTCGTTTACCTATTATGTTAAGAAGTAATAAATGTATTTTATTTAATAAGACAGAAGCACAAATTACAAGGATGAATGAGTGTCCACTTGATCCTGGTGGATACTTTATTGTTAAAGGTACTGAAAAAGTCATTCTTGTACAAGAACAACTTAGTAAAAATCGTATTATCGTTGAGGCAGAACCAAAAAAAGGTTTGGTACAGGCTTCTGTTATCAGGTAAATTAAGAATTAAGATAGCAAAAAATAGCGTTTTACTTTTAGTTCTACACATGAGCGTAAATCCAAAACATATGTTTTAACTAGGAATACAAAAATATATCTCAAACATAACTCAATTGCAGAAGATGTTCCAATTGTACTAATATTTAAAGCAATGGGTCTTCAATCAGATAGAGAAATCCTTGAACTTGTCGCAGGATTAGATCCTGTTTATCAAGATATATTTTCTATTAATATTGAAGAGTGCGCCAAACTTAAAATATACACTCAGCAACATGCATTAGAATATCTAGGAACTAGAGTCAAGATTAGTAGAAGGAATTCTGGAATTATTCAAAGAAGACCACCTTCAGAAGAGGCATTAGAAGTTTTAGCGGCCATTGTTCTTGCTCATATTCCAATAAAAAATTTAAATTTCAGACCTAAAATAATATATTTTGCAATTATGACAAGAAGAGTATTAATGGCTATGAAAAATCCAAAAATGGTGGATGATCGTGACTATGTTGGAAATAAACGTTTAGAACTGTAAAAAATTTAAATATTTAACTTAATAATTGATTTTTTAATAGTGCAGGGCAACTTCTTTCTCTTTTGTTTGAAGATCTTTTTAAAACCTTCAATAGGAATTTAAAATTAAACATTGATAAGGTTCTTAAAAAGCCTAATAGAACTCAAGAATTTGATGCATATAATCAAATTTCAATACATGGTGATCATATAACATTTGGGATGATTAGGGCTATATCAACAGGAAATTGGTCTTTAAAAAGGTTTAAAATGGAAAGATCTGGCGTTACTCATGTATTAAGTCGTTTAAGTTATATTAGTGTTCTTGGAATGATGACACGAATATCTAGTCAATTTGAAAAAACAAGAAAAATAAGTGGGCCTAGGGCTTTGCAGCCTTCTCAGTTTGGAATGTGTAGGTATTTAATGTTATTTACTATTAAATAATATAAAATAGTATGCCCTTCTGATACTCCAGAAGGAGAAGCATGTGGTCTGATAAAAAATTTGGCTTTGATGACACACATAACTACTGATAATGATGAAGAACCAATAGAAAAGCTCGCATTTATTCTTGGAACAGAAGGTATTGGTTATATATTTTTTTTGTAGCTTTTAATGAAAAAAAAGATATAAGTTTAATAACTGGGCATGAACTTTATGCCCCAGGAACATATGTTATTTATTTAAATGGAACAATTCTTGGAATTACACGATTTCCAGCAAATTTTGTTTCAAATTTTCGAAAACTTCGTAGAAAAGGACGAATATCAGAATTTGTGAGTATATATATTAATAATCATTACTGTTCTGTACATATTGCATCAGACGGAGGTAGAATATGCCGTCCATTAATTATTGTAGAAAATGGGAAATCGAAAGTAACACCAAGACATCTGAAGGTATCTAAATTTAAATGCTTTATAGCCAATTAATTATAATTAGTCTTTAAAAGCAGGAAAAATGACATTTGATGATTTTTTAAAAAGAGGATTAGTAGAATATTTAGATGTTAATGAAGAAAATGATTGTTATATATCAATATATGAAAATAAGCTTTCAGAATCAACTACTCATTTAGAAATTGAGCCATTTACTATATTAGGAGCAGTAGCAGGTCTAATACCATATCCCCATCACAATCAATCTCCCAGAAATACTTATCAATGCGCTATGGGAAAGCAAGCTATTGGCGCTATTGCATGGAACCAATTGCTTAGAATCGACTCTTTGCTGTATTTAATGGTTTATCCTCAACAACCTCTCGTAAAGACAAAAACTATTGAGTTAATAGGCTATGACAAGGTTTTCTTTTTTCAAAAAATATCTAATTTTAATATTATATTAGCTTCCAGCAGGACAAAATGCTATCATAGCTGTCATGAGTTTTTCTGGATATGATATAGAGGATGCTTTAATATTAAACAAAGTATATCCTTATTTTAAGATATTTTGTGATTAATATATTATATTAAGGCTAGTATAGATAGAGGATTCGGTAGATGTCAAGTTATGAGAAAATATGCAACAACTATTAAACGTTATGCTAATGGAGCGTATGTTTACGTTTTATATTTTCTATGATTTATTGATTTCTAGATATGATCGCCTCGAGCATCCTGATAGAAGCGAAGATGGGCAGTTAGTATGGAAATATGAAACTTTAGAAGAAGATGGTTTGTCAGGTGTTGGAGAAAAAATCGAATCAGGACAAATTTACATTAATAAACAAATACCTACCAATGCAAATGATAATACAATTGCTACTGGAATTCAACAACATGAATTATCATGGAAAGCAGCTCCTATGGTATACAAATCTCTTGAACCTGGGTATATCGATAAAATGATGTTAACTACTACCGACTCTGATCAAACACTTATAAAATGCTTAATTCGTCAGACTCGTAGACCTGAACTTGGTGATAAATTTTCTTCACGACATGGTCAAAAGGGTGTATGTGGTCTTATTGTACAGCAGGAAGATATGCCTTTTGATCATAATGGGATAACTCCCGATATTATTATGAATCCTCATGGGTTTCCATCTCGTATGACAGTAGGAAAAATGATTGAGCTTTTAGCAGGAAAGGCAGCGGTTTTAAACGGAACATTACAATATGGTACTGCATTTGGAGGTAGCAAAATAGATTATATAAGTCAAATTTTAGTAGAAAATGGCTATTCATATTCCGGAAAAGATCAGCTTACTTCAGGTTATTTATAAAAATATTCATTCTTGATTTACAATGATTGTATAGGTATAACAGGAGAAGCACTTCAAGCATACATTTTTTTTGGTCCTATTTATTACCAAAAGCTAAAACATATGGTTCTTGATAAAATGCATGCACGCGCAAGGTAAATTTTTATTATAAACTTTTTTTTTATTTATGGTCTACATTTAGAGGGCCTAGAGCCATTTTAACACGACAACCAACTGAAGGACGATCTAGAGATGGAGGTTTACGTTTAGGGGAAATGGAAAGAGACTGTCTTATTGCATATGGTGCATCTCAACTTCTTCTTGAACGTCTAATGTTATCATCTGATGCATTTGAAGTTCATATTTGCGAAACCTGTGGTCTAATAGGTTACAAGGGCTGGTGTAATCGATGCAAAAGTACTAAATCAGTTACTAAACTCACAATTCCTTATGCTGCTAAACTTTTATTTCAAGAATTAATTTCGTAAGTTTTTTTTTTTTTTTTAATTTTTACTTAAATCTTATAAGAATGAATATCATTCCTAAGTTGATTCTAAAGGACGAGTTTTGATTATTTCTCTACCATTTTATGTATATTTTTCTTTTTGTCTGGAATTTTTTCAATTATATAAGATCATCGGCGATCTCTTGACCTTCATCCATTTTAATGAACAAATGCCCTTTAAAAAAGTCAGATTTGTTTGTCAAAAACCTTTAAAAACCGTGTGGATATTATAAATAACATATATATTATCTTATATATGGAAAAAGAGGACATTTTTGTTCTTTCAACTTTTCAACAAAATCAATTATCGTCTTTTAAAGATGTAACAAAAGAGTTCTTTGAAGCATTAAAAGGTTTGTGGATGAGGGATTAATAGGTAACATTTGTAATTTATTCATAGATCTTTCGCTTGGAGAATTAGTGCATGATTCATCTTTTTCATTAGAAGATTCAATTAGTGCACTTGAAGTAAATTTTAAATTAAAAGAAATGACTTAAAAAAAATTAGATGATGGACCCAAAAATGGATAATGGCTTGGAAATGAATAATGAAATTATATGGGATGTGGAAGCAGAATTAAATCCATATAAAGTTCTTGGTTTAATAGATAAAGCCTTTGCAGCAGAGGTGCAGCTAGTAAAATTATTTGATGCAATCTGATAAGAAAGATATCTTGGCAATCAGGTTATTTTTTATCTCAAACAGTGTTTACAAATGTATATATTCAAAAACTATTACTGGAACGTCAAGGTGTTATTCATATAAATGATTTTTATCTGGAAAATAAAAAAAAACAAACCATATATAAAGATTTAGTAGACGTTGTTCTATGGCCGTTTATGATTGCTTCAATTAAGACATGTGGTATTTTTTGCCAAATATTTAATAAAGGCACTCTTTATGAAGTAAACTATTGATTTTTAATAAAATATAGATTGAATTAAGATAAATAGGAAGAAGAAGTATCCTTCAATAGCCACGGTTTATCTTTGCTTGATAATATTGATACGGCTCAAATTTTAGATTTGCTGAGATTCTCCATCTCCTGGTTGGATAGTCATAGTAGTAAATTTGATGAAGAAGATCGTAAATATATCAAAGTCATCCAGTCTAGATTGGAAACCAAAATATCTTTTTTACGTGCCTTAGATTTCTCTTCAACGGTTGATTCAATTAAAGATCTTGAATACATTATTAACAAGGAAAATTTAATTTTTGATTTCGGTCAAGAGATGGATATTTTTTTCTCTATTTCTGTTCAAGCTAAACTTTCAACTACTATGCCTCCTAGACCTATAATGATTCTTCCAATGGATATCGCATTCAACGATTTTAAACATATATGTGAAGATTTTCGAAGAATATTGTTATTAAGCATTGCAAATCCATCTATTTTAACTCCTTCAAATATTCTAGTACTTTTTATTATTTATAATTATTTATTTTAATTTATAATAATAGAATTTTTTTAAATATTTTAGAGCCAAAAAGCCTGCATCTGGTATATTTATTCGAACTATGCTTCAGGTAAACATTTACATTTATACATTTATATTAACTTCAAGAATAGTCTTTGTTTTTTTCAAATAATAATATGATTTTAAATAAGTATCCTGTTCATCAATTTGTTATGGATTCCATATCTGAGATATACTCGGCAAAAGAACTATTCAATGTTATAAATAAATCTAACGAAACATATAATGATTCGAAATATTCTATTTTTAATTCTATAAATAATTTTATTAAAACAGCTACTCCCGTTAGTTGATATGATACTTTGAAAATTGGTTTAATTATGACAGATTTATATGAATATTTTTCGTATAATGTGTCACAATCTTTCTCGTCAGCGTCGAAATTTTTGCAAACTTATTTTAGATTTAGAATTTCTTCAAACTGAGGTGCGTAATATACGTTAATAGTTTTTTAAAAAGGTGATACTTTAATAGGCAGAAAATATTGATATGCAATTGCATTTTCATGAGGATTCAATTCAAAAGCAAGATAATATATATCCATATATATTCTCATCTTGGTGTTTTTATGAAAAACTTCAAATAATGATTTTAATTTGTTTCCTAGGATTTGAATTAGAGCTTCACTCATCACATGAATTATCATTAATATATTGGTAATTTTTATAGGAAGAAAATGAATTTTATATTAAATAGCTCAATAGGTATTTAGATTATTTGTTAAAAATATATCAAACTCATTTAAACAAAATATCTTCTTATAATGTTCGTTTTTTTAACAAGAAATATCCAACTATATGTTTTTCTGAAAAAAATGATACTATTCTAGTTACTCAACAAATGAAATTTGATCAACGTTGGACTAATGGCTTGCAATTGTTATGCAATTCATTTTATAAAGTATAAAATATAAATGTTATTAAATTATTTAATAATTTGATTCTAGCTTTTTTTGATTTTGAAGCATTTTTCTCTTATTTGTTCGCCTAATAAACCGCAAGCACCTAAGTCTTTTATGTATAAACAACGTTTTAAACCATTTTTATTTTTAAAAACACCAGAATTTCTAAACTACGAAACGTTTATTAAAGATTCGGATATGTCAGATATATCAGTATTATTTTCTTATATATATATATCTATTAATATTTGATAGATAGTGGAATTACTTAAAATTTTAATAGATAATTTTTCAAAAGCAAAAACTATTTTCGAGATAATAAAAAATACAGATCCTAAAATTTCTAGCATGTTGTTGTGTTATGATGATTTTCAAAATGTAAGAGTATATTTCTCATAATCAAATATCTAACAAACATAAAGAATGTGAAGAATATCGTAGAGTTATGTCTAGAAAACGAATTAACTTGTAAAATAATATTAGAAAAAGTATTAAAAAACAATAACGTATGCAATGATGTATTTATTAACATAAAGTATAATCATTTGTGGTTTCCTACAATATCTATATGTCAAAATCATGAAACATTATTGTAAAAAATAATTTAATTTAAAAATCTATTATATAAAGTACATTGCATTTAACTATATTCAAATAATATAACGTAAATTATTGCTACATAATTTTTATAACTCATCATAATATGGCAACACATTTGTATCTCCAACTACAACAACACTTGGCTTTGTTTCAAACATTTTAGATATAGTCTAGCAATAGGTCATATGAAATTCCAAGCATATAAATACTTACTGATTTAATTTCAGTAGCTGTAATTTTCTCAATACGAGAAGCAATAGACTCTTGATCAAGAAGGGAACCAGAACTAAGATAATACGATCCTAATTCTTCATGTATTTTTATCGGATCAGTATCCACGTCAAACAAAGAATATTTTGCCTGAGAAATAGCCCTTTTTATATCATTGTTATCAATTTTTTCAGCCAAAGATCTTAATGCTTCAATAGAAGATTTAACGGCAACTTGAAGTGTCTCAATAGGTCCATAAATATGAATACAAAATAGTCCAGCATCGGAATATACAAAATTATTTGATAACAATTTGGTACCATTTGAGAGATTTTTTTCAATTATACCAAAGGGAGAATTCTCATATGACCATTTAACTCTAGAACCCGTACCAAGCAAATAACTCAATAAAATATATTCTTCAGAAGAAGGCATAAATGCTGCAGGTCGAGGAAATGAAATTAAAAAATGATTCATATAAGATTTAAAACCTATTCTATTTTCGCCTCCATAATAAATTGTCTTTGGAGATGATGCAAGTGTTCCAACAGAAAGATCATTAAAATGTTCACTTATAAGCTCTTCTAATTTCGATTGATCTGCATTTGTTGCCAGAACAACAAGATTATTCTTAACATATGACTTCTTTGCATAATCTCCAATCATTTCAACTGTTGCATAGTTTCTTTCATTAGTATAAATCGAACGACCAAGTCCTCTACGAAATGCTATCTCATGCAAAACATCCTGCCCAAATACTGCTGGTTCATTGTAACATCTTTTGTTTTCAGATAAAGCATAGGGTAATACAGTTTCGTTAAGCTCAAATTCTACTACTATTAACAAAAATACTACTTTTCTTTCATATCAAGAACCATTATATTTCGTTTTTATTAATACTTCGGCTAATAACTCAACAAAATATGCAAGATCATCACGAAGAAATTGAGCTGAAAGTGTCAATATTTCACGAGAACGCCTGGAAAAAATGTCCCCTCCTAGCAATTCCGTCTCTCTAATAATTCTTAAAGATGATCTGCACTTTGTATTCTATATATCAAGGACTATTTAAAAATAATTCCCCAAAATCATAAAAAACAAGTTACCTTAAATGCAAATCGTTCTAACAAGTGGGAAAGGCCAAAAACTGGTTCAAAACGACTTCCTGAACGAATAACAACCGATAGAGAGGTGCCATACCCCCCAGTATCCTTAGAAATAACATTTATACCATTTGTCTGTGTCAGACTAAATCTCGAAAAATCACTAGATTTTGATGCTGTTTTTTTAAAGGTCCTATAAAATAGACAAATTCTTTTTGTTAGTGCCATTTTTTTACGAAAAAAAGGCATAAAAAGGTCTAAAAATGAGTATTTTAAAGTCTTCTATTAATCCGAGGTTAAGATGAGCTGAGCTGTTACGAAGGCAATACAGTTTAAAATTGACTACCAAAAAATTACAATTTTCTAAATTTGCAATAAATGAGGAAAAAAAGAGAAAAAACATAAGAAAATAGACGTAAAAACGAATAATTATATATCATATTGGTATATCTTGTTTTTTTCTGGTTAAAAAATAAGCTAAAATGAGGAAAATAGAGAAAATAGAAAAGCAAAATGTCTCAGTATGCAATAGAACTATGTCAATTAATAATAGAGGATTTTTTTGGACAAATAGTACTAGTAAATATATATTTAATGTTATTTTTTAGTTTTTTATTTATTATATAGGCAACAGTTAATACACTTTTTTTTCATGGCAGATTATCACTAGGAGAAATATGTAAAATATCAAAACTACAGAAAAAATATGTAAAGAAAGCACTTGTTGTTCTTATACAGCACAACTTTGTTCTTTTTTCCACAGTTATTGAGGGATTTTATGAATTAACGTACTATGAAACTACATGGAAAGAAATTCTTAATATATTAAGATATGGGAAAGAAATATTGATTATTTCTAAAAAAATATCGAAAGAAGTAAGCGACTATTTATTAGATGTAATTATGAAACTAACGATGAAAGGCTGGAGCAATTCTTAAATATATTCATTGTCATGGAAAAGTTAAAGTACAAGATTTGTATGCAGTATTTTGCCCATTAAAAGATAAAAATAATGAGGAATATATATCAGTTCAATCTACCATAACACATATGCTTCAAAAAAGATATCTTCGTGTTGTTTTATTGCATCAACTTAAACCTGACTATGATCTTGAGAATGACTTAAGGAATAAAGAATTGGAAAAAAATCGTTTTTCTAAAATTGGAGAAACAAAAAAAAGCAAAGAAATATTGAAAAATATAAAAAAAAATCTTCAGAGTTTAAAAGATGAAGAAATGGATCCGAATTTAGGTTTAAAAAAAAAAGATGTCGATTTAATTGAACAAAGATATAAAAGACAAAAAAAGAACGGTGATTCATCCTATATTTTGGATGTGGGAAATATACTCGTATTGCTTATTTACTTATTTTTAAACTAGGAAAATGTATTTCTAAGAGTGAATCATGAAAAATTTATTACAATATCTCGTAATGCAGATCTTGTACAGCTTGTAGAGAATCGTATTGGGAAAGCAACTGCACAAGTATATTGCCACATATTACAACAACTCGAAGTTCAAAATAATAGCAACAACCAAGAAAGTATTCTCCTTTTATCCTATAAAAAAAATTATAAATATTTAAATAGACACTATTACAACAATGAGTATTCTACAAACATTTCCGAAAGATATAGATTTATCTAAAACATTTATTACAGTTCCAGATAATGATAATAAATCTATAAAAATGGATTCCGATGAAGAAATACCTTTAATAAATGATTTTTATCCTAATGAAACACCAGATAAAATGGCAATTGATACAAACGAATTTTCTAAAAAACTTGAGGAAGATGATACTTCTAGGATTTATGATTTAAATTATAGAGAACGTTTGAAACATATTGTTCAACATCTTGAAGCTTTATCTCAAGATTCGTATCCACTTCTTTTTAAGATTGAAGCTAAACATTTTGGGAAATGGAAAGTTGATTATAAACAACTATCATGTCTTCTTCAGGAGCTAGAATATGAAAAAATTATCGAACATAAATTTGGTTATATTGCTACAAGACTTCTTCGAATTATTCGTGAAAAAGGAAAAGTAGATGAAAAACAGGTATATTATTTTTCTTTGTCTTTAATCTATACACTTATATTTTTAAGCTTGCCTCAATTGCTTTTTTAAAACAACAAAGCATTCGTCCTATTCTTATGGCACTAACTGAAATTGGTGCTCTTGATATTCAAGAAATTCCACGCAGATCTGAAAGACAACCATCTAGTATCTATTTCTTATGGTTTCATAGGTTTGAAAGAGCCAAATCTATTTTAATAGATAGTATTTATCAAGAAATTTCTTATTATCATCGACATTTAAAGAATGAACTAAAACAAAGACAAAAATTGTTAACAAAAATTGAAAGAACTGATGTGCAAGAACATGAAAAAGAGCTTCTTCCAGTTAATGAACAACAAGAATTAAAATATTTCAGAGCTATAGAAGAAAAAATTTTAATACAAATATCTCGACTTGATAGATTAATAATGATATTAAGGGACTATTGACTTGGCATTTTTACTAAGATTTATTATTAAGCAATTTTAAATTATTTTTTATTTTATTTATAATTTCAAATATCTAAGCTTGATCGGATAAAAAAATTGAAAAAACTTAATAATAAATAATAAATAGCTAAATTCTTTACTAGAAGAAGAGCGAAAGATCAGTTAGAATGATAGAAAACAAACATACAACTTTGTAAAAAAAAAAACGAGAAAAAATCGCAAAAAATCAAGAAAATATGAAGATTAATACTTATTTTAATAAAATCAAAATATTTTTTAATAAATATTATGGAATCGCTATTCTTGTGCTTTCTCATACATTGTTTTCAACAGTAAATGCTAGTGTTAAAATGCTATATCAAAATTCTGTTCGATCTTGGAATTCTTTTCAAATTATTCTTATTAGAATGATACCTACTTATATTTTGACAATTATATATTCTAGATGCGTGGGAACGATAGAAAAAAGTGCAACTAATTTAAATGTAAGATTTTTTCTTTTTCTTCGTGGATTTTTTGGGTTTATAGGGATTTGTTGTACTTATTATTCAATACAGTAGGATAAATATATTTTATATATTCAAATTGACGAAAAATTTAAGCCATTTAGATCTTTCAGATGCTACAGCTCTATCATTTTTAAATCCTATCTTTATAAATTTATTAGGACATCCTATTTTATATAGAACTTTTAATTTTTTTGATATTTATGCAGCATTAGTTTCTTTTGTTGGCGTAATGTTTGTTGTAAAGCCAGGTTTTATTCTAAATAATCGCTTTTTTCGAACATTTCATAATAATCATTCTGCTTCTGAAATAATATCTTCTGCAAATTCTAAAGAAAGAGCATTCACTATTATGATCTCACTAATTGGGGTTTTAGCGATATGCTTTTCTTATATAATTATTAAAAGTATGCTTTGAAGATTGGTTATATTAATATATTAATATTATACAGGTTTGGGCGATAGTATAAATTCGTTGCAACCCATTTTATGGTTCTCATTAATATCGTCTATTGGTTCTATATTATTTCTTATTTCCTTTAATATTCCTTTTCATTTACCTTTAAATTTCCTTGAGCTGTTTTTGTTTTTTGTTATTGGTATTTCTGGTTTTTTTGCTCAGCTTTTTCTTACAAGGGGATTACAAATAGAAAAAATTGGACGTGCATCCTCTGTTATATATTTACAGATCATATTTTCTCTTTTTTATGATAAAGTTTTATGGGGGAAATTTCCTGACATATGGAGTTTCTGTGGAATTGTTTTAATTCTTATTGGGACAGCAATGACTATAATTGATTGCAGTAAAGAAAATAAAAGTCCAGATCATAAACCACGATATATTTATCTTCATCAATTAAAATCCGATGAATTGCTTGAAGAAAATATATAAAAATTTATATTGTAAAATTCTTAAGGTCTGTTAATAAAATGTAATGTTAATAACAAGATTTAAAGAAAGTATCTTAATGATATTTTAATGATATCGTAGAAATAATTTTCAAATAAAAATATTCATCTGTTTTGAATATTTAATAAAATTCTAGAAAATATTTTTTACAGAAGCCCCCTTCCTTCAATAGATATGCCATTGCGTTTTACCGGTTGTTTCATTTTTTGCATTTTTTGTTTTAATTTTCGAAGGTGGTCATCATTTCGCATTTTTGAAATATTGTGATTTACTTTTAAATGTACTTTAGGTGCAATTTCATATGATGTATTAACGGGTACAGGTATGATCGTTTTTTTATATGCTTTAGAATCAATTATATCACTGTTCGATATTCTCTGATCATTATACATAGCAGTACTTATTGAATTAAGTAATATATTATTTTGTTTTAAAATACTTACTTTGGATTATACAGAACAGTAGAAATAGAACGATCTCTATAATTCGAACTTCTTTTAATGATAGGACGACTCCACTCAGCTATAAAACTATTAATAATTATAATAAAAATGTATCTACTTGCAAATTAACTGATCTGCTTGTTTCTTTATTAATGGATCTGGCTTTTTTGATTGTTTATAGAAAAGAACAACTTTTCCAACACCACTTTCACGTAAATGCTCAGTCTGTATAGGTAAACGAGATAGTGCAGAAAAAAGCACTTTTTGTATATTTAAAGCAGGAAGCGATTTGTCTGGCAAAGGCTCAAGCCAAATTCTAACTACCTCCAAAAGATTGTTATCGAGGATTGAATCAGTAAAAGATGTTCTAAATATATTTAAGAATCGTTTCAAATATGAAAAATATCATACTTCCGTAATGCATCTTCTACTTCAGATAACATTTTAAGCTTCTGCGTTGCAGGTTTTTTCTCTGCATTTGCTTGTACATCTTCAATAGCTGCCTGTCGCATTTTTTCACGAAGAGCAATAATTTCATCATCTGCCATTCCTTCCAAATCCTATTAAACTTTATTTAATTCAAAATATGGGAAATTTCATATTTATACTTCTTCTCCTTTTCTCTTTTTTCTCCGTGAAGACATAATTGCTTCATTTAAGGCCTGATCTAGCTCCCAACGCGCTACTATTAAAAAAATTATACACTATTTGAACTATACATTCATTATACACTTATCAGGATCCATTTTACTACTCAATTCATCCTTATTCTCTTCCAAAAGCGTTTCATGAGTACGTCGTCGTTTTCTAATTAATTTACTCTTCTTTGGTTTTACTGAACCTTCTTGTAAAAGGCCTTTTCTTTTAAATTTAGGAAGATTATGCATAGTATATTCAGTTAAATCTGCTTTTTCAACCTGTGAATCCTTCAAATCCTTAAATTGTTCTTCATCTAGTTCTGACAATTCTTCGTCTGTATCTAAGTCAAATTCATCCATTTTTTTCGATGAAGTCGGATTTCTAATTCTTTCTTCCTTCTTATTCATTATTAACTTCTAAATATATATAATATTCCTATTTTTTAGCTTTTTTTTGCATCAAAAATACACTACTTTTCACTTATAAAAATCGATGACGTTGAAAATCTTGACCTGCCAAACGTGGACGTTGTCATGGAAACCTTTCATTTATAAACCATATATTTAATGAAAAATATATGAATTGTTCTATTTTTATTGATTCTCCTGCTAATATAGAGAAATGTTTTATGTTATCTTCTTATTTCAGTAAAAAATTCTACCTATTCTTTTTTTTCAGTTTTTAATCAAGATCCAAAAATATCTTAGATATTCAAAAAAATTTAATAAATATTTTCAATCCTGTTTTTAGCTTATTTCATAAACTTTTTAATTTTTTTCTATTTGTATTTTTTATTATATTTTTCTTAACTATCGATCTTAAATTTATAAAAATTAATTTGTTGTTATCTTTAATTAAGCTTTTATAAGATTCTTGATTTCTTAATCCAGTCGGTTTTTAAAGAATGTTTAATGAGGCGATTTGTTCCCGTAACGAAGAATTTAAAAAACATATTAAAAAGTCGAGAAATGAACAACAAAAGGCCTTTTTAATTGCTATTTTATTGTATTGTGGTTTGTTTTCAAAAGAAAAAAAAAAAAAATTAATTATAAATAGCACCTGTTATTATAGCACTTGTTAAACGTAAATTCGTAAATAATTAGGATGAAAATGTAATAAAAAATATTTGAAAAAATGCTAGTCGTTTTTTATGTATATAAAAGAAATATGTATATGATTTTTAAAAAAAAAAATAAAATTTAAATCCAATATTAAAAGAAAAGAATTATCTGGATCCTCGTGGCTTGGGCTGTTCAAGTGATTTCTTATGTTCTTGTATTTTTTCTAATGCTTTATCGACCTCATTTAAATCATTTTTTAAAATATTTATAACATATAAAATTCCAGCATGTTGATCGCTCAAAACCTTGGTAATCTTATCTAATTGCTCTTCATCTCTCCTCCAATTAATATTCATAATGATTTTGCCTTGTCTTGCTCTTTCAATAGACTTTGCTTTCTCACGTACAAATGTCATACGTGCCCAAAGTTCATTTATTTTTCCAAATACTCCAGGATCATTTAAACTCTTCGACAATTCTATTAGTCGTTGTTTCAAATTTTCTTCTTCAGGTTGAAGTGCATAACCCCTTCCTTTCAATATTTGTACCTTTGCTGCTAATGCTAATGAACGACGTGATAATTCTAAATGCCTTAATGTCGCCTCTGAAATCTTTACAGTTGTACTAAGATCATGTTTTTGTGATAATTCTTTGAGTTTATTAATAATCTCATGCATACGAACACGATACGTTGTAACCTGTTGTTCTTGAAGTTGAACTCTTTTTTGAATATCAGAAAACCCTATTGCTAACGCAGGAACTACACTATAGATAATTAAGTATGTTTTTTTAAAAAAAGAGAAACTACCTATTTTCTGGACGATTAGCAATTGCTTCATTCCATTTTTGTTGATTATGATGTGAAGGCTTAACATATAAAGCTACTTGATCTATTGGAACTCTATTATAGAAATAATATTGAAATGCACAATCAGGATGTGCTGGATCCCATGCATTTTTAAGTTTTTGAAGTTGATCAACAACTGATGGAAATTGATCAAGACCAAGAATAGAACTACTACCTAATATTTCGGATTGACTTACTCCAGATTTAGAACGATCTTCTGCTAAAGTATCAACTGGTGTTTGAATTTGAAGTGGTTGAAAACGAGAAACTATTTTTTGAAAAGGTGCACCCCATGAATAAATTGGAAGATTACTTAAAGTACTTTGTTGAGAAAATCCGCCAAAAGATGTAGATATAGAAGATTGAAGAGGCGCTTTCAATGTATCAGAAGTTCCTGTTGCAATCGTACTAGTTGATGTACTTGTTGGTATTCCCATTGATGTGTTTTGTGTTATACTACCTAATGTTGTACCTAATGTTGACGTCGCACCTGATGATGTACTAGATACCATTCCAGAAACCATCGGTCCTAAAGATGATGTACCAAACAAATTATTTGTTGGAGTTATTCCTGCTATTGGCACAGATGTAGGTGCTGGCGTTGTTACTGTTGGCGTTATCATTGTTTGTGTTCCATTAAATCCTTTAAAAATAATAAGAAATATATAGAAATATACGCTCTAAATATGCACCTTTTAATTCATTAAATTTGGATCCCGTCTGTCCTACTTCTTATTAAATTATACTTTAAATTTAATAATAAATATACCTTGAAAAAACATTTAGCTTAATTCAAAATATAATACTTAATAATTAAATAAAAATCATATAAAATTGTTTATTTTATAGTGTTTTATCATCTTTTTATTATGTTATCTTATCTAAACCTATAGAGATCAAATACTTCAAGTGAAAGGCTGATTTGTAGGCGGTATCGACGGATATAGTCTTTAAAAAATAAGAATCTAAAAAATATGTAAGTTTAACAAGTACTTAAAGAATATTTAAACTTTTTTTTAATACTAATTATATATTTAAATAGGGATCCAAAAAAAACCGTATTAAATGGAGATGTTTTGGTTGTTTTAGACATTTTTTATAAGAATAGATTTAATTTAAGTGATTAGAAGAATAATACAACATTTCCTGAGGAAATTCCTCATGTAGATGAAGTAGGAGCAACATCAGCACCTCTTAAAGCAGCTTCATATTTTATCGGAGCACGTTGTAAGGCGTTTAATGAAGATTATATGCTTTGTAAAGCAGAAAATCGAAGAAAACTTGAAGAACCATGTTTAAAGGAAGGTTTCCGTGTTACTAGATGTGCAATTAGTGTGTTAGTTATATACATATATATATATTTAATAAATTATAATTTGACTTTATAGTTTAGAAGATTTACATACATATTGCTCAGATCAGTTTAAAAAATATTGGAAATGTCTAGATAGCCATAATCATGAATTTCGTTCATGTAGAAGCCAAGAGATGGAATTTAATAAATGTGTTTTTGATAATTTAGTATGTTGTTTAAATAATTAATATTTTATTTATCAATGATATATAGAAACTCGAAAAAGTGATTCCAGGAGTACCAGAAGGAGAAGAGCCCATATTCCTAAAGAAAAAACCTATTTTCTAATTCGAATACATAACAAATTAAAATGCGAATTTAGATTCTTAAATAAAGTGTAAAAAAGATCTCAATAGATATTTAAAAATATATTTATTAAAGAAAGATTTCATCTATATCTCGCCTTTATTCAATATTATTTATATGTCTATTTGTAAGGGTCTTTTTGAAGATTTTAATCTTAAAAATTATACGTTTTTAATGTTATTTATTCTTCTGTTAAAGCAGTAATTCGTTCTATTAAACTTGTTTTCATATAATGTGCAGCAATTTTACGTGCTGCATCGAGACTGGTAGAACGTCTCAAAAGTGTTGCAAACTCTAAAGCTTTTGCTTGATGATCTTCTTTACACGCAATTTGCAACAATTGTAGTAAAATTTTATCAATTGAAATTTCTTTTTTAGATATTTCTAATTTATCTGATTCATTGTCTGCTGATGATGCTATAGTATCTTCTAAAAGAGTTAATAAAATGGATTCTCTAACATGCCTTTCTTCTAATGCATATATATTATTAATTTCTTCTGATTCAGGTAATAAAACACATGGTATTAAAAATTCGAATTCACTAAACATGGGACGAGGAAAATATGGATGTTGTTCATTTCCCTAATTTAAATAAATAAATAATTATTTACGATAGAGATTACTTTTAAAATAATGCAATAAAATTTTTGATTAGCCACTGCAACTGGCCAATATGACTCATCCTTTCCCTTTCTTCTTTTCATAAGATTTGTATCAAGAAGTGGAACCCATTTTGCTTGACCATGGATTCTCCAATGCATTAAGACAAGTAATATACCATCAGAATCAAAAATCATAGGATCCTAATATTTATTAGAAAGAAATATACTAAAAACAATTCAAATAATTGACTTACACCTTCATCTGAAAAAAATAATGATCGTAAATGACCTTTAGGTGGAAGCGCTAATAGATCATTTGATTGTAATACTTTATCCTGTAAAACATGTTCAAGAGTATATGTTAAGGATACCGAACCTTGAAAAATAATTAACTTATCGTGAAATTTTTACTTTTTTTACCATCTGAATTTAACGAACCATTGCTAACTACCATTACATAATTTTTCCATGATATACATGCTACTACAGGAAAATACTTTTGACGATAAATTCGAAGAGGAATTCCATTTAACGTGTATGATCTTAGATATCCTTTTGAAGTACATGCAATAATATTTGAACTACTAAGTGCAATTGCTAAAGAAAATCAGAAATATTAAGCTCTAAATAATAATAAATATACATAAAATATCTTCATCTTCAAAAAATTCGATCTTCCAATCAGTATGAATAGTCCAATTCTCATGGGGACGGAAAAACATAACTGAAGGACTTCCTTTTTTGGTTGAACTGGCAAATAATGCTCCATTGTCATCTAATTGCATCAATTTTGAATTCATATGATGAAATATATTTGAAAATACCAAGACAAGCCTTATCATAGAAAAAAATATCGGTAAAATGGTATTGACGATGCGCTTCCTTATCAAAAAATTCTACAGTAACTGTATTATGAGTATCTTGATCAACGGTCCAAATAAATCCAACAAGATTAAGTACTTTTTTTTTTAGTAAAAATATAATATGCTTGAAAAATACCAAGATAACGCCTTTTTTCCCTCCATGGAGTGCTTCCTGGCTGAAGAGGTTTGTGTATTTTAATTTTAATATGATTGTCTAAAACTCTTTTTGTAGTATAATAAAAGTCATCATCAGAAAGATCATCAAAAGATTTTTCATATCTACTTTCATTATATTTATATTTTGGAACATATCCTGCACCATCATCATCTTCTATCCAGCTCATATCATTATCAATATCAATTAAATCTTCATCACTTAATTCTCTTTTATTAAATTCATTAGTATATCTTTTCTTAGTAATGGAATCTTTTATGCTAGTTTCATCTAATAAAGGGCCCAAATGAGCAATTCGACCATATGGTTCTTGGTAATTTGATGGAATAATATTTGAAAAGGTGTATAATTGGCCTTGGTTTGTAGTAAATGATAAAACATTAGTTTTTGGATGCCAAGCAAGAGAAATCACATTTTTGTACTCTTGTCTTTATTATATTAATAATATTTTATAAAATAAAATCAACATACCTTACAATAATAGTTTGCGTCTTCGTTTCCCATACCAAAAGCTTCCCATCTTTTCCTGCACTACATAAATATGCCCCATTTGGTGACCATGAAATATCCGTAATCATTTCCAGGTGCCCAGATTTAAATGTAATACGTTTTTCCCATGATTTAGAAAACACTGCTATATCATTTATTCTTGTTGGTACTGCAAATGATCTAGCATCTGGATGCCATGTTACCCTCGAACATCCTTCAGATTCTGACTCATAAATCGGAATAATATGATCTATTGTATGAACAAGCTCGGGCTCTTCACTGCTAAATGAAAAAATATAAATAATACCATCTGTACATGATGTAGTGATAAATTTTCCATTTGGATCAAATGATACATGTTTCATTGGTTTAGAAAACCCTGGTAAATATATACTACAAAGATAATTTGTAGTATGCACCACCTTTACTCGAATCTCGCTGTATCCTTATTAAAACTTTTTTGTATATTCCAAATCTTATTACTCGCTACAAACAGCCAACCATTCACCATCTGGACTAAAAGCAATCTCTCTAACAGGTAAAGAACATCGTGTAAGCATTGTTAAACATTCATTTGTCTCTAATGAGAACAAACTAACTGTTGCATCTTCTGAACATGTAGCAAATTGATGTTTCTAAATACAAATATATAAACATCCAATTCAACCGAAAACATACTGATATAGCAATTCCTGTAATTGCATCTTGATGATGTTCAATTGTTAAAGGTTCATCATCAGATTCAACTGTAAACTTCCGAATCACCTGATTTGATCCAACTGTTATCAAAAAATATCCATCTTTTGAATACATAAGCCTAGTAAGGCCCGATGTATGTGCATATCTTGGTATTAAACGTTGTGTAGTCATTTCTTAAAAATATCCTCTTAATGATATGTTAAGAAACTACAAGATATAGAGATAACGAAGAGGTTAGGGAAAGAAAAAAATATAGTTAGAGAAAAAATATATAAAATATACAATAAAAGCGAATTGTGTATTATTTTTTTGATGATTGAATATTGATATTAAAACAAGAAGGTAATCCAGTACCTTTTGTAGATAAAACAGTAACATGTCCAATACTTTCACCAATAATAAATAAATCATGATCAGGAGAGATACAAGCAGAAGTAATTGCAGAATTAACTTCTATCAAATTTTGAACAAAAGGCTGATTGTTTCCAAGATCCCATAATTTTAAATATCCGTCAGAACCGCCAGTTATAAATTCATGAGCATATGAACCCCAAAGAGAAACAGTTGTTCCAGAATCTAAATCTTCTATATTTTCATCATCAGAATAAAACATTTTTGTTTGATCATGATGTAGAATGTGAAGAGGTATATCGGATTTTCTTGTGTCCCAAACATAAGTAGATCTATCAGTAGCACTAGATGTCAAATATCGAAGGCATGGACTATAAATTAGTTAATAAAAATTAATGAGATTATTAAATAGTTTACCTTAATGTAACTTGGTTAATATCTTTTTGAGAAGAATAACATTCAATAATTATGGACCAATCTTTTGCAGTGTAAACTCTAACTTTTCCATCTTTACATGTATTACTTCCAGTAACAAAATAATCAGAAAAATTATGTGCAAAAATAGATGTATGTGAAGTATTTTCTGTCTTTAATTCTTTTAAAAATGTTTCTGTCATAATATCAAATACAACTGCTGTCCCCAAATACTTAGACTCATCTATATTTTCATATCCAACAAGAAGAAGATGATTTAATAGATGATTTCCAAATGCCATTGCAGATCCATAAAGATTGTGATTAATTGTACCTAATTTCGCATACGAAGCACACAACCCGTTCTCATTTAATCTATATAAATGAATGTTACTAAAAAAGTTATTATTTATCAAATAAAAACACAAAATGTCAACCCATCATGCGAAGAAGCAGAGAGTATTTTAGGATTTAAAGGATGGGAAACCATCACATCAATCTTTCCATTCAAATCTAAGATTTATTTATTTATTTATTTTATATAAATTATTGATAATACCCTTAAAAGAATTCAATAAATGACCTGATCTTGACCATACTTTTATGGTAGAGTCAAAAGCACCTGAAAAAAGAAATAATCCATCAGCAGAGAACTTGACATTAGATACTGTTGGATAAAAAACATTTTCGTTAACAATTATTTTATGATCAGTTAAAACTGTAGCAATTTCACTATCTATATCACAAATAACTAAGTTTCCTTCACGATTGTAATCATCCTGTGTTGTAGAACATCCAAAGGCAAACTTTTTCCCTAAAGGATCAAATGTTAAATCAACAACATCGCCACTAGTTCTGTCAAAAAATTTATAGGGCTTTAATAATTGTATTATTTTTGAATTTATATGATTTGATATATTTTTTGAATATCTAGGATGAATCCATCCACCACATTGACGCTGTAGAAAAAGAGTAATCCAATTAGATTTTACAACTCTATCATCTTGTACTGATTTTTCCGGGCCTTTCATCAAAACTTTAATAGCAATTGGACAGTTATGCGCTTTACAATTAGGGTTGTCACTTAAAAATCTCTTACAATCATCAAAAGTTCGTCCAGGTAAAAAGGAATTGATTCTTTCTGTAATTTGCTCATCATTTAAAAAAAATAAAAGTCGAGATAACATAAATGCTTCATATCCTGTGAAATCTACATGAATAATATGATTTTCGAGTTTCGTAAGCTCTTCCCATTGTCCAGTATGACGAAGAAATTGACGAGCTTTTTTACTAAGATACGGTCTACACAGATTCTGGTCATTTTTACATGGAATAACGAGCTCCAAATGGATATCATACGCTTCCTTTTCATATTCTGATGTGGTTTCTTCATTAAGTGATCCATTGCCTATGTAATCTTTTTCATTTGTTATTATTTTTTGTTGTGTAGGAATTAAAATATTATTATAATAATATTCATCAAAAAAGTCATAAAAATACATTTCCTCTGGAAAAGAAGTGCTGTCATTATGTTTAAAATAAACTTTATTATCCATATCCTTGATTTTCTCAGAAATTTATTTGATATTTAAAATAATGAAAAAGATGCTAAAAGAAGTTTAATTTTAAAAACTTTTTTGAGAAAAAAAAGAAAATATAGATGTACTTGTCTATCAGTTATATAAATATTATGTTTTAAAGAAATCTTCTGACAAAATATAACTCCTATTTTTTTTTGTATTATTATATTGATTAAAATGATAGAATTATAGTAATTTCTAGCTCTTAAGATCTGCTAATATTTAAAAATAAAGCTCTCTCTAATTTTCCCATTTAAAATCTATAAAAGAACTATGAATTTCATTAATATATATATTTATCTTTATATCTAATTTCTTAGGGAGTTAAAACATTTTACAATAATTTAATATAATTTAAAAAGTAATATATTAACATAATGTAATGTAATATAATTCATAATGATTGTTTACACATAATATATTGTACAATTCTTTTAAAAAGATTAAATAAAATTAAATAAGGACATATAAAATAATTATAATAAATTTAAGATTTTTAAAAGAATTATACAGAAATTCAAACATAAAAATATATATTTTTAAACAATTTAGATAGAAAATCATAACATTTCTATAAAATATTTTTTATTTAAAACTTTTACTAAATATTTTAAGATAATCTAGATAAATATAAGATAAAAATATAATGCAATGTGATAAATGTAACAAATGTAATAAATATATTTCATTTAAAAAGATAAAACAAATGTTTTCGATGCGGTAAGGAAATTTTAGTCTTTGAAGTATTAAGCTTCTCTAAATTCCTCATTTCATCGAATAATATAACTCTATTTTATTCTGTAGAGAGAATAAAAAGCCTTTTTATTCTAAGGCATTAGATAGAGGTTCAATATACATGTAATTTACAGGAACCTACAATAATACGCCTTTTTAAGTACAATTTATAAAAATTTATGTTTTAAGAGCGATAACTACCTTTAGATATAAAATTTAATTTTAATGTAAGAATCTTTATTATAATTAAATACACAATTATTTTAAAAACAAAAATTTTAAAAACAAAATAGTTGTTTTTTAACCTTGAAAAACAAAAAAAATGAATTATTTTATATTTTTTTTAAAAAAATAAGATGTATTTCTTTTTTTTAAATTTAAAACAAACATAACTAATCCATTGTTTCTTTTAAACGTTTCATATTTATCAAAATATAAGTAAATCATATTTTGATTAATAACCGATAGTCCGAACTTTTTTGAGGACTGTTAAAATATAAAAAAAGGTTTTATAAAGCAATGAAAACACTAAATATACTAAATATATCTGTATTTTTTATCTTACTATAGAGTTGTTTATTTTTAGAGAATTTAAACGGTTAAAAAATGTTAACTACAACATCTATAAAAGCACCAATCTCTAGTTATCATAAAGAAAGCAATATTGCACGAATATCGGGATCTATAACAGCAGGAATACTTGAATTAGTATTATTTCATCCAGTATGTCTTTTATACTCTTAAAAATGTAACATTTTTCAGTAATATTTATTATATTTTAGATTGATACTATTTCAAAGAGACTTATGAGTAATCAAGGAAGAATAACTTCATTATCACATCTTAGTAAAGTTATTTTTAAGAAAAATACATCGTCTCCTTTGTATTTAAAGTTTGTATCTTTATTTCCTGGCTTGGAATATGCTGCAGGATATAAAATTTTTCAACGTGTATATAAATATTCTGGTCAACCTATTGTAATATTATAGATATAATTAAATAATAACTAAGTAATGTTTTCTATTTAGATTACAGATTATTTATCAAATCATTATGGAGAGGAATTTCAAAGAATTTTTGGCAAAGAAAATACTAAAGCAATGATTCATGCAACAGCTGGAAGGTATAACTTCTTTAAAAAATGAAAAAAAAGTAAAATATTCTTCAGTCTTATTGGAGTAGGGGAAATTATACTTCTTCCTTTGGACATGTTAAAAATCAAACATCAAACTAATCCCGATGCATTTAAAGGAAGAAAATTATTCCAAATTATTATTGAGGAAAATTTTAAATTATATAGAGGATGGGGCTGGACAGCTGCTAGAAATGCTCCAGGAAGTTTTTCTGTAAAAAATAGAAATAATAATTTAAATTTATTCTTATTTTATTTAGCTTTTTGGAGGAAGTGCTCTTGCAAAAGAACATCTTTTTGGACTTTCTGATTATACAAAAGCTACTTGGTTACAGAATTTTGTGGCTTCTATTGCTGGCGCAGTCGCTAGTCTTACTGCAAGTTTTATCTTCTTTGATTTTTTTATAATAATGTTTAAAATAGATCAGTGCACCTTTAGATGTAATTAAAACCCGTATACAGAATCGAAATTTTGATCATCCGGGTAATGGATTATTAATTTTACAAAGTATGATTAAAAATGAAGGTAATTTAAATTTCTATAAATATAATATGGTTAAATAAAGTAGGCATTTTTTCGTTTTTCAAAGGATTAACTCCAAAAATTCTCACAGTAGGACCTAAATTAGTATTTTCCTTTACAGTTGCTCAGTCATTAACGCCTATGTTTGATACATTTTTTTCCACTTCTAAAAAACATATGTATTAACGTTTTTAATTTGAATACTCAACAGATAAATATAAAAATCTGATATTAGCTTTTTTTTATTTGGACTTATATTTAGTGATATAAGAAAAAAAGCATTATATAGTTCGTACAATATATCTCCTTTTTTATTCATTAACTTTTCAAACCCATTTTTAACATAATTACCAAGAAAAGGCTATATTATTCATAATTAAATGTGTATAAAAAAATAAAGATTTCAGATAGTAAATTAAAATTGATCTATTAAAAAACCATAATTATATGTAAAATTTTCAAAATACTTAAATATAAAGAAATTATTATTAATTTATGAAACTTTTAATTAAATACATTTCTATATTTAATAATATCATACAGAGATTTCAAAAAACTATGATAATATAAATATAGTAAATATAATAATGATAAAACAAATATTACATTTTAAATTAACCAAATTATATGAAAATTCCTAATTTTTATTTTCTTTAAATTATGGGGAAAAATCAAATTTTGGTACATTAGCCATTTGAGTTTCTTGAAATACAGGTTCATCCCAATCATCTAATATTTATTAAAGCATGTAAAGATCGTTTTATAATATACTATACCCTCTGTAATTGAATCCCAAAACTTATATAAAAGAATTACACTTAAAAGAACAAATAGAGTCCCAATAAATGAGCCATCTATTTTCCCTTGAGTACCTTGACAAATATATTTACTTATAACAAAATTAAATATTTGACCAATTATGAATAAGATTAAAGATCCAGACAATAATACTAAGCATCAAGTAAATAAATAAAGAAAGGAAGATTAACAATACTAACATAATGGTTTCCATTCTTCCAATATTTTAAAAACCAGAATAAATTCCAATATAAAATATCCAATGACACAAAGAAGAGACCATAAAAAATAAAAAACATATATTCCGTAATTTTGAAACATACGAGAGCCACTTATGAACGTTTTGGTCCAAAAAAGCATTGAATCTAAAACAATATATCCAGAACCTAGAAATAAAAACAGAGAAGGAATAAGTGTAATCTATTAAATACGAAAAGTATAAGAAAAAATACTTAATAATAATTAAAACTCCTACCAAAACAGAAAAAACAGTTCCGTCCTCAAACAATTGATACCCAACAATCGCATTCATCAAAAGGACCCAAAAAAAAGCAGCTATAAGACCGATATGCACTGCTGTAAAATACTAAACAATCTCATCAATATTTTAACGCTTTATAAATGCTAAATTACTGCAAGTAATTTAATATTTGTAATAAATCCTCCTATTGTAAAAATTTGAACAACACTAATAAAAAAATACATTAATATTAATATTTGCATTTCTCTTCGGCCTATATTATAGAAATTAAATAGTATTCAGTAAAAATTACCAACAAAATTTACCAACTGCTGCAAATTTACTTTGAGACCGAATAACAAGCCATAATGCAACTAATGCAGCTAAAATAGCAAAAGAAATATCACCTTTAATATCAACTAATCATAATAACACTAATTATAAAATTTATACTTGGATTTGTTACATAACTTGTCGATCTATTTCTAACTCCCTTTAAAACACAATATGGTTCAAGTTTACCATAAAAAAGATTACAAACTACCACATATAAATAAAACCTTTATTAAAATACTGTAAAATATAAGAAATACCAGGAAGAGTGCTTGAACGGCAAACTGTTTTAAAACTTCCAAAACCCATATATTATGTTTTTTTTTGGTTTTTTTTTAAAGTAACCTTTTCAAAAAAAAAAAAAAACCCAAATTCTTAATATATATATTAGAAATATGTTAAACTTATATAATAGAATACCTAATATTATCTCTAAATAATAATATCAAATAATTAAAAATTTTACCTCCACTTACAATTTTTTAACCCTAAATTTTTCACACCGAAATAATCGTAAAAAAAAAAAAAAAGATTGAACCGTTTTATAATAAAGTACCATTCCCCTAATAATATAAAGATAATTAAGATCTATACAATAAATGTTATTTAGTTTTTTTCTTCCTTTTTAAAAAGAAAAATATGGTTTTTTAAATAATATTTTTTAAAATATATTAATAATTAAGAATGATGAAAATAAGAATTTTATGATGAATAATGAGTGTTTTAAGATATATAACTTATGGCAATTTATGTAAAGAATAGATTAAAAGAAGAGTGAATATTTATCTATATGTAATTAAAATGTTAAAAATGGAAAAAGTGTTTAATTACTTTTATGTTGGTTTTTTAATATAGAAAATATGAGGAAATATTTGTTAAGAATAGAATAAAGTTATATCAATAATCATAATCATCATCTGGATCATGTTTAAATGTGCTTTTAAGTCTAGATATTTGAGCCTGATACATTTGAGCGACTTGTTGAGAGGTTGTTGCTTGTTCAGGAGTTTTATCATTTCTAGCTCTAATATATCTAGGAAATCTTAAAGATATACCCTTATTAGGATCGACCTAATTTTGTTAAATAAATTGTAAAAGGGTATGTAATTTATACCATTCCGACAGCAGCCAAATATTTTGGACTGATACTTAAATCGGCAGCTAAAACTTCCCATACAGCTACAGGTTCAAACCATACATCAGGCTGTTCACCTTTTGCACTATGATGATAATATGACTTTTTATGTTCTAAAATATGATTATTAAAAAAAGAAGCATACGATTCTAATATTTCGTCTGAAAATCCAGTACCAAGCTTACAAATTGTCTCATAAACACCTTTATCCGATTTATAGCATCCAAGTAAATATGCTCCATATGTATTTGTACGTTTCCCTTTACCATAAAATCCTCCTAAAACAACTAAATCCAAAGAATCGCCAATATTTGACATATAATCTTTTTTAATCTATTTTTTATTAAAATAGATAAATAAAGTAACAATATGACTTTTAACCAATTTCTACTTCTTTTAGAGGGTTCATATGCTGATTCTTCACCATCAAGCATTTTAATCATTAAACCTTCACAACTATCTTGAATACTTTTTTCTAGAAACATTTGAATATCTTCTAGAGATTTTGCATCATTAAATTGAACAAAAGAAAAAGTTCCTTCTAAAGGTTTAAAAGATTGAAACAATATATCTCTTCTCTCATTAAGTGGTTTAAATATAAGAGGCTAAGATTTTTAGTATGAAAATTTATGAAATATTAATAATTACTTCTCCATTTAAATATAATATATCAAACGCAAATATACAAATATTGACCTTAATTGATTCGACATTAACTTCTTTTTTTTTTCTTGTACTTAAAATTTGGAAAGGTTGAATCATTTTTTTTATTCTGTCCCATGCAACTGATTCGCAATCTAATACAAAGCTTGTTACCCCATCTTTAGTAACCTAAATTATAAATCAAGAGAAAATCCAAAAATCATATTGCTATACTTTTGGTATAATTTCGATAATATCGGGATATTTATCTGAAATATTTTCTGAATTTCTTGAAAATATTTTAATTTCACCATTATTTGTAAGATGGATTTGTGTTCGTTCACCATCATACTTGTATTCACATGTAAAACTATGATTTTCAAATCTATCAAGGACTTCAGAAATTGTCTTTGTAGGTTTTGCTAACATAGGTTTCAAAGGAATTCCTTAAAAAGATTAATAATTTATTTTGCAAAATTTGAAGATACCTGAAGTCAATTTGCAATATTTAGAAAGATCTTGAATACCATGAGTAAGAAGTGTAGGAACAATTATATCATAAGAAGGAACCTGGCTAATAATTTTTAAAAAATAAACACATAAAAATATTTTTATTTACCTAAAAACTTGTTTAATAATATTCTCCGCATTCGTGAGACAAGAAGGAGTAACAATTGAATTATCTCTTTCAATCTCCATTTTTTTTACTGCATGTGCCAAAGATATTAAAACGGTTTTTTCTGCTAACCCAATTCTTAATTTTCCTTCTAACGAACGTATAATAAATTTTGTTTCATTCCCATTTGCAGATGATAAAAGCTTTTTTATAATTCCCAACTTTTTTACTTGTGACTAGGATAATTAAAAGCTATTTAATAGAAAGAAAAATACAATACATCCTTTCCAGATGTTGTAGCTATTTCTTTTAAAGATTTGAACACGTTAGGCACAGTAAGGACCGAAAATTTGAACATTGTAGGTTGATTGTTCCGTGAATTCTATTTCTATTAATATTAACTATCATTTAATATAAAATTAACCATTGCAACAAGACCAAGATCACCATATTCTTTATAATCTTCTTTTATTTTTGTTATACTTCGACCCATAGATTCTCCAATTGCTTTAATTAATAAGGATTCACCAATTCCTAGTTCTAACCCCTGATAATCAGATGATATCTATGCATTTTAACATTCCCTTAATAAAATAAATGAAATTACTCTATTTATCATTAAATATACACACTGAAGTAAATTTTCCGGAGATTTTTTTAATACTGAAAACAAAAAATCTATAGTATAAGAAAGAATATCTAGCCTCTTAGATGTACTCTCTATTTTTTCAAAAGTTTCGCAAAGAAATGAATATAAAATAGGTTCTTTCTGTAAACTATTTTTCTCATTTTCTGATAAAAATTGATTAAATTCAGATTTTTCTACATTCTTATCTTCCAAAACACATGATATAGAACAAGATTCACTCGTATTAGGAAAAATTGACTCGGAATCTCCTTTATTTTCCTTATTTCCTGATAATTCCTTAAATATTTTTCTTTTTTTAACTAATGAATTATTCTCATCTTTTAATCCATAAATATAAAATATAAACCAAAAAACAAACTGAAACCTTTAGATTCATCCTTTTTTTCTGAATTCTTAGAATTTGTATTGAAAAAAGAGCTTTTTTTGTCAAATATATACAACACATATAAATTATTTACTCAAGTATTGATTTCTTAATAAACGAAGACTTAACCATTAAAATCCTAAATTTTATAAATATTCTAGCTCTTCTAATAAATGAAGAGCATAATAAATAAACCACGTCTTTTAAATTACAAAAAAAACAATTTTTATTTTTTAAGATCTATAAGAATATCGATATATACAACCACTAAAGAAATGGGCAAAAATATAGATAAACTGTAATTCTTCCCTTTTCTGATTTAAGAGATATATAAAATACTTTTTTTTCTAATAATTCTTAAAAAATCATATGTTAAATATATTAAAAAATTAGATTTTATTCGATTGATATGTTGTTTTATTTAGATGATTGAACCATTCCTTTTCCTTTATATCCCTTACTACTAATACCTGTAATTGGCTCTATATTTTGTGTCTTAAGGAGTTCATTGGATGCTTCTTGCCATTCTTTTGTCATTGTATGAGGTGGTGATGCGGCTAAAATAAGTATATAAATATACATAAAAAAAATACATACCAAATGAACGAACTGTAAAGAATAGAATTGTTGATATAGTTAACATACTTAGCGTCCCTATAACAACCTTTTTAAAAAACCCTGGAGGATGAATAGTTGATCGTGAACCATATGGCCCAAAAGCAATAAAATATGCTAAAAAAATATTCTAAGATTTAAATTCCAAAAAATGTATGGTAACAATGAGTTAAAATACTTGAAGCCGTATTATATACTCATTTTATCTTATATCATAGAAAAAATAGACATACCTGCTTTTTTTTCTTCTTTTGTTAAATCGTGCCAGGGACCACGTTGTCGTTCATTTAATTGACGTTGTATATCTATTTTTTCATCTGAAGACATATTCTCCCATCGTTTTTCCAAGTCTATTCTTTATTTTAATGCTTTTATAATCACTTTTAACCTTTACCTAATAATGTCGGTTTAGAAAGTTTATGTTTAAATTGACTATATTTTCTCGTTTCTTTAACTTTTATACACGATTTTATACGGAAAAAACCATTTCTTAAAAGGAAGAGCATGATTTCTTCTGCTTTTTTGTCTTAAAAACCCTTTATTGTTAAAAAAAGATATTCGAAAAAGCAATCATAGAATCTCAACTTCAGCAAAGGAAGTGTGTCCTGTTATTTCATAAGGGTGTCCCGAAAGGGCTTAGGTTAAAATGAAGAGACAGGAGATGATCTTTAAAGGATGCGGAGGAAAAATAAAGAGAATAAATTAGGTAGGGAAAATTAAGAATTAACGCTAGAACTAATAGTTAACTTAATTTTAGATATTTTATATTTTATATTGTTTTTTTTCCGGTTTTAAATTTCTAAAATTAGATAAATATTTAATAAAAAAGATTGAAAGAGGAAAAAACAATTGTTGAGGGTTAAAAAATGAGAACACTGCATAGAAGTAGAAAAGAAGACGTGATAGTTGATGAGAAGATATCAATTATTGGAATTTCTAATTTGAATGGAGTTTCTATGGTTAAAACTGATAATTCTTTGAAAGATAAAAATGAGACACAAAATATGGATAATAATTCTACTTTAAATGATGAAAAAGAAGTTAAGATGAAAGAATTTGAAGTTTTTAAGGAGAGCTTTGGGAAAAAAGAGGGATTTGTTGTTTCTAATGATACACGATCAGTTAATGAATCTACATTATCAAAAAAGAAATATAAATTTAAGTTAAAAACGGGAATATGTTATGATGTTCGTATGAGATTTCATGCAACGATTAATCCAGTTGATTTTCATCCGGAAGATCCTCGAAGAATTTATCGGATTTATAAAGAAATAGCAGATGCAGGACTTATTAATTATGATGGATGGTCATGGTCGAATATGAATGAACAAGAGATTATGGAGAGGATTTCGGCAAGGGAATTAACACGAGAAGAAGCACTTTTGGTACATACTGAAAATCATTGGGATAGGTTACTACAAACAGCAGGTAAAGTTAAACTATGAATATAAATATAATTTTAAAATATATAAGATATGTCGGTTAATGAGCTTCTTTATTTTGAAAGTATTTATAACTCAGTTTATTTCAACAATGAATCTGCATTCTGTGCAAGACTTTCAGCAGGAGGAACGATTGAAACATGTATTGCAGTTGCAGAGGAAAGAGTTCGAAATGCAATTGCACTAGTGCGGCCACCAGGCCATCATGCTGAATCGGACTGTCCTATGGGATTTTGTCTGTTTAGTAATGTAGCAATTGCAGCTAAATGTATTCTTCAAAAATTTTCCAATATTCAGCGTATTTTAATTTTGGATTGGTTTTTAAAATATTCTTAAATAGTTTAGTTATTAATAACTTTGATAGGGACGTTCATCATGGTAATTTGAGCATTTTTTTTTTTTTTCCTAAATTTTGAAAAGGAAATGGAACTCAAAGAATTTTTTATGATGATAGTTCTGTTCTTTATATATCTTTACATAGATATGAAGATGGCAGATTTTATCCTGGATCCAAGTATGGAAATTATGATAAAGTAGGCGTTGGGAAAGGACGTGGAAAGTTAGTTAAATTTCCATTTTTTCTTTCAAATATAACAAAATAGGACTGTCAATATCCCATGGCCATGTAAAGGAATGGGGGATGATGATTATATATATGCTTTTCAAAAAGTTGTTTTACCTATAGCATATGAATATAATCCTAATATGGTGATAAGTATATATAGATACATATTGAAAAAATTATATAAATGTCCTAGTTTCTTCTGGTTTTGATGCTGCTATGGGTGATGAAATTGGTGAATGTTTTGTTACGCCTGTTGGATATGCTCATATGACTCATATGCTTATGGGATTAGCACAAGGAAAATTAGTAACTGTCTTAGAGGTTATTTAATATTGCATATTATTATAAATTCTCCTTCTAATATATTTAAGGGTGGATATAATCTTGATTCAATATCAAGTTCTGCTTTGGCTGTAACAAAAACTTTAATAGGCGAACCTCCTCCTGAATTAAAAATAACTAAAGTTAGCGATGCATGTATTGAAATAATACAGAAAGTTATGTTAGAACACTCAAAATATTGGAACTGTATGAGACCAAAGTCTTTGGAATTGAGTAAGCTTATTAATTTTTAATTTTTGAAATTAATTTTTAGACATGGGATCACATTGTATTGAGAGATTAGATAGTAGGATATATCATTTTGAAGAAAGATTGTACTGATTAAAAAAAGATATTATCCGAAGTTACCAAACGAAAAAATTATTTGAAAAATGGAAGATGATAGTATTACCAATAATTAAAGAATCTATTTCATTTTTTGAAAACCAAATAATTTGCACGTATGCCCATGTATTAACTATTTTTATTTCTACTCTAATAAATGTCTAGGAGAGATTTTTATAAAGCAGAAACACTCGTTGTTATTGTTCATGATGCGTATGTTATTCATTTATATGAATAAATTTATTTATTAATTGGTAGTCCTGATGTTGTTGGTTATTCCTATGCTTCTATAAATAAAATAAACATATGCAATTCATTTTTGGTACTATATTTTTAAATTTAAATCTTTCTTATTCTTTTAGATTGATTCTCTTAATTTATATATTGAATGGGCTATTAAAAACCAATATGGTCTTATGGATGTTAATATTGTCTCTTGCTTAGATACTTTAAATGTAAGGAGAAATTAATTATAATGTTTTTGATTTTTATATTTTTAGAATGAATCATATAATGTAGCGTCGGCTTCACAGGAACTTTGTATTTATATATGGGATAATCATTTAGAGTAAAAAGCATATTTTAAAGTCAGATTAATATAATTTTTTAGAATGGCTGATGCTAAAAATATTATTTTTATTGGGGTGGGACAAGGTTGTCAAGGATTCATTCATTTAATGGAATATCGAGGTAAATTTTCTACTTAATTTCCTTGAATTTTCTCACTGTTTTTTGTGTATAGATATTTATGATCGTGTTGATGCTATTGTACAATTTTATGGTGATAATTCTTTAAAAGCAATTTCATCAAACGACGAAATTGCTGATTGGTATTTTAAAGTAGTATATTTTTAATTTATGTTTATAAGAAAGCTAAGATTATACAGCATTCTCTTGTATTAACAAGTAATCGTCATCCTATATGGAATCTTCCTAAACGTATAAAAAGAAAATTTGGAAGAGTTATTAGATCAGGTTTTATTAATTTTTTCATAATCTTTTATTAATAGAAAAAAAGACAGTAATGAAATAAACGAAATATTAGAAAATTCTTTTAATAAAGTTTCGGCTTTTTTTCAAGATATTTTGGAATCTAACACTGCTATCGTGGATAATTAAGTCAGATACTTTTTTTTTAATTTTCAAAAGAAATAGTTCATATACTGAAGATTTAATCATTGAATTTATTTTAAGTCTAATATATATATATCATTTATTTTTTAAAAAAGGATTTTCTACTTTTCGACAGCGTTAAAAAAAAATAATGCATGAGATAGAATCTCAAGAATCAGATATTTTTTCTCAAGTTGTTAAAAAGGCAAAAGATGTTATATATTGTGGAGGTAGGATATTGTTTAAATTAATTTATTAGTATTAAATAAATCAGTATGTTCTTTTCCTCCTGAGGTTGTTTAATATATTTTATAAAGAAAATCTGATAAAATATTGTTTTAGTACTGCGAATATGGAAACTTTTCTGGTAAATGTATGGAATGGCTCAAGGAAAATCATATGGAACTTTATATTCGACTTTATTCTCAAGGTTTTTTATATTTAAGATTTTCGCAAATTTTTAAAAAAAATTAAAGATCCTTTGATTATAGAAAAACAAGATATAATATTTGAAGAGAAAGAAAAAATAGATGAAAGTAATAAGATTCGAACAAAAGAAGAGACAAAGGGTTTAAAAAAAACGAAAAAAAATACGATTTCGAAGGTACTCATTAAAAGAGTTGAGAGAAATAAAAGAAAATATGTCGTTATTGTTCAGGGATTAGAATTATATGGGATCGATGTTAAGAAGGCTTCAAAATTGCTTGGTAAAAAATTTGCTACGGGAAGCAGTGTAACTAAAAATGTTTGTGATATTGATGAACTTGTTATTCAAGGCGATCATATTGATGAGATATACAATTATATTCTTGAAACATATCCAGAAGTAAGATTTTTTCTTTTTCAATTTGTCTTATTTTTAAAGATACCTGAAGAAAATATAGAATGTTTTAAAGACAAACAAAAAAAAAAGTAAATGCATCTTATAAAAGCAGAATTTTAAGTTGAAATTATTTAAAATAATCGTTCTATTCACTATATGGCTTATATGATCTTTTTTTTCAAATATTATACGAATTTCGTTTTTAACATATAGGTTATATTTGTTTATAATTTGGCGAATTTTTTTTTCTATAGATATATTTGCATTTTGATACATTTTATAATCAATGTTTTGATTTTAAAAAGCATTCAATATAAGTAATTTTAGTACTGTAGATTCTATTTTTAAAATTTATGAGATGTCTGTATATTAAAATAGTTGTTTTTAAGGAATTGAAAAAGATGATTTGTCTGCCTTTTTTATTTATTTTGCAACTTAAAATTATATTGGTTTTGAACAATGGTAGACCTTACGAAAGAACAAAAAAGTAGTTTTTTCAACAAAAAAATCAAGTTTATTCGTTTATATTGAAAAAATATCATAAAATAAAACATTTTCAATGAATAAGTAGAAAATTGAAATAACAAATCATTATATTAAACTTAAAGAATTTTAAGAGCTATAAAAAGTAAAAAAAATAAAAGATTCAAATAAAAATGGCAAAAGAATGCATTGATTATATTTATTATTCATATTCATATATATTTATATAATTTATTTTTATATAAAAAAATTTATTAAATCTAATCTACCAAATAAAAAGAAAATCATTAATATAATATATCATTTTATTCAATAGTTCTAAGAATGTTAAATATATAAATATTTTTTTTGTTATTAATGTAAATTCTTTTAAATAATGCTTAATTTAACGAGTTAACTAAAACAATTAAATTAACTTTTATTTTTTTTGACTATACAAAAGAATTACCCGATTCTTTGCTTATATAGAAAAAAATATTATTTACATTTTTTATAATATTAATTAAATTTCATTTTTAATTTCTATATTGATTGTATTCATGTATTTATTATTTATTATATAGACTAAAAGATATATTCTATTCATTTTTCATTCATAAATCTTATTTTATCTAAAAAATACTTATCAATATATTAACTTGTTAAATACATTAATATATTGATAAGTATTAAAAAAATTGATATCTAAAGAACTTTTATTTATTTTAAGAAATTACTTAAGATTTTTATTTTTCTTTTAATTATAAAACATTAAGTTTCTCAACATTTTAACTTTACACAATAAAATCTATAAAACAAAACAATATAAACTATTAATTTCAATTTAACCCTAATACAAAATTTCTTGATGGTTATTATAATTATTTCAATAACTATAATAACAATTTTTTTTAGATACTTAGATCTAAGTTAATATTCTAGTAAGTATATATATTTACTAATTTTTTTTAAAAAAATTATTTCTAATTTATAATATTTATTAAATCATATATAAATATAAAAAATGATTACACGATATACGATATTCTTAGATCTAAGATAAAGAAACTATTATGGATGAAAGGGATATTATCAGAGATTTTTCAAAGGAAATAGATAATTTTAAAAAGAATTTATTAAATATAACGTTTGATTGTAAAAACAAGTTTTTTTTCATAAAAAACTGATTATTTGAAGACACAAATTTACAAAGTAAAAAACTTGAAAAATTTTCAAAATATTGCAGGAAATATCAAGAAACTATAGATTATCAGAATAGGATAATACAATCTTTAGTTGAAGAGGTTTTTTTCATGATTTTTTTCTCAAAAAATAAACTTATTTTTAAATTAAAGAAAAATAAAGAAATTCAAACAATTCATGAGCATAAAAATCATTTAAAAAAAGACAAACATCAAGGTAACTCTTTTAAATACGTTAATTTTTGAAACTATATTAATATAGATTTATTATTAGACTATAGGTATAATTTTTAAATAATCTTTTTATAATTAATAAGATAGTAATTATATTAAATCATTTTGCAAAAAAAATTCAGAATATGATGCATTGTTATTCTTTCTTGAAAGATATGAAAAAATGAAAGATTCTCTACTTTATTTATCAAAAAAATATAGAAAAGATAAAAAAATGTGGAAAGAATATATAAATTATTATGAAATAGATAAAAAATCTAAGGATTTTGGATTGTTTAAGGATAGATGCAATTTAAAAGAAAAGGGAAATTTAGAAGAAAGCAATGTTTCGGATTCATTATCGATAAATAAAATAAATTCAAATAAGTTGAAAGCAAATTCCGAGACTTTAGAATCTTTAGTATTAACCAATTCTTTAAAACCTAATATGAGCCCGTCATCATCAATTTTATCAGAATGTCTTGACAAATATATTTTTGACAATCAAAAAGATGCTTGTCATATAACTGAATACTTATATAATGATTCTACAACAGAAGATGAAAATGAAGCGATAAAGCCATGCTTTGATGATTCTAATATAAAAAAGTCGTTTAAAAATTCTAAAATAAATGAAGAAGGTATTTAAATAATTAAAAATATTGATATTTATAAAGAATTTAGAAGAATCTATTTTATTTAAATCTGTTATATCAGATAATAATACAGAAATTGTTAATTATAATTTAGGTGATATAAGGAAAAGTGAAAATAGTTCTTTAAAATCTTTTCCTACAAAAAATATTGAAGGTTTTCATGTAAGATAGTTTTATTGATTTTTTTATAAAATTAATTTTTATTCTAATAATGCTAAGGATATAGCAAAAAATCCTCAAATAATGACACCCGAATCTAAATTGGTTGAACAAAATACAACACTAAATATATCTAATTTCTTACCAACACCTAAACCAGATTCTAAATCTATATATCTAAAAACTCAATCTTTCAATAAACAGAGAGGTTAATCCATTAATATTTTACTAATATTAAATATTAATTAAATTAAAGATTCAAATAAGGAAAATATATCAAAAATTTCTACTGATTTTGGTATGTCTCACACTTTTTCAACATTTAGTAACGTTCAATCATTAGTTAGCGAAACAAAGCATATTCAGAAAACAAACAAGGAATCTGCTAGTGTATTATTATATTCTGGTTATTCTTTAGAAAGCTAAAGTAATTTAGAATATTGATTTATCATCAATATTATCGAAAAAAAAAAATGATATACTAATTATAGATTCTTTTTCAGAAAAAGAAATCATAAAAAACACTTTTGTTACAGAAAAAAGTAATTCAGATAAAAATACAAATTTAAAACGTGGAATTTCTCCTCAGAATGATGAAAACAATAAACTAGATAAAAAAAATGAATTTACATTTAATTTCAATTTTAATAACAAAAAATTAGGAAGATATGCAAAGTATTTATATAGAAATTTTAATGAAATAAACTAATTCATTTTAAAAGAAAATCTAAAAGCACAGAAGAATCTTTAAATGATTATGTTATCGATTTAAATAAAAATGATAAGATTCCTTATGCATATGATGAAGTAGTTAGAGATAAAGCATCCAGAAGGCATCTTCCTGCATGTGCATGTGACAATTGTATTAAGGTAATTTTTTTTGATATTATTATCAAATTGATATACGATTTAGTTTTTTGAAGCACATGGCCCAATTGCCACTATTTTTAAACCTAAATGGAGATCACCTTTAAAAAAGAAAACATATACAGATTCAGATAAAGAACATATTTATAGAAATCTTCAAGAAGTATCTCGACATAGATCTGCTTTTTTTAGACCCAAAACACCACCTGGATTTTGGGAATCTGATTTCCCAAGTACACAACAGGAAGAAATTTATAGGAAACAAGCACAAGTACAGAACTACGAAAGACTTAAAAAAAGACAACTTGAGGCAGAAAGAGGAGGAAGATGGAAAAAGAAAGTCTAATTACTACACATCATATTTTTTAAATTATTCTTATAATATAAATAATAAACAAAAATATCTTCTATTAAAACCTAGTTCAATTTATATATTTTTTTATATTTTCATAAAAAATTTTAACCTATCTTAAACATTAAATTGCTTTATTTAAATGTATAAGTAGTTATCAAATTAAACATAAATCTTAATAAAATAGTATCTTATTTAACTATTTTATTTATTTTTTATACTAAATGGTTTTTCATAAAGAAATATATATTATGCGACATGCACAAGCAGAACATAATGTAAGCAAAAACTACAACTTAAAAGATCCAGTATTAACAGGTTTTTTATTAAAAATTTTAAATTGTTCTTTTTTTTTAAGATAATTAATTAGAATTTGGCAAAGATCAAGCAAGACTTCTTTTATTACATTTTGAACAACTTAAAAAAGTAGAATTAATCATTTCATCACCAATGCGTAGGGCATTAGAAACTGTTATGATTGGATTTGATGGATATCTGGATTTAAAAGATCAAAAACATATAAATTATCCATCTATACCCTTAATTATTTTACCACAACTTCAAGAAACCTCTGATAGAAATTGTGATACATGTTCGTCACTCAAAAATTTAAAATCATGGTTTCCCTCATTAGATTGGAGCTTCTGTAGTCAAGAACAGTTATTAAAAACAGGTTTTTTTGCTTATGAGCCAAGCATGCTTGAGAAAAGAGCCATTTGGCTAAGAAATTGGATTTCTAAACGTAAAGAAGGCAAAATATTAATTGTTTCTCACTTAAGTTTCATCAAATATTTAGTAGATGATTCAACTTATTGGGCAAATCTTGAAATAAAGAAATATAATATTGGAACTGGTCCTATTTTCAAACAGGTTCCTTTTTCATAAAGAAATATCAATAAAAACAACACTTTTATTGAAAAATTGCATTTATAGTTATATTACATTTCTTTTTTATACATAAACTCAAATATTTAACTTAAAATATTAGAAAAAAACAAATTTTTAGTAATTTAATATTTCAAATATTCTATTTAATATTTTATATATAAAGTCCGCTTGAATTCTTTATAAAGGAACATTTGATACATCTTTTTATAAGATGCTTTTAACTATATAAGTACTCATTTTATAGCTCTCGAATGGTGCAAAAAACCAAAATATGAGAAAGCCTCCAAATACTGATTTCTATCAGCAAAGATTAAAAGCATGGCATCCTATTTTAACACCGAAATATGTTTTCCCGATTTTTTTTGCTCTTGGATTAATATTTATGTCTCTTGGAGGGATTTTGTTATATTTTTCATCACAAGTAAGAGATATTTTTTTAAAAACATAGGATTAATAATAAAAAAGGTACATGAAATAATAATAAACTATACGTACTGTGATAGCCAAGCATCTCTGAATGAATTTAAGTCTATTCCAAGTAAATATGTGCAAATGTCATTTCCATCTAATGTTCAATCTATGAATCAAGCTATATGGAAAAAAAAAATTAATGAAAAATCAGTATATTCTATTAAAGAACCTATATGTTTGATTCGATTTGAGATACCAATTGATTTAAATCCACCTGTTTTTCTATATTATCGTTTAACTAATTTTTATCAAAATCATCGACGTTATGTTAAAAGTTTTAGTAGAGATCAAATGATGGGACGTGCAAAAACAGCAGCTGAATTAAGGAGCTCAGATGACTGTAGCCCTCTTTCAGTCAGCGATAACGGGAAGCCTATTTATCCATGTGGTTTAATTGCAAATTCTATGTTTAATGGTAAATATTAATTTTTATAATCTATAATTATATTTAATTAATATTGAAGATACTATTAGTCAGCCAAAAAGGCTCGCCTCTTTATCAGGTGAAGTTTTAGAGCCTTATTTTATGACAAATAAAGGTATTTCTTGGTTGTCAGATAAAAATATATATAGAAAAACATCATATCGTCCATCAGATGTTTCGCCTCCTCCTAATTGGGTATTAAGATACCCGAATGGTTATAATGAAACAAATTTCCCTAATATTCATGATTGGGAGGAATTTCATGTATGGATGAAAACAGCAGGACTTCCTACTTTTGAAAAATTATCATTACGAAATGATACAGGTATAATGAAGGCAGGGGCATACGAAATAGAAGTTGTTATGCGTATTAATAAATAATAATTATGAATTTTTAGCTAAAGAAAGCTAGATTTCCCTGTAACCAAATATAATGGTAGTAAAACAATTATTATTTCAACTCGATCATTTATTGGAGGAAGGAATTTGTTTTTTAGTATCGCATATATTATTTCGGGCGCATTAAGTTTTATTATCGGGTCGTTTTTTACATGTTGTTATTTAATTAAGCCAAGGTTTGAAACTTTTAATTATATGATATGTGCTAAATTAAATAGGAAACTTGGTGATCACAGATATCTTTCTTGGAATCAAACTTCATTTCATAATCCCTTAAAATCAATGAATATAGCTGAAACTAGATCCCGTTAATTTCTACATTTTTCTTTTTGCATTTAGAAATCATTATTGGGTTGCATATAAAACAAGTTCTTCTTTACTAATTTTTTTCTCCGTAATTCGTTCACGAGCCCATGGTTTCCCTTGTTCAACTAATGCACATGCCAATAAATGTTTGCAAATAGGTACAGGTTGCCCATGTATTGAGCCACCCCAATACCTATTTGGATTAATTACTTTCTTCCATGCTAAATGATAGTCTTTATTAAATGCAGAAAATGAAAATTCCGGACATGAGCAATACCAAACTGATGTTCTAACTTCATACAGTTTACAAGACGTTTCATGAAGCTCGTTTGTTTCTGAAGGAATATAAAAAATCTGACAAGAACATGAAGTAGATGAATCAGTTGACTTTTCATCCCATGTATAAAGAACAATACGCCGTTGATCAAGTAAATCCAATGCAAGTAAAAATGTATCTTTGAATATATAGTAAAGTGAGATAAAAGCCGCCTTATCGGCTTCTGAAGATGTTTCGGATGGCTCTTCTGAAGAAATTTGAGAAATAAGAGCCATTACGCATGTTTCAATAGACGGTTCTTCCATTTTTATGTCTAAGTTAATTACTTATTTTCTATTTCAACAACTATATTCGTTAAAATTACTTTTTAATAGTTTTGATTTAGTTATTTGATTTTTTTCCTTTTATTTTTTATTATAAACCTTTTTTCAACTACTACACTCCTAACAACGTTAACTCGAATTTCTAACTTTCGTAAATCTTTTAAAATCAGATTAATTTAAAAATATTTCTGGAAAATAAACCCAAGAATAATTATGGCTTTCCCAAGTTAAAAGTTCTTTTTCATCAAACCAAAGCTGAATTTCTCGCTGTGCACTTGAAACACTATCTGAACCATGACAAATATTACGGCCAATATCAATCGCAAAATCCCCTACCTATTAAGCCATTTCTTTCATAATATAATATTTTTTTGATACCTCGAATAGTCCCTAATGCTGATGCCAAAGGATCTGTTTCACCAAGTATTACTTTAAAACATAAATTATTTGCGTAAACAAAGGTTTTATATCTGTTCTTTACCTCGACCAATTCTTACTACTTGTTTTCCCTCCCAAACCATTGCACATATAGGTCCAGATGTCATATCTGATAAGATTAATAGATAACAGCTGCTATGACAACCTACAAGTAATCAAACTAAAGAAATTAAAAGAGAATTCAAAAAAAAAATAAAAAATACCTATCAAAGAAAGGTTTTTCACGAAGACTCCTATCTAATAAGAAGGGAAAAAGATTAGTTTAAAAAGTGAATTTAAAAAATTGCAATTCTAATTTACATACAATGTTGTTCTAAAAGTTCACGACACGCCTTAATAAACTTAATAGCAACAAGTTTATATCCTCGTCGCTCAAAACGACTAATAATTGTTCCTATAAGACCTCTTTGAACTCCATCTGACGGTACAATTATAAGTAATAATAATAATATTTAAAAATTTAAAAAAAAACCTGGTTTTACTATTTATATTAAAAAATATTCTTAAATAAAAGGAAAAAAATACCTGCAATAAATGTTTGTTCATCCATTAAAAATAATGTTATATCTATAATTTTAACAGCAAAAAAAGTAGAAAAAAATAACCTCGAAATTACAATACTAAAACCCTAACCCATGTCATGTACAGGTTAGATATTTATTTTCAAGGGTTAATTCTTACAGGGTTAGGAATATATTCAACAAGGGTAGGGTTAGGCTTTGAAGATTACGAGGTCCAGTTTAAAAATTTCTAATTTATTAAATTATTAAAAATTTAATTAATATTTGAAAATACTTAATAAAGCATGTTTCTTACACGATCAGGTAAATCAACTTATAAATGAATTCTCTAAAAAACGCTAGAAAAAGATTAATTTTTAATAGAATATGATCGTAATTCTCATGCCTATTCACCTGAAGGACGATTATACCAAGTAGAATATGCTATTGAAGCGATTAAAGTACAAAAAATTATCTTTATGAATTAATTGTCAAATTATTGAATCTGTATTAGTTAGGTGCAACTGCTATGGGAGTTGCTACATCAGAAGGTGTACTTTTAGGTGTAGAAAAACGAGTAACATCGCCTCTAATGGAACCCTTATTAGAAAAAATTATGGAAATTGATAGCCATTTGGGTTGTGCTATGTCTGGGCTCACAGCAGATGCCAGAATTCTTGTAGAACATGCACGTGTTGAATCTCAGAATCACCGATTTACCTATGACGAACCCATTTTAGTTGAATCAGTTACACAATCTATATGTGACTGTGCACTTCAATTTGGGGAAGATGCAGATGAGGCAGTCATGTCAAGGCCCTTTGGTGTAGCACTTTTAATAGCCGGTATTGATGAAAATGGCCCACAATTGTATAAAAATGATTTTTCTTAGTAAACTGATTCTTTTAGATATCATGCTGAGCCATCTGGGACATATTATCGGTATGACGCTAAAGCAATTGGCGCAGGAAGCGAAGGTGCTCAATCTGAACTTCAAAATGAATATCATTCTGTAAACATATTTTAGATGCTAATTTAATACTAATATCATTTAGTCGATGACATTGGAAGAAGGAGAAATGCTAATTCTTCGTGTATTGAGACATGTTATGGAAGAAACATTGGATGCGAAAAATGTGCAGCTTGCAAGTGTAACACATGACCATGGATTTCAAATTTATTCGAATGAAAAAATGCAGGAAATCGTTTCCAAACTGTAAATAAATACTCAGTTCGATGTTTATTTTGTCACAAACTTATTGTGCATCTCTATATAAATAATATAATTTAATTACTATAGTTTCTTGTTTAAACATATGACATCTATAACACCATACATTTAATATATCATTTATTAAGATGCTAACATGTTTTTGTTTCCTCTGTTTTCTTTATCATATTCGTAAGAATTATTTAGAGTTTTGTAGTTATGATCATTAAGAGTCTGTGGATTGTAGTTATCAACTTTTTCTTGATCTTGATGATAACCATCTTCTATTTCCTTAGAATATGCTTCATTAACCATATCGGAATGTTCGTATTTGAAATGATAATATTCAGAAACTGCCATAAATCGTCTATACAAAGAAATTTCATTCTAATGTTTTGAGTCAAATAAAAAAATAGATTAGAGAAAATATACTTCAACTTTCCAAAATATTTCGTAATGTTTATACCATGCATGATTAAAAATTCTATAGAGACGACGCATTATAGAAGAAAAATGACGTGTTGAAGAAAGAGGAATCGATATTCTATAAAAATTTCAGTCAATTCTATCTCCATATCACATAATTTACTACTTGGATGGAAAGTATTTGTCCGAGCACAATAATGTTGATGTATTATCTAGTGTATGTAAAATATAATCAATGGCTACGCATTCTTGAGGAGGGTTATGACATGCGCACAAATATTGCCATTCATTTGCTCTCATCTCTGGGCATTTTTCTGGAGAACATGAATCTTCAAGCATACCCACCACTAATAGATTCAAATCAACTATGAATCGTCTTATAAGTTCATAGACCCAAATCCATGGATCAACACCTTTAGGAGGCTCTGCTATTTCTTTTGTACGCTTTACGGACATTGGATGTGATGTTTCGTTTGAAAGAAGTCCATCCAAATATTCTTCTAAAGAAAATGGTCCTTCAAAATTCAATTCTATTAATGGCACTATAGGAATGTCCTATTAAATACCAATTAGCCATTCCTATTTATATAAACAAATGAAAAATACCTCTTTTTTCATTCCTGGCCGAAGACGTTTTTTAAATGGCCTATCAACTAATGTCTTTATGTCTAATGACTCATCCACTGATGATTTAATAGGCTCATTCAAAAGTGGAATTGTATTAACACATGTTAAATCCTCTGAAAGAGGCTTAACAGAACCCTTTGAATGCGCAAATGATGACATTATCCCTTAAAATATTTGTTTTTTTTGGGAAAAAGTTCTTATAAAAGATTCTTTAAAATTAACCTTTAAATAATTAAATAAAACTAAAAAAATATCAGTTTCATCATAAATATATCGTAGAGTATTAATAAAACCAAGAAATTCATATAAAATAAGGTTATTTACCCGTTTTTTAGGATTATTTATCTGCAACTAGTTTTTTGACGTTCGTCTTTATCCGATGTAAGCTTAAGAACTAGTAAAGTCTTTGCATATAAACGCGCATATATAACGCATACATTTCATAAATCAAATATAAATTTAAAAAAAAAGTACCTTATCCTTATTATCTAGCAATTTATACTAATCGTCAAGCATTTGGTTATATTGAAATTGCATCATCAGAATCTGTCTAGTAGATATTATCAGAACTATAGAAAGCTATCCAATATATAAAACAAGAAGTTTTATATCTAATTATTTCTATTATTGTTGGAATTTTGTGTATTTCTTTGTTTTTTAAGAATTTATGAGTTTAAAAATTACCAAAAATTTATCTAAAAAAACATATTTTTTCTACTAGAAACACAGTAGGGAGTTCTTTTAAACATTAAAGATAATATTATTTATTCATATAGGATTATTATTAATTGGATATAAAATATATCAGCTTTTTTTATGGCAGAAAAAGTTCCATTAACAATTTTAACGGGTAAGCATTTGAAACATAGAATTTATATCGAGTATCTAAATTGTTTTTATAAAGGGTATTTAGGATCAGGAAAGACTACTTTGCTTAATTATATATTGGAGAAACAACAAGCAAAAAAAATTGCAGTGATATTAAATGGTATCTTTGTTTTTAGTTATATTATATATCAAAGTATTTATTTATTTAGAATTTGGTGATTGTATTAACAATATTTTCTTAAAAAAGTTAATATATTATAAGCATCGGATATTGAAAAATCATTATCAGTAAGTACTAATGGACAAATTTCAGAGGAATGGATTGAACTAAACAATGGATGTATGTGTTGTATGGTAGGTTATTTTTTTATAACTCTAGGAAAATTAATATTTTTAGATAAAGTAAGATTATATATAAAAAAATATAATTAATATTGTTAGAAATAATTCTGTAATGGCAATTGAGAAATTGATAAGTAAGAGGGGGGGGTTTGATTATATATTGTCTAAAAAAAGTTTTTATTTCTTTTCTAATAATAAACAGATTAGAAACAACTGGCCTTTCTAATATAGGTATTAATTTTATTCAAAATAAAATAAAGGCTTATGAGATTATAGGATCTATTGTTTCTATGTTTTGGGTAGACGATTCCTTGGAGTCTTTATTATATCTTGATGCAGTAGTTACTGTAATCGATTCTTATAATATTATCCGTGATCTTGAAAATGTATCTAATGAGCATGGAACAACTATTGCTCATGTACAAATTTCTCATGCTGATGTTTTAATTATAAATAAAATAGATTTGTTAAATGAAAAACAACTTCAAATAGTTATAAAAAGAATAAAAGGTATAAATTCAGAAGCTAAAATGATTTTTGCTACCTATTCTCGAATTGAAGATGTTTCTTCCATTTTAAATCTTCATGCATATGATAATAAATCTACTTTATCCATGGAACCAAAAGAAATCACATATCATGATCCAGTATAAAACAATTAGAAGTTTATACATGAAAAATTAATGTTTTAATAGAATGTCACGACAGTGACAGTTCAATTGAGAGTTTTAAAAGATGAAGCACAAAAATCTCAACTTGAACGTTGGATTCAATCTATGTTATGGGAAGGCGAAATTTTATCTGGGAGTTCTGATAAATATCCAGTAGAAATATATAGACTTAAAGGTAGAATTATGCTTCAAAATGCATCATGGTTAGTACAAGGTGTTCGTGAGCTTTATGAATTTATTCCTGAACCCACTTCAAATACTTTTCTATCTTCAAAACTCATTTTTATAGGTAAAGGACTTTTCCAAATACCTTTACAGAATATTTTAGATACATTTATGAATTTTGAATAGTTTATTTAAAAGATATCTTTATATTTTTTTATACATCTATTTTACTCTAAATTTATATTTTATTTGAAAAAAAAACAAGTTTATCAATGAGTTCTATTCCTTAATAATTTTTATGAAGAATAAAGAAGAAAATAATAACCCTCTGAATCAAGCAAGAGAATTGTTTGTTCAAGAAGCAGCATCTTTTTCCGAACTAAAAAATGAGTCAAAATCTTTAGAAGAAAACCAAAAAAGTGTGGAAAAATGTCCAGGAATTGAAGAAAAAAAGGATAATATATGTAAAAAACGTATTGCAGAAGATAAAGGGAGTAATTTTGTTGAAAAATTTGAGGGAAAAAGGCCTAAAAAAGATAAAGAGAAAGATTCTCCGGAAATCAACCAAACTTCAAATTATCAGTCTCAAGTGAGCTAAGAAAGAATTCATACATAATCTTACTATAATAGACATTATCTGCATCATTTAAATCATTTTCTGAATCTTCCGTTTCTCCTTTTTCATCTTTAAAATCCAATAATCCTATATTTGTCAATCCATCTAACCAATTGGAAAAAAAAACATTTGGATCAAACATATCTGGACCTAATTTTGAGTCTCTTTTATCTTCATCAAAAAACGATATAAAAGAAGACGTTAGTGACAATAAAATAACAAATTCTTTAACAGACACATATAAAAAGGCTTCAGATGAAGCATTTGGTATATTGCTTAAACAAGAATTGGATTGTCGTGATAGTTTTGATGATAATATAACAAAAGTAACTACATTTATATTAGAACAAGAAGGTACTTTGGAGAAAAGATATAATTTCATTAAATATCTAATATTTTATAGTAAAAACAGGCGAAGAACATGAAAAAACTATTTATTCTACAAGAGCTAGACTTTATGTTGTAGATTCAGTTACAAAGGATTGGAAAGAACGAGGCATTGGAACATTACGTGTAAATATTGATGAAACTAAAGGAATAATTAAAAGGTCGCGACTTGGTATTTATTTTTACCCTTTTTTTTTAATTAATTTTCTATAAGTTATGAGAGCAGATGCTGTGTATAAAGTTATTTTAAATGCATCTTTATTTAAAGAAATGTTAATCGAAGGTGGAAATATAGATAGTTCTAATGCATGTAATCTTGATAAGTTTTTAAAAATTGTTGCTCTTGAAGATGGAAAGCCTACACAATTTGCAATAAAAGTAAAATTAATTTATATTTATTAACTTTCTTATTTTTTTTAGGTTAAAGATAATACTGTTGCTCAACAATTACGTCAACATATTTTATCTGCTCTTCCTGATAAAAAAATTACACTCTAAATCATTATTACATACACATCATTTAAGTCTAAAAAACATTCATATTTTTAATCATTAAAAAAAAAAAACAAAAATGGATATTTATATTAGTGATAAAAATTTATCATTTTACATAAAAAAAAATATTTTTTAGTCAAAAAATATTTATATGGTATGGAACAATTGTTATATATATATATATATTAAAAAAAAAATAATTTATATAAAGTTATTTCTTAGTAGCGCAAGTCGAGATTTTTTTTAAAAATTTTTAAAGTCAAAATTTTTGAAAACTATTTAGAAGAAAAGGGTTTAAGATAAGGGATATTTAGGATATTCTTTAAGAATGTTATTAAGAAATATTATCTTAAAGACTTTATCTAATAATTATGTTAAAAAAGGGCTTTATTTGGTGCGGAAAAACTCTCAAAAGGTTCAAGGACAGGTTGTAATAATATTATTAAAAGATAGGAAATTGACGTAGAAAAACAGGTTATTGGGATTGATTTAGGCAAGATCTAATTGGAAATTGGTATTTTTCAAGTAGTGTTAATGAAGGGTTAGGAACAACGAATTCATGTGTTGCAGTAATGGATGGAAGATTACCTCGTGTGATTGAAAATTCAGAGGGATCTAGAACTACGCCATCAGTAGTTGCATTTACTAAGGAGGGTGAACGTTTGGTTGGTGTTGCAGCACGACGTCAGGGTATTTAATATTTGTTTAAAATAAGATAATTTATGGCTTTCAGCTATTGTTAATCCTGAAAATACATTTTTTGCTACGAAACGGCTTATTGGGAGACGTTATGATGACGTTGAGGTTAAAAAGGATATTGATCAGGTATTAGAAAGTTAGGGATTTTAGGAAAGAGAGTTGATTTTATAAAAAAGGTTCCATATAAAATTATCAAATATACAAATGGAGATGCATGGCTTGAGGCACGTGGAGAAAAATATAGTCCGAGTCAGATCGGGGGATTTATATTAAATAAAATGAAGGAAACGGCTGAAAGTTATCTTGGAAGACCGGTTAAAAATGCTGTTGTGACAGTTCCAGCATATTTTAATGATTCTCAACGTCAAGCAACAAAGGTAGCTTATGCGTTGCTATGAATCTCAGTATTTTGTCAATATGAATTGTTGATATTTTTATTAGGATGCGGGATCAATTGCTGGTTTAACGGTTCAGCGAGTAGTAAATGAGCCTACTGCAGCAGCACTTGCCTATGGTCTCGATAAAGAAACAGATAAGGTGGTTGCAGTATTTGATCTTGGTGGAGGAACATTTGATATTTCAATTCTGGAATTAAATCAAGGCGTTTTTGAGGTAAAGTCAACGAATGGTGATACACATCTTGGCGGCGAAGATTTTGATATTACTTTGGTTCGTTATATTGTCGATCAATTTAAGAAAGAACAAGGAATGGATTTATCAAAGGATCGTATGGCTATTCAACGTATTCGTGAAGCATCGGAAAAGGCAAAAGTCGAGCTTTCATCAACTGTTTCAACAGAAATTAATTTGCCTTTTATTACAGCAGATGCTACTGGGCCTAAACATATCAATATTAAGATAACTAGATCACAACTTGAAAAACTTGTTGAACCTCTTATCAAAAGGACAATTGAGCCGTGTAGAAAGGCAATTAAGGATGCAGGTATCCCATTTTCATCTATTAATGAAGTTATTCTTGTTGGTGGAATGTCTCGTATGCCTAAAGTTATTGAGACAGTTCGGAATGTATTCGGGCGGGAGCCTGCAAAATCTGTAAATCCCGATGAAGGTAATTCTTACGTTAATATTATATTTTTGCTCATTTTTTGCAAGCGGTTGCTATGGGTGCTGCTATTCAGGGAGGCGTCCTTTCTGGAGAGGTCAAAGATATCATTCTTCTTGATGTAACTCCTCTTTCTTTAGGTATTGAGACCTTAGGTGGTGTATTTACTCGTTTGATTACTCGAAATACGACAATACCAACAAGAAAATCTCAAGTGTTTTCTACTGCAGCTGATGGACAAACAGGTAAATATATAAAAGTCTTTTAATTTATTTTCTAATTATCTATAGCCGTTGAAATTAAAGTATATCAGGGCGAACGAGAACTTGTTCGTGATAATAAGTATCTTGGAAATTTTGTATTAAGCGGACTTCCTCCTGCTCCCAAAGGGGTACCTCAAATTGAAGTAACATTTGACATTGATGCAGATGGAATCGTTAATGTTTCTGCTAAAGATAGAGGAACTGGCAAAGATCAATCTATAGTTGTTGCTGGCTCATCTGGATTATCTGAGTCAGAAATTCAAGCTATGATAGATGAGGCATCTAAATATGCTGAAGTGGATAAATCACGAAAAGAATCTATCGAAGCTGCTAATCGGTAAAATTAATAAATTCCTTTATTTTTTTTAATATTTGTATTTAGTGCGGATACTGTTGTACATGATACACAGAAGGCTTTGACTGATTTTGAAGCACAAATTGAAAAAGAAGAGGCAGATAAAATACGTTCTTCTATATCTGAATTAAGAGAATTGATTGCTAAAGCACAATCTGGCGAAACAATATCTTCCGATGAATTGAAAAATAAAACGTCAGAATTGCAGCAGGATTCTTTAAAGTTATTCGAAAATGCATATAAAAAGAAACAAGAAGCGCAACAAAATCAACAGTCTGCTGAACCTGCTGGAAATGAAGAAAAAAAGGATTAATTTTGAATATTTTATAATTAGAATATATATTTTTTTGATATCATTGTTAAAATTGATAAAAATATGTATATTATTTGGAAAAAAATCATTATTTTGTTTTAGCATTTATAAAATGGTTTTTATATATTACTAATATTTATAATAAAAAGATAGAAATATTTTTTATAATCCCAAAATGATAATTATAATTAAATTAAATATATAAATTGTATCAAAACTTTAATAGTTCAATAATTTAGGGAATACATATTATAGCCATTAATAATTATTTGTATTTTTATTAATCTTCTGTAGTAATTGACCGCTTGACAATTAAATCTCTCCCTTCAGCTTGACGATAAATTCTATTAACATCCTCTGTAGCTGTTTCAAAATGACTAGTAGCATCATAACTTTTTGAAACAAAAATATTATCTTTACTATCACCAATTGGTTCCAAAATATCACTAACATAGATGAATCTAATATATGTTAAAAAAGCTTATCCAAAGACAAAAATAACTTTTTAACAATAGGTCCAAGTAAATTAAGACCAGGTTCTACTTCTATATGAGGGTTATCCGTTTCAACTATTGTCGAAACTATTGCAAGATAATAACCTTTTGGACAAACGTTATGAACTGATGATACCATAGCAATATAAATATCTAAATTTTTTAAAAAATACAATAAAAATTAAATGCAAACCATGTTTTCGTCGAACTTGACTTTGAGGTATAATAATTTGCAAAGAATCAGAATTATCCGTATTTGGAATAGGATGATTAAGTATACAAATAACTCGAATAACTTTCCCAGTTTTTCTAACTCTATCAGGAAAATATGATGGATCTCCAATAATTTTTGATGCATAAGCTATTTCCCCATCGGATTTGATACCAATTGCAACCCCATTTTCATAAACAATTTCATCAACTTTTCTATTTAACATATATGTTCCTCCATAAACAGCAGAGAGTCTAAAATATGTGTTATAAAAGAGATAAAAAAAGAAAAAATTACCTTGCAAAACTTTGAGGAAGATCACCTTGCCCAAAAAGAGGATATATATATGGAGATTTTCCATACAGTGCCACTGAATTGATGTATAAGATAATTCGTTTATATGTCTCTTGAGCAGGTTGAAATAGATAGCTTTAAAATGTAAATGAAGACAATAAAACAGAAACACTACCTATCATCAAGATATAGGGCCATTGCATGGCCAATAAATTCTTTTGTACCCGTTTCCAAGTTAAATTTGGAGTATACTTTATCCATAGAATCATGATTAAAATCGAGAGCTATAAATATTAAAATATAATAAAAATAAAAAATATAAAAATCACATTGATGTGTTGTAGTATCGTTTTCATCATAATTGCAAATAAATTCCAAAAATTTCTTCATTCTTCTTTTTTCAAATAAATTCATTAAAGGCGAACGTATAGCCTTAAATAATAAATTAAAATTCCTTTAAAAAACAAGGCAATATACCTCTATATCTGTAGCAGGCACCTTGGCTATTTTTTTATCCTTATATACAAAACTCCCACTAATTGATTTAAATTCTAGGTAACGTGTAACATCCGTATGCTATAGAAATTAAGAAATATAAAGAAAATCTTAGAACTTATAATATACATAAAGCATACGAGTTAACTCCCCATTTGCAATAATAAATTTAGGAATTAAATCAATAGACCAGCTACGGTCGTTTCCTAAATATGAGGGTGGCTCTTGACCTGGATAAAACTTTTTATAGATCTGATTAAGCGATAAACTTGCCGTTTCCCTAATTATTTTTAATAACTAATAATATTATTAAATTATGATTTTTAACCCTCCATAATAATTATTTTTGTCAAGATGAAGCACTTTTTTGTTTTCTACACTAAGGAGTCCTGAAAGAATACATTCTTTTAATCCGGTTCCTTAAATAAAAAATCTATTAACAGATATTTTGTAAATTTATACAAATTTACCAAGTATAATATAATCATATGTTTCATTCATTTTGATATTATGTTTTTAATACTTATAAAATCTAAAAAAATATCTCTTTAATAAAGAAACAACCTTAAGTATATAGCAAATACTTTTGTTTTTTTATTTAAATAAAGCTTTTTTATTTTAAAAATCAATAAGCCGAAGTAGCGAACAGCGAAAAAAATTGAAATTTCTTAGATTTCAAAATAGCCTTTTTTTAAAAATGTATTTCTTTTGAATCAAAACAAGACAAATCCATCAGTTTTAATAAACAAAAGATTTGAGATGTAATAAATTGATAAATATGAATAATATTAACCTCTTAAAATAAATAGTACGAAATTTAAAAAAACATAGACCAGTCAATAATAATATATGTATATCTTCTTTGTTCTAAATAGTGTAAACAATCTTAGAATTTGTAAAAATATAAATATTTTGTATATTCGTAAGTATAGAAGAATATGTTTTGAAAAGATATAATTCTTGAATGTCTTAAGAAATAGAAAATAGTTAATTTATGGGATGCCCGTCTTTTTCTGCCAGCTTTTTTGCAGAATTCCATGCGCGTATTCTTTCATTTAAGACAAATTTCAAGCGTGCCATTGTAAGTCGCACCTAAATATGAATAAATAAGATATTCAAGTTATTTTTATAAGATAAATAAACAAAATATTAAATAAAAAGATACTTCAAAACTTACCTGTTTGTCCCTTTTGATTGCTTCTTCAATTCCTGTAAAAATACGTAGTCGACGACGTTCATGACGTTGTGTAGCAATAATATTTCTCTCTTTAAGACATATATACCATAAACGATGAAGATCATCAAAGGATTTAAGCCGTAGTTCTGATGCCATCCATGCACGGCCTATAACAATACTGAATAAGCTTGATTATTTAAAAAAAATATATGATAAAACCATGTTTCATGTCATTTTTAGGCGTAGAAAGAACCTCTTTTTTCAATGATTTATCTTCAGAATCTCTGAAAAAATCCCAAAGTCCATGTTTAGGATTGATTTCTAAAGAATTAGACTGATTTGGTTGATATTTAATCTGATAAGGTTTCACTTTGGATAATGATTGTGTAAATCTTTTATATATAAAATTCTTTAAAGAGATAATATTCCTCATAAAATAGAATATTTATATTTTAAATCAAAAAGTATATTATAAACTTATGGAAAATTAAGTTATATCTATACCCGTCTTGCGTTAAAAAAATCAAAATAAACGTATCATATATATTTATAATAAAACTAGATAATACTTTAACAGTAGAGTATAACTTTATATAATAGAATGAGAACAAAAGCTAACAGAAATAAAAATACTTTTAATCGACAGTGAAAGATATACGTTGTGTTAAATTAGAAATTCGAGTTATTTGCGTATTATTTGTAATAATATGATCTAAATTTTTATATTTTTGTTTCCATATTTCGACCTCCATGCCACCACGTACAATGGCTACACGCATAGTTGATAAAAGATTATGTGCACCATTGCTATGATTATAAACGCCTCCGTTAAATATAGCAGTTGCATCCTTTCCTATAGCAGATGTAATTAATGCACGTCCACCAGGATGAGAATCAATGAATTTCTCAACATCATGGACAATACCAGCAATTAATATTAATGGCCGTGTCTTTGCTTGTTTTTGAAATTCTTCAAATTCTATGATGGGAAGCTGATCGAGGGGAGTACCCCAATCAAGTTTAGCCTTCCATCGATCAAGTTTTTTTTGTTTTTGCTGTAATATGCCTTTTTGGACTTCATTAGATGGAAATTCTTTAAGATTATATGCTAATCCTATTTTTTTGAACAGAATAATTAACCATTTAGTTGGATCATATTGATACCATAAGATAGCATTTCTATAGTCCATAGGAAATTGGTGATGAAAATTATGATATCCTTCTCCTAATGTAGCCAAAGCTGTAAATACGTGATCTCGAGGAGAATGTCTATCATCAAAAGGTTGACTACCAATCCAATGTGCTAACGAATTAACACAAAACGTGGCATGTTGAACAAAAACAAGTCGACAGATTCCTGAAAAGAAAAATCCCCCACGCCAATCTTTCCATCCAAGACCTGCAACAAACATTGGAAACAAAAATCCCATAATAATCATAATCTTAAGATAATTCTTATGCTGCCACATCACTACCGAATCCGCTTTCAAATCTGATATATCCGAATATCCTACTTTTTTAGGATTCTGTCGTACAATCATCCACCCAAAATGTGAATAAAAAAGCCCTTTGCTAACCGAATAAGGATCTTTATCTGTATCTGTATACCTATGATGTGCACGATGATTACGTCCCCACCATAAAATAGACCCTTCTACTGCTCCTCCTCCCAACAATGCCATTAGAATACGGAGAAAAAGTGTAGCATTATATGATCGATGAGACCATAATCGATGATATCCGGCTGTAATTCCAAATCCTGTCATAAAATAATAAATCAATGACCATATAAATGTATTCAATTTTAATGGTGTTGTAAAAAACCCATAAATACCCAGTATTGGAGGGACAATTAATAGTATACTATTGATCCAATTAATTTTTCTGTACCAATTCTTAAGACTTAAAGGCTCATCAGGTATATTATAACTGTTAACTTTGTTCTCCATTCCATCAGATCTCTAGATTTATTATAATTTTAATATATTTTTAATGAATTTACAAATTTTTTGTATTTTTAAAGTTAATTCCCCCAACTTCTTTTTCCCCAAAATACCTAAGTACACACAGGGTGTCCTTTTATCGATAATTTACGTAGATATTTAGATAAGGGTTTCTTAAGAATTTTTGATATTAGAATCGGGTTAAAGAGATAGAATGTGTTAAATTGATAAGAATAATTGAGTAGAAAGATTTAAGAAAGTATATTAAGAAAATAAGTAATTAATTATATGCAACCAATTTACATATAATTAATGAAAGCTTTTAATTAAAAAATAAAAATAGTTTTATGAGATAAAATTACATATTTAATACTTGATTTAAATTAAATCTCTTTTTTTAAAAAGATAATTTATAGTACTTAAAATATTTATATGAAAATATCTTAAGCTTGGAAATCAAGTGTATAAGTTATGTTAGAAAATTAATAATATTAGTCCAATAAATATATAGATATATAAAAAGGATTGAGTAAAAAATAGATAAAAAGGAGATGAGACTATTGAATTAAATTGTTGAATTATTGCAAGATTACCCATACAATATATTAGTAGAATAATTGTTGAATGCTTCAATGAGTAAGAATGCTTTCGTTTGTGTTGTAATATGAAAACATCATTTCTAAGGTATGAATACTAGTTCAACAAAAAAAGGAATTCCAAATATCTGTGTTGGTAATATTATAGATATGTATAGGTATGTATAAAACGACCAATATAATCTTTATATTAAGAAAATCAACTACAACACATTAAACGCCAGTCATAGGTATATTCGTGCTGGATTGTTCAGATGTAATGTTAGATGTAGGAGATTTGTTCTTTCGTGAATTCACGCCCTCTGCTCTGCATGTGGGACAAGTATTACGACCAGTCATTAACCACTATAAATGATAAGTATGTATTGATAATATCAAGGAATACTTACTTCATCAATACAAGCTTTATGAAAAAAATGTTTACATTTATTAAGCTGACGACATTCCTCACCAATTTCATAATTATTTAAGCATATAACACATCTTTCTTCAAGATATATATCTGCAGAGGATGAATTAACAGATAATACATGTAAACCGCCTGCTGATTCTATTTCATCTTTTGTAGCGACAGGTGATTTGGCAGGTCCGATTAAAGATGATAATAATAGCATATCTTCATATGTTGGTGACTATAATATGTTAGAATGATCAATATAGATATAGATATTGATATAGATACATCAGTAAACAAGCTAGGTGTTGTAAGGATCGGATGATCTTCTGGATAAGAACCGCCAAGAACATATATGATCCAGGATCTAGTCGAATTGTGTCGATTATCAATATTACTACTACCAGACCTAGTAGTACTACTTCTATCAGATCTACTGTTATCATTTCTACTGGTTCCATTGATATTGCTATTAATTCTACTAGCATTATTATTGTCAACCCTTTCAATGCTATTGATGTTTAATTCAGAAGTATTGTTATTATTTAAGTTTGCATTTTCAGAAACATGCTCGTTAAGATTCGAATGTCTTTGCGTAAACGAACTTCCAATATGAAAAGAATTATGGTGTTGTATGCTAGATTCTCCCGAGGGCATTGAAGAATGAATATTCGTATCATATCGTGATATTTGATCTGTTGATCCTAAATTTTGGAAAATTGACGCAGAAATAGAAGATGGTCTTGACGGTTCTAAGTTATTAACTATTCCTTCATTATTAGATAAATTTTCGTCTACAATATTCATAGAACTGGAGATAGGTCTTTCTGACATTGAAATAGAATGAATAGGTGAATTTGACGAGAAAACGCCTTGCTCATTTGCTTCACGTTCCTCAGTATCTCTCTGATAAGACGTCTCGTAATTAAGAGGCATATTTACTGATAAATTTGCAAGTGTGTCGAAAAAAGGAGATGTATGTTGTGTACCAGGACTTGTAATATCTCGTGGAGGAACCGACCTAATCCCAACAATAATTATAGGCACAAGTCTTGGATTTTGTGGATCATCCTCGCCTTCTTGAGTGCTTCCTTGTGAATTTCCGAAACGAAACATACGGAAAAAATTAAGAGGTTGAATCGAAGAATTTTCTTCGTTTTCATTTGGTATACCTCCTCCATTCTCACTTCCTCCATTCCTTAAAGCAGCTGCAAGCCTTCCATTTTGTAATGCTCTTAAAAAGCCTTCAAAACTTCCATCAACAACATGTGAATCCCTATCATTTGTTGGATTCTGAGACATGGCTATGTCTTGTGCCTCTGCAATAGCTTGCTCATTGTTCCCAACAAGAGATGCAGCCGTAGCTGCCGCTGCTACAGATAAAAGACGAGAAAGCACGGCTGCTTGATCTTCTCCAGGACGAAGAGAAATGGCATTTAGCCCACTTCCATTAAATGAATGTTGCATAATTGCATCATTATTAGTTCTAATACGTCCTGATATTTCGAGTGCTCTTCTAGTATTTCTAGATAAAGTATTACGTTGAGATCGTCGAATAATTCCCCTAAAAAGTTGATGATCATTATTTACCGATGATTCCGATACTGGTCTCTCTGGAATATAATTCTCTATACCGGACATATCAACCAAAGGAAGATCCCTGACTGTAAAAGTATAATCACCTCGATTCAATGTATGTAAATCTAAATATTCTGTTGTAGTAAGCTGATTCGATGATATAGAAAAATGAGTCTGTGGTAGCTCAAAAACTGTATTTCTTCGTGGAATTGATGACCCAAACATAGACCGTCGACGATTACCGATAGAATATGGGATTCTTGAGACTGATGATGACGTATGATGACGATTAGGCGAAAGCCCTCCCAATCGCGAAAATGCTGTAAGATGCCGTCGAAACCGACTAGCTCTAGATGCATTTCCATTAGATGACAACCCTTCCGTATCATTTTGTTCCGTATTATCCACCGATGATGATAATGTATCTGCTATTGTTGTGTTATGATGATGACCCGTATGTGTTGCATTAGCTGTCTCTGTTCTTTCCAAAATATTTTCTTGTCGTCGATTCTGAAATGATGATGCTTGTCCCATTCTCTTTATTTCTTTAAAAATACCAATCAGAGTTAATTCTTTTTGTTTTATTAATATTTAATCTTGTTTTTTTGACGAAAAAAAACCAAAAAAAAAAAACTAAACTAGCAAAATCACACTCTCTGTTTTTTCTACAACCATATATTAGCGTGAAATCTCTTTATTTCTCTTTAAAACTAACTATTTTCTTGCTTTTTTCCTTAATTTTTATTTAAAGTAGGACCGTTCCGGGGGGATTCTCTTATATTTTTATATAAAAAACTGACACTTAGAATTTAATATAATTTTTTTAAGACAAAAAAAACATGAAATATTATAAATAGAGACACAAATGTGGATAGAGTAATAAAATAAATCCGATGAAAATATAATGAGATTTTTATATTGTTTTATATAAGTGGTGAAAATTTTGTTTAAATTTAAAAAATATAAAATAAAATCATAATATCTGTTTTTTATAAACTAGTATGAACAGGGTCGTATTGGTTTTAAAGGGGCTTTAAATATTTAAATATGTTAATAAGAAACTATATTATGTTGTGGTTGTCATAGCAACTGGAGACGTCATATAAAAGCAGAATTGAGGTTCTTGTCATTTAAAAAGTGAATATAATCAGTAGATTTTAATTGAGATGTATCTTTCAGAAATTATTATTGATGGATTTAAGGTTTTTCAATATTAATATTGGATATAGAAACTTAGAAGTGATTTAGAGTTATGCTCATCGAACGGTGATTAGTGGATTAGATACATGTTTTAATGCAATTACAGTTTTTTTTATAAAAGAGATATATTTCTGTTTTATAATATGTTTAGGGGCCTAATGGTAGTGGAAAATCGAATATTTTGGATGCTATTTGTTTTGTTTTGGGTATTACGAATATGAGTACAGTTCGTGCACAGAATTTACAAGATTTAATATATAAACGTGGACAAGCGGGTATTACGAAGGCCAGTGTTACGGTTATTTTTGATAATTCAGATTCAAAAAAGAGTCCAATTGGGTAAAAGAAGAAGAAGTATGTGATTTTTTTGATGTTTTATAAGATTCGAAGATCATCCTCAAATTACAGTGACACGCCAAGTATATTTTATGTTATTTGTTTTTAGTTTTATTGATATGATAGATTATTATGGGGGGGATGAGTAAATATCTTATTAATGGACATCGAGCTCAACAACAAACTGTACAGAATCTTTTTCATTCCGTTCAACTTAATATTAATAATCCAAATTTTTTAATTATGCAAGGAAGAATTACAAAGGGTTTGTAATTTCTTTGTGATTTTGTTTAGAGGTTTAATTTTTTCCTATGATTAGTCCTTAATATGAAAAGTATGGAAATTCTTTCGATGATTGAAGAAGCTGCTGGTACACGAATGTTTGAAGAAAGGAAGGATAAGGCTATAAGGACGATTACTAAAAAGGATAGAAAAGTTGAAGAAATTAATGCTCTTTTGGCAGAAGAAATTGAGCCAAAACTTGAAAAACTTAGACAAGAAAAAAAGGCGTTCCTTGAATATCAACAAATACAGTCAGATGTTGAGCGTTTTACAAAATTAGTTGTTGCATATGATTATTTAAAATCTAATGTTTGATTTATTTTATTATAATGATACTAATTTTAATTAATATAGGATAAATTAACTGAATTTGAAATTGATTTACAAAATAAAAACAATCGAGTAATAGATTTAGAATCTAGCATAAAAACTAGAAAATATGAAGTAACTTCTATTGAAGAAAATATAAAAACATTAAAAGAAGAAAAAGAAATTCAGCTTAGAAAAGGTGGAAATTTTCAAAAATTAGAAAATGATTTTAAAGACTGTTCTCATGAATTAGTGAGACTTAATACTCTTATTGAGCTTAAGGAAGGAAGTTTAGCTGAAGAAAAAATTAAATTGGCTAAATTGGAAGAAACGTCCAAAGAGGTATAACTTTATTATTATTTGATTGCAATTACTAATTAAAATAGCTTCATATATCCTTAGAAGAAAAAAAAAGACATTTTCATTCTATAGAAGAGTTTTATAATAAATTGAAAATTGAATTTGACGCTAAAAACGATGAAATGAATAGGAAAGAAGAACTTTTGCAAACACTATCTACAGGTATTGCTGCTAGAGAAGGGCAAACAAACAATTACACAGATCAGCTACAAGGTAGTATTTTTGTATTTAGTATTTACATATTAATGTTATTCAAAAGAGGCTAGAAATAATTTAAATAGGGCAATGACTGAAGAAAAACAAATTATATTAAAGATGGATCATTTTCAAAAACGAATTATAGAAATAGGTCCAAAGGCAAACAAGGCACAAAAAGAGAATGAAGTTCTTTTAAATGGCCTTGAAAAAATGAAACAAGAATTAAAAGTAATTGAAGAAAAGATATCTGCCTTGGGTTTGCAGAATAACATCAATGACAATTTTTACAAAGAAAAAAGTGATTATGAAACAAAAATAGCTAGTCTAACTTCTCGTTATGAAAATCTTAAAAGGAATGTTGCAAATATTGATTTTACATATTCAAGTCCCTCTCCTGAATTTGACCATTTAAAAGTTTTAGGATTTGTAGCGCAGTTATTTACTCTTGATGAGAAAAATTATAACGCATCTATGGCTTTAGAAGTTTGTGCAGGCGGGCGTCTTTATAATGTTTGTTTTTCTTATTTATTTAAAAAAACATATAAGATTGTTAATTGTTTCAAGGTTGTTGTTGAAGATGAAATTGTTGCTGCTCAGCTTCTTCAGCATGGTCGTTTAAAAAAAAGAGTGACAATTATACCTTTATCAAAAATATCATCTGTGAAGATTCCTGTTGAAGTAAGTATGTTTAATATAAAGAATGGAGTTAATTTTTTTTTAGAAGATTGACATGGCTCAAAAACGAGCTCCTGGAAAAGTAAATTTAGCATTAGATTTGATTAATTATGGAAAAAATGTTAAAGCAGCTATGGAATATGTTTTTGGTTCTACTGTTATTTGTGAAAATGCTGAGATTGCAAAACAAATTACTTTTGATCCTAATTTGTCTCTAAAAAGCATAACTTTAAATGGAGACATATATGATCCCTCTGGCACACTTTCTGGGGGTTCAAGTACATCATCAAATGGTGTTTTAGTTCAATTACAAAAATTGAATGAGGTTAAAAATGAACTAAACTTATATAATAATAAATTATTGGAAATTAATACATTTCTTGAGAAAAATAAAGAAAGGCTTGATAAAATTTCTTCTTTAAAAAAAAATTATGATCTTAAATCACATGAAATTAAATTAACTGAAAAACAAATCAGTTTGAATTCTTCTTCAAAAGTACTATTTTTATCTAAAATGTTATATTCTTATAGTTATAGGTTATGAATGAAATTAAAGAGTTAGAATCTAATATTGAGTTATGCAAAACTACTTTAGCTGAAGTCAAATTAAAACAAGAACAATATAAAAAAGATATTAAAGAAATTGAAAAAGATATGGAAGAATTCAAAAACAATAAGGATTCTAAACTTTTGCAATTACAGGTTTCTTATGTTTATATATATATCTTGTTTATGTATTAAAAAATTTTAGAAAACTTTAGAAAAATTAAAATCTGTTGTTGAAAAACAATCTGAAAATGTGAAACTTGAATGCAAAAAATATCAATCTTTGAAATTAGAAAAAGGTTGCTTTATTATTTGATTTTTTTATTTTGTTGATTTACTTCATTTAGAACAACTTGAAGGAGATCTTGTAATAATCCAAAAACAATTAAAGGAAAATAATGCATTAATTTCTTCTCAAAATTCAGAAATAAATACCTTAAAATTTGAACAAGCTCAAGCTAAAGTAATTGTCTGTTATTTAATAAATATACTTATTATGTAATTAGGAGAATTATGAGAAACTTCAGAGAGTTTTAGAAAATGAACGGGCTAAGTTAACTGGATATGATAAAGAGTTCAAACATCTTGAAAATGCTATGAAAATAAAAACAAGTTATATTTCCGAGGCAAATCTTGAATTACAATCTCTTCGTCATGAAATTAATAGACTTAACAAAGATAAACAATCTACTCTTCAATCATTAAATCAGATGGAGGCTCAGTATGAATGGATATCAGACGAAAAAGAGTAAGTTTGTTGTTAATATGCATATATGTAATAACACTTTTTAAGAAATTTCGGAAAACCTTCTACAGCTTTTGATTTTTCTGATTATGATATAAAAAAATGTAAGGCTTCATTAAATAGTCTTACAGAAAGGTTTCAAGCTTTGAAAAAAAAAATTAATCCAAAAGTTATAAATATGATTGATGGCGTTGAAAAAAAAGAAAATGCATTAAAGACCATGGTGAAAACAATTCATAAAGATAAGCGTAAAATTGAAGACACAATCAAAAGCCTTGAAGATTATAAAATGGAAGCTTTGCAAAGAACATGGAAAAAAGTCAATAGGTATGTTTTAAATTTATTTAAAATGTTGAAATTGAATGATATAAAGTGATTTTGGCAAAATTTTTTCAGATCTTCTTCCAGGAAGTTTTGCAAAATTAGTACCCTTGGATAAAAAAACTATAGCAGATGGTCTTGAAATAAAAGTTTGTTTGGGTAAGGTTTGGAAGGATAGTTTAGCTGAATTAAGTGGTGGCCAAAGGTAAGGTTATAAATTTTACTTTTAAAAAAGAGCTTATATATTTTGTTGTTCAGGTCATTAGTGGCTTTATCTCTTATTATGTCCCTTTTGCAATTTAAACCTGCTCCAATGTATATATTAGATGAGGTCGATGCTGCACTTGATTTAAGTCATACTCAAAACATTGGACATCTTATTAAAACAAAATTTAAAGGGTAATCATTTTTCCTAATCTCTATAAGATTGATTTAGTATAGAGCACAATTCATTGTTGTATCATTAAAAGATGGTATGTTTTCGAATGCAAATAGAATTTTTACAACAAAGTTTGTTCATGGACATGGATCAGTTGTAGAAACAATGTAATATTTATGTCAAACGTTCTATAATTTTATATTATATATTTGAATATGTCATGAAAATGGTAATTGCCAATTTTAATATGCTGTTTGTTTATTGCGATTTTTTATAATATTTCATTTTTGTTACTTAAAGCATCTTTATTTAGGGCTTGTTTATCTTTTTCTTTCAGACAACGTCGAGCATTTAAAATCATTGCTTCACGTTTTCGACGAAGTTGTGCTTCTCGTTGTTCTTTATCAGGATACCATTTATATACTTCTTCTTGTCGAGCTGACCATTCTTCTTCTGCTTTAATACGAGAATAAAGATCATAGCGTTTAATTAAATCATCATGTGAAAAATTTGGTTTTTTATCAAGAGATGAAATACGTGCGGAAATTTGATGACTCATATGTGGAACAAACGATGGTGGCGGCTAAACAACATTAATAACTTATCAGTTTTACATTTCTAATCATCATAATTACTGTTGGTAGTCGACCCTGTGTTAACAATGTCTCTGTAGTGGCTTCTACTGATCCTGTCCTTCCAAGATCATACTCTATCGATTCAATAGGAATATTTGGAAACATTGCATGGATAATCTATGAAATATGTATCTATATAAGCCTGTTTTATAGCCTTTGGATGCTTACTTCTATCATATTTTGCGAAACATTTCGACGATTTCTTAGACGTCTTGTATTTGCTGTTCTATGGCCAGAAAAAACCCATTTCAAAGAGAAAAAAAGCACTAAACAACCAAGAATAACAAGTGTTCCGTCGTTCATTGCTTTTTATGTTATTCCTATAGAGGAATTTCCTGAATTTCTGGATAATCTTTTTTTTTGAAGTTCAGAGGTGGAGGCAGCTGACTTCGAAAAAAAAATTTAAGTCGTAGAAAAAAAAAAGTCAAAAATACTAAGGATTTAAGGTCTTTTATAGATATTTAAGATGGTTAATTCCCGTTGGATGCGCTGCTCAAGTACTTTACAAAGTTTTCGTTTTTTAAACGAGTCTTTAATGAGCTCAAAAATGAAACAAATAGAAAAAAACAGAATTAGGAATTTTTTGGATAAAAGTGTCTTTGAATACAAAAATTTGTATAAGGGAGTTCGAAAAGTAAGAGATGGATGTGTTTTCGTTGTCTATTTGTTTATTTTTCCTTTATTTTTAGTCATTTTTTCATACATCAAGAAAAATATTGGCCATGAAAGATCCATATGCTACACTTCATATAAATAGAGATGCTAGTATTTCTGATATAAAGAAGGCATATTTTAAGGTTTCTTTAGTATTTTTTTATTTAGATTAATTAAAAGTGGATTAGTTAGCAAAACAATATCATCCAGATACAAACAAGGAAAAAGGTGCACAAGAAAAGTTTCTTGAAATTCAGCAGGCATATGAGGTGTGTTTTGACTGTTTTTTATTGAAAATAGGTTAATTTTGTTTTTAGATTTTAAGTGATCCAAAAAAACGAAGTAAATATGACCAATACGGTTCATCGGCTTTTGAAAGTTCAAAATTTGGTGCAGAAGGGCCTACTGATTTTGAGGATTTTGGAAATTTTAGTAATATGAGGGGATTTCCGTTTGATGATTTGTTTGGTGCATTTGGTTTTGGAGGAAAAACAGGCACACGTAGTAATGTTAATGAAGTATTAGTAGGCAATGATATTGAGGTAGAAAGATTCTATTTTAAGTTTTATCTAATTTTATACGATTAGGTTCAAACGAGTATTTCATTTATGGAAGCAGCGAAAGGTGGAACAAAATCAATTCATATAAATCCCTTAGTAATATGTAAAACATGCTCCGGAAGTGGGCTAAAATCAGGACAAAAGCGCAGTGCTTGCCAACGTTGTGGAGGTACAGGTACTAGAGTGCATATTATGCAAGGAGGGTTTCAGGTTGCTAGTACTTGTGAATATTGCAAAGGTGTTGGTGTTACTATTTTGCCGGGATCAGAATGTTGGAATTGTCATGGAGATGGTGTAATTAAAGAAAAGAAGGTTATTAATTTGGATATTCCTGCTGGTAATATTAAATTTTATAATAATGAATTTGTTTCATATATGAAAAGGAATTGAAGATGGTATGCGTATGCGACTTGCAGGAGAAGGAAATGCACCTCAGACAGCAACCTCTGGAGCAAGAATTCGAAATGGGGATTTGCATGTCCGTATTCGTGTTATGTCGCATCCATTGTTTCGAAGGAAGGGTTCAGATATTTTTCATACAGTAACCATACCTATGACTACAGCTGCATTAGGTGGTACGATTAAAGTTCCTACATTGGACGATGATGTTGAACTAAAAATTCCTTCTGGAACAGCGACCGGTGATGTTATCGTAATGAATGGAAAAGGTATAGAACGTTTGTATAGTAATGGTATAAAAGGAGATATAAAATATGATTTCAAAGTAACTATACCAAAGTATTTTTTCTCTTTTTTTTTAAGTTTCTAATGAGTTTAGAATATTATCGCCCTATGAGCGTACATTACTTGAACAACTTGCACTATCAATGGGAGATCATACGGCAAAAAAAGATATTCCGTAATATTATTTTTTTTTAATTTCTTTATATAATGAACTGTTTTAGACTAAATCAAGCACCTGATTCTAATAAAAAATCTCAAGATGGTTTTTTAAAAAGGACATTTCGGAGATTACAATACTCAAATGATTCTTGAAAAACATGATAAAATATTATTTATATAATCGGCATATAAGCTCATTAAATATAAATCAACATTCCTTAATTTAATGATATTTATTTTTCCTAATCATTTGTTAATCCATTTTTTATAATAAAAGATGTATGATTTTAAATAGAAAAAAATATGAACTCAATGCGTATTCGAACTTAATAAACCCTTTTTCTTTTTTAGGAGGGTTACTATTTGGTTTCTGATTCTTCTCGACTCAATTTTGGCTAATATTTATTTAATCCTCTTTTTTTTAAGCTATTTCATTATGGAAATATCTTCTAAACGTTTTATCTAGCAAATATTTAGCATCTTCTGCATTTCAAATGGCTCATTACCTTTATTTTTTACTGTATACAAAAATTGTACAATCATATCATATTCTTTAACAGGCAAAGCATTAAAATGGCGTTGAACTGCGTTTACCAGCGCATCATTTGAGCTACTATTTACTTGTGTACGAAGCTTAAATACATTCTGATACTTCCTCAATGTTGCTATAGGAAGTGTATTGGCATTAAATATCTATTCCTTAGTATTTTGTTTAATATTCATTATATATTTACCGGTATTGATTCACGTACTATACAATTCTCAAGACGGTCTGCAGAAGACCTTTTTTGACGAGATCCAGACCTATCTAAAAGTTCTTGAGAAACTTCTGATTCGTTTTGCTTAGGTCGAGGTGGCATTGTTGATTATTTAAAGCTCAGATGTTGATAACTAGTCACTCGGGTTACCCTGACAACTGGTTGATATGACAACGAGCTTTAAGAAAACTAAAGACTTGAAAAAGATAAGAATTTGTAAAAAATGAATGATTAGAAACAGATTTGCGTGCATATCTTTTTTCATAAAAAAGGTTTTTTTGCTATTTTTATAATGATTTTTTGAATATTGATTAATAAGAAATGAAAAAAAAAATATTTATACTACTAAATCATAGTTTTGGAGAGAATAAGTTTAAATGAATCGAAAAATGTGGCTAAATTGTGTCAAAATATTCATTATGAAAAGAATGTAAATTTTTTTTTAACGTATTAATGAAACAGAAAATTATTTATTGAGGTATATCAGATGGTGGAATATCTGTATTAAATGAAGAACCGAATACAGGTAATTGCTAATTTCATGTTAAATCAATTGTATGAAAGAGTGGTATATACTTGATGAATTTGAGTGCGTACACGAGGAATGCCTTGAGAAAAGAAAAGTACTATAAGAAATTATAGATTTTTCTATAGTGCAAATTCTAGACAATACCGGCAAGTGTAGCACTACTACTCCATATCAATAATGAAACAAGTCTATATATGAATAAGATGTAATTAAAAGAAATCTGATAAAAAAACCCATTCTGTGTAATTTTTTTAAGGTATTTTTTATATGTTTGATCCGTTTTAAAGAAAAAAGCGTTTTTTTTAAGAGTCTCAAGCAGATCAGAAGAGTATATAAAAAGTATAGAAAAACAAACCGAAACTTTTCGAAATCCTGAAATATTAAGATATATACATTTTGTTCCTGATAGAGCATTCATTTTTTTTCAAAAATATTTGATAAATATTTATATTTCTCAGCTTTTTGCTAAAAAATTTTTTTTAGAAGTTGAAGGTTAGATATCGAGCCTTAAATACTGGGAATAAAGTAGATAAGATTTTAAAAATGTAGAAGAAAAAGAATTGAAAATATTAAAGATTAGTTTTTATGCTTTAAAATGTTTCTTATTATATTTTATTGTAAAATTAATATGTTTTTAATTATAAAGAATAATAAATTTTTTAAAATGAAAAAATCTTAAATATCTATAAATAAAAGATTGTTTTGAACGTAGAAAACAATTATTTTCTGTTTTTAGTGTTTAGAATTGATAAAGAAATGTTGAAAATGTATTTATTTTTTAAATAAAATGGTAGATGTAATTTGATAGTTTCAGTGTATTAACTGTAGTAATGAAGTAATTTTTATAATGTTTATATTTGAGCTTTAAATAAAGCAATTAATCCCATATCACCAACAGCTATTAAATAAGAACCATCATTATTGATTGAAAGTTGTCGAATAGCTGTAGATGTTTTGGGGATAGTTAATACAATTTGAGGTTTAATTAGTGTATATGGATCTTTATAGTCAATATTTTCTGATATCTCCCATATAAATATTTTTGCTTTAAAATTTCCAATTGTTAAAAGTGTTTGGAATTTGTTTTTAGTATCCAATGAATTCCAAACACTAAAACGCATAAACCATGGATTGCAATCTAGAACCATAAATTGTAATAGTTTTTGAAGTCCACTTCCAAAAAAGCTTCTTGTTTCTGACCATTCATAAGTTGTTGGAGCACATTCTGGACGAGGAGGGTCTGCTTTACTATCAAATCCAAGAATTTTCCAAAGGATAATTTTGCCTTCCTCTGCTGACTTAGAAAAGATAAGATCTCCGTAAAATTCTACACAATCCACATAATTTGTATGTATTGCAGTTGTAGAAAAATGCTAATATTTGTTAATTTAAAAAAAAAAAGTTATTTTTTTACAGGATATGGTAAAAAAATCATGTTATCTCGAATTTTATAATATTCTTCTGCTTTATTTGTTTTTAAAAAAGTAGGCACTGTCCATATTTTTATAGAATGATCCATTCCTCCAGAAAGTATGTATTTAGCTGAGCTATGAAATGCCTGTAAAAAAATAAGAAAATCATTTCAATAACAAAATAATACAATTGTTAAAACCCGATCATCATGACCTCCTTCTCCTCCACACGATACTAATGTAGGTTGTGAGCTATTTTCTTCCATAAGTGACCATATACGAATAGTATGATCAAAAGATGCTGTTGCAACAATAGATGAATTTATTGGAGAGACCTTAATATCTAGAATTTCCTAATAATTCAATATTTAAAACATACATAAAAATTTCTCACATCTCCATGCCCTTTTAGTACTTTTGATACTTTTCCTGAATATATATCTATAATTTTAATTACACCTGATGCTCCCGCAACACATAATAATGGTTTATCTGTATTATTTTCTATAGTCCATGCACAACAACATAGGTTTTCTTCTTCCTATTAGTTTTTAAACAAAATATATATATAATAAACATCGTTATATACGTTTAGATCATGATATGTAGATAAAACTGAAATTTTATTTCCATTTGTTTTCCCTATAATAATCTTTTATATGTTAACCTTATTTAAACCTAATATAAAAAGCTTTCTACTGTTTTATTTCCTACAATTGCAAATATATCTTCATTTTTTGCTGTTTTTTCTGGAAAAAACTTAATATCAAAAAATGATACATTATTTTTAGCCTGTCTAACTGTTAATATTTATTAATAAATATTTTTTTTACAAAAATGCATGTTTCAATCATAAACTTTTTCATTATCTAATAAATGAATTTAAATTCTATTTCCTGCAATTATTTTTCAATATAAACACTTAACAGATTCTTTAAAATTAATTAATCATTAATTAATTATTAAAAAACAATTTGAATTTATAAAAGATGCTATTTATTTTACATAAGTAATATGAATTCAATAATCTTTTTCTATATATTCCATATCAATTTCTTTTGTTTTTTTAAAATAAGGTTAAAAGTGCTATTTTTAAAAAAAATCTAATATTTATATAAGAAATTCTCTTTTATATAAAAAAATAGCATTTTTTCTTAAATTTATTAATATTTAAGGTCGATTTTATTAACTAGCTTGTCTATTTTTAATTAGACAAGTTAAAGATTCTAATGTTCGAGGTTAAAAATTTCTTAACGTCTATTTTTATTTTTAAGGTACAAGTTAAAAAATAGAAAAAATATAGATATATTTTTAAAAAAGCTTAAAGTTTCTTAAAAAAATTTAATAAATTTTAAAGGAAACTTAATAAGCTTAATAAATATTTGTAGAAATATGGAGAATTCTTTATTTGAAGATGTTCCTTATATAGAAAAAGATGTTATATTTGAATTGATGAGATTATATAAAGATGACAAATTCGAGAAAAAAGTCGATTTAGGCATTGGAGTATATAGAGATAATTATGGAAAGCCATGTCTACTTTCATCAGTGAGAAAAGTGCAGTTTTTTTTTGGAAATTGTATATTTTTTTAATGAATATAGGCAGAATCTATAATAATTACAGATCCTAATTATAATCATGAATATTTACCTATTGATGGATTGCCTTCGTTTATTGAGGCGTCTAAGAAGCTTGTTTTTGGGGAGAATTCTCCGTTAATTAATAGTGGCTGTGTATTATTAGTTAATTGAATTTTTATCAAATAGTAAATAATGATTAGGTTTCATCAGTTCAGACTATTTCTGGAACGGGTGCAAATCATCTTGGTTCTTTATTTATTTCTTTGTTTAACAAAGGAGCTGTTTGTTATTTTAGTAGACCTACATGGTGTAGTTTTTATCTTATTATTTAATATTATTTTAATTTAAGACAGCAAATCATGATCCTATTTGGAAGCATGCTGGTCTTACTATCAGAGAATATCCTTATTTTGATGAATCGACATGTGGTTTTGATTTCGAAGGAATGATAACGACATTACAAGAAGCTCCTGAAAATAGTATTATTCTTCTTCATGTTTGTGGTCATAATCCAACTGGAGTTGATCCTACTCGAGAACAGTGGATAAAAATATGTGATGTGATGAAGGTATGTTTTAAATATGATATATTTTGTATTATCTAATTTTACAGGAAAAAAAACTATTTCCTTTTTTTGATTTTGCATATCAAGGTTTTGTATCAGGAGATATAGATGAAGATGCTTGGCCCATTCGACATTTTTCAGAACGAGGTTTTGAGCTTTGTGTATGTCATTCGTTTTCTAAGAGTTTTGGGTTATATGGTGAACGATGTGGTTGTTTTCATTTAGTAGTCAAATCACCTGATATAGCAAAAAATGTTCATAGTCAGCTTGTTCGTATACAAAGAAATGAAATATCTGTATATAACTGCTTTTTTTTGATTTCTATATAATAATGATTAGTCGCCTCCTTCTTATGGAGCAAAAATAGTTTCTCTTATTTTAAATAATGAACAGCTTACTCAAGAATGGAAAAAAAACATTTTAGAAATCTCAAATAGGATTAAGGAGATAAGAAAATTGTTTTACCAAGAGTTAATAAGACTTGGTACACCCGGTTCATGGGAACATATAATAAACCAGGTTATAGCAGTTTTTTAGCATATAATATTAATTCTTATAGGTGGGAATGTTTTCATATCTGAGTTTAAGCGAGAAAGATATTTGTCGCTTAGTAAACGAATTTCATATTTATATACCCTCAAATGGGAGAATATCTATATCTGGTTTAAGGTAAATTTCTATAGTTAGGATTTTTTTAATAAATTAGAACCGGGAATTTAGAATATGTTGCTAGAGCATTTGATACTGTTGTCCGTGACTTATAAATTATAATGTTTGTAAAAAATACATCTTATTTTAATTGAATGTTTTTTTCATTAGCTTAGTATTATGTTTATTAAATAGTTTTATTAGATAAGATATTAGAATTATTTCTCAAAAATTACTTATATATATATAAGTGATTAATTTTTTAGAATAAATGTTAGAAAAATAAAAATACAATTAATAGTATCAATTTATAGTTTAGGAATAATTACAATAAATATTTATGTAGAAAGATATTACGCTACGCATTTTAAGATGAGTATTTCTAAATAATTATAGACGTCACTCTTTTGTTATCTAATAAATATTAATTACTGTTTCCCCCAAAGATAAAGTAAAGCATTGTTTTCTATGATCTCTCCTGTAGTATCAGTAAGTTTATTTATATTTTTTTGTAGTTCTTTTTCAGATAAATCATTTAAATTTGAATTATCATATAAATTTTTCGATGTATTGTTATATCTTTCGGCAAATTGTGCTCTTTTTTTTTCTGTTAATTTTACTATTTTTTCTTCAATAGTCCCTCTTATTATATATAACCAAACAAATGTCTAAAAATTTATTATGATTTATAAATTATTATATATTAATACTTGTTTGTTTTGACCAATTCTATGTATACGACTTATAGCTTGCAACTCAATGGCGATATTAACTAGAGGTTCACCTAAAAATGATTAAACAAAACATAAATATAAATTATATTATACATAAAAAGACATTTGTTGCATTTGTTAATGTAAGACCAGCCGACTGTGAACGAGCATGAAGCATAAAAACTTCGATCTAAATTAACATAAGTAAGTATAATTTGTATTTATACATAACATACAGAATTATCATTTTTAAATCTTGCCACGGGATCGTTTTCTATATTTCCTTTTTTCTTAGATTTTGTGATAACTGTATCTAGTCTGCTAAATTTAATTCCATTATTAGTAAACGCATGATGCAAAATGTCTAACATTTCTTTCCATTGACTAAAAATGACTGATTTAGGGCCAATTGAATCTCCTTTGCGCATCCACTATATACTTTATTAAAAGCAATTTCAGTTAGATAATAAATTACCAGTATATGTTTAACAATCATATCAACTTTAACTCCATATGATTCTTTTAATTTTATGTTTTTAATTTCTAAAAACATCTTATTAAATTCATTGTACTTTTTTTTTGAATCCTGGTGATTTAAAGAATAAATATTAGGATCTTTAAGTATGTTATTGGTTTTAGAACTATTATGTACTATGTTATAGTAATTTGTTTCTTTAATTTCTGTCTTTATTAAATAATTAGGAAAAAATATAATTTTCTAGTCAAAATTACCTTACATGACGGACATGTTTGATGTTCAGTGAGCCACCGCATCATACAAAATTTACAAAATATATGTCCTACTATGTATTAAATTACATATTTTTTCAAGTCATTTATTACCGCATTCTGTTAAAATTCCTAAATTTCATAATAAATAGTTTTGAAATATATGGATTTGCTTACCAAAATCAAATATATTTTGACATATAACACATATTTCATCCATTTCAGATTTATTACTAGATATTTTAGAAAGATACTTTAAATAACGTAAACGCCCTTGATTTGAATGTATGGTCAATTCATAACTTTTTATTTTTTCGTCTAATTCTTTCATTTTTTTTGCATAATTTTGAGGCTCAAGAAGCTCTTCATCTAATTCAGCTACATAATCAGAAATTATTTGAAGTTGACGGTAATATTCAATTCGTGCATTGTGTAGATATGAAAGGTCTGATATTTCTCTATTTTGTTTAATTATTTTAAAAAAATTACATAATATTTGTTACTTTTCTAATTTGACAGTTATTTTTATTTCATTTTTTAAAATTTCTGGTAGGCGATATGTTTCAAAATTTGAAATATTTTGTATTTTTCTATATTTTTTCCCTTCTATATTAGTATCATTTATTTGTTTTGAGATGTGTAAATCATCTATTATTGACTTAAGAGATAAGCTAGGTGTTGGTCGCAATTCCTCTGTAATATAAGTTAGTTGATGTCTTAATTGTGTTTGTTGACTAGAAAGGCGAGACTGTGTCTCTACAATTGTAAGAAAACTCTTTTCTCCATCTTAAAAATCAGTTTAAAGTATTATAAGAGTTATTTATACTTAAAGTTTCAATTCTTGATGCAATTGCACTTCGAAGAGCCTCCTAGTATTTGTTAATAATTATTATGAAAAAACAATTATATGAGACCAAGTATTGATAAGCATCTTCCATAATATCTAATGATTTAATATATTCTTCACCAGTAACGTTTTCGTTATGATCTACTAAGGCACAAAGCGATAGCTTAATTATTTTTTGGCGCCATTCATTAATTTTTTCAGCTTGATTGTTTAATTTTTTAATAATATCCAACAAAGATTTATTATGAGATGAATGAATGTTGTTTATAATTTCAGACAAATTTAATTTTGGAATGGTTATAAAATCATCATTTTCGGCTCTTTGTGATAGCTTTTTCATTAAAAAAAGTGCCTTGCTTTCTGTTTCTGATAAAATCTAATTTTATAAATAAAAATAAATACATGTATAAATAGATACTTCTCTTCGAATCTGTTCAGCTTTACTGTAATATTCATCTTCTTTCTCTTTGTTTCCAAGTTGATAATATGCTGTTGCGATAAAAAAAGTAAGTCTATGGGCAAGACTTCGCCAGTGTCTTATATGAGTTTGTATAGATTTTATTGGAGTTTTTTTTTCTTCAGTGCTATAATAGTTAGTGCTTGTATTTTCATCTATTGTATCTATAGAGTTTTTGATTTCATTTTTTGAATCTATTAAGCTATGTTGTCTTATTTTTTCTATTTCTTGTTCAAATAATTCCATTTTGTCTTGGACAATTTTTAATATAGGAAGCCAGATATCTAACGCTTCTTGTGGTTTATTTTTGCTTTCATATAGCCTTCCAATAGTAAATTTTAATGTATAAAGAGATCTCTCATCATTATCAATAGTATCATTGACTTTTTTTAACATTACATTCAAAGCTATTTAATTTTAAATACAAATTCATGAATTATGTTTCATTACCCTCAGACAGCATAATTAATTGGCCACCCAGATTCATTTTATTGACGGTTCCTACTTGCATTTGGCAGCATGTTTGTCTTAATCTCAATAACCAATGTCTCATTTTATCTTTAAAATCATTAAAATTCCAATCTATACTTGCAGGATTTTTTTGATCATTAAACCCAATTTCTTCTAATGCTTGTTTCAATAAAAATGAATAGTTATGTTCTTCAATTGGGGTAAAATCTAACAATAAGATTATTCTTTCTTGTTTAGGAAGTATTACTTGGTCTCCAATATATTTTTTGGTATGGCGACAAGTTATTAATTTAAATAAAGATACAAAAGCAGATGCATTTCTTGGATCATCAATAAGACGTTTCCATATTTTGTTACAATTAAAAGGATAAAAACGTAAAAATAATAGAAGTCCATATAGATCAGAAAGAGAATTGCGTACAGGAGTTCCAGTAATACACCATGCATGTACCCTAGGAATAGATAGAGCAGCAACTACAAAAATCAGTGCAAACTAAAAAAAAATAGAAACTATATACGAGATGCATTTGATACTCCAGTCTCAATCATTTGAGCTTCATCAAGACATACTCTCCAAAATTGTATTTGTACTAAAGGTGAAAGTTTGGGAATATATTTTTTGCCATATCTTAGTGATCTTTCCGGCATCAATTTTGTATGATGTATTTCAAAACTAAATAATTCAGTATATATATTTATGAAAATAATTTACCTTAACACATTGTAGCTAGTAATAATTACGTCATATTCTATTAAGTCTTTAATAGAAAGATTTGATGATAAATTCTTCAGCCCAACGTAATGTAAAACCTTTAAATGAGGAGCTAATTTAGAAAATTCTGTTATCCATTGTTGTAAAATTGAAATTGGAGTTATAATTAATGTTGTTTTCGATGCAATAACATAACTTTCAGTATATGAATCAAAGACTTTTTCCGATTCAGATATCTTTTTTTTCTCATTTCTATATATAATTTAGATCATATATTAATTAGTGAAATTTTTACTTTAAAATCAAAGCAATTACTTCTACTGTCTTTCCAAGTCCCATTTCCTAAAAATATTTAGGAATATATTTTAAAATGAATAAAGGTAATACTTCTGCAAGAATTCCTCCATCAATATCTGTAAATGTATTTTTAACGTCAATAATACTAGAACATATTATTCCATAAACTTTATTGTAATATATCTGTTTTCCGTCTACATCTATTGAAGCCTCCCATGTAGGGGGAATATTGTCTTTGCCATAATCTAATGTATTAGGTATACATTTTTCTCTTTTAAGCATCCATTCAACAGCTTTTTTTTGAAATGGTAGCAAGTTTGTATTCAATTTATCAGGAGAAATAAAACTAGATATTTTAGATTCTGGTAAACCATAAACATTATCATAAAAAAGCGATGGATTAATAGTATCTTGAATTTCTAATGTACTTGGAAACGCATAATGCATAAGTTCTGATATAAGACTTTTCCCATATCTTGTACGTTTTTGAAACATTTTCAAATTTTCAATAGAAAATACGTTAACATATCTCATAGATATGCATAATTCTATCAAGAAATACCATTTATTTTCCAATTCTATAAACCGTAATGTTTCATGTGTTTGGAAATAATGCTTGATTAGCTTCCCATAGATGGGCTCATTTTCTGAAGATCTTATCCCAAAAACAAGCTCGTAAATAGGTAAAAGTATTTCTAAATCTTTTTCTGAACAAACATAAGCTGCAAGTATTGATTTTGATCCATAATTTATCAAATGTAATAATGATTCATTTAAAATAAAAAGAATATCTGAAACTACTAATTTAAGCAAATCCCTCTTTTCTTTAACAAAGTTTTCCCATAGTTCGTCACTTAAAATCTCTAATTTTATCTTAAACCGTATAAGAACTGCTTCTTCACTACTTTCAACTTGCTTTTTCTGACTTGCCAATTCATTATTATCTTCTTTCACTACATCTCTTAAAATAGCATCTGTATTGATAAAATTCTGTTGGTCGGATGAAATAATAAGCATAAATATTATATCTTTTAATATAAATATTTTAAAGTTTTTTCAAAACGTTTTAAAATTCAAATATTTTTTCTTATATTAAGTATTTATAACATTCCTTCTTCAAATACACATGTGAAACAGTAACTTCTATTGATTTTTCTTTTTGTTAAAGAAGTTTTTTAATAAAATATTTAAATTTATTTTTTTTTTTGAAATTTAAAGTGTTTTGGTTAATTTTAAAAACAAAAAAAAGAGAATATGTCAAGAAAACTGAGAAAATCTTAATTTATTATTGTTTTTTTCTGCTCTTATTATTAAAAAATAGTATTTTTCTCTTCTTTCAAAGAACCTCCTAAAAATCGTAGTACCTCATATTAATTAAACAAATTTTTGAAATTAAGAGCTATCATAAAATAAACCAAAATCAAGGAAAATATTCCAAATAATTTCTAAATATTGAAAAGCTATGAAAGCTCTGTTTTCCAAGGGTATTTTTTTCTTTTTTTTCTAAAAAAATGAGCTAAAAATGTGATATTTCCAATAGAATATAGTACAGAGGATATTAAAGGCGAAAGTCGTATTAGAAGATCAGTACTCTCTATGAATGAACTGGTCGTTAGACCATCTCCTGATATTAATACGATCTATGATATTTTAATAAGATCTTATAAGCTTTATGGATCAAGAAACGCCTTTGGATTTCGTAAAATACTTCAAGTTCATACGAAAAATAAAGAACTAACAAAAATTATCGGTGGAAAGGAAATAAAGGTCCAAAAAGATTGGATGTATTATGAACTTAGTGATTTTGAATATATTACTTATAAAGAATTTTATGAAAAAGTACATAATATAGGATCAGGGCTTCGTTCGTTGGGGTTTCTAAAAAATGATAGAATTTCAATATATGCAGCGACAAGGTAAGTATTTTCATGTTTTTAGCTATTTTTTTATGTTCTTTAGTGTTGAATGGTTAACAATGGCATTTTGTATGTATTTTGTTTTATTATATATTATATATTTATTTTTGGAAAAGCATGTATTTCTCAAGCATTAACAATCGTTGCAGCATATGATACTCTTAAGGATGGGCTCTTATCTTGTTTTCTCGAAACTGAGATTAAGGGAATATTTTGCGATGCAACTCTTCTTTCAAATATTGTTATTTTTCTTAAATCTATTACTACTTTGAAACTTATAATATATCATGGAAAGCCTCAAGAAGATGTTCTTGAATGTTTTAAAGAATATAAAGATCTAAAGGTTCTTTCCATCGAAGAAGTAGAATCTTTTGGTAAAAATAATCCAGCAGACCCAGATCCTCCCTTGCCAGATGATCTTATTTGCATTATGTATACATCTGGATCTACCAATGTTCCTAAAGGGGTTCTTATGACTCATAAAAATGTTGTTGCTGCAGGTTTTTAATTGTTTTTATTAAATTTTATATTAAAAGTGACAAGTTTCTGGAATTACTTTTGTATTTGAGTCGTATATAGACAGTAATGACTCTGTTTTATCTTATCTTCCTCTTGCGCATATTTATGAGTTTGTTTTTGAGATATTTGCTTTTTATTCTGGCCTTCTTATTGGTTATGGAACTGTAAAAACTTTGAGTGATGCTAATTGTTTGAATTGTAAAGGTGATATTCAAGCATTTAGACCTACGATAATTACAGGGTATATTTAGTTTATTTTTATGAATATTGATGATTTAAATTAGAGTGCCTGCTGTTTGGGAAAGTGTGCGAAAAGGAATAATTGAAAAACTCAATTCTTCTTCTAAGATAAAGCAAAAGTTGTTTTGGGCTGCGTATAACATCAAATCTCGTCTTTTATTACGTTCTGTTCCTGGTATTGGCATTTTAAATGCTCTTGTATTTAAACATATAAGAGTTGCTATGGGTGGACGTCTTAGAGTTATTTTTAATGGCGGCTCTTCTATTTCAATAGAAACTCAGAAATTTTTGAGTACGGTTTTGTGTCCTATGCTTATTGGTTATGGTCTTACCGAGACGTGTGCGTATGTTTATATGATTTTCATTTATAAATTATTTTACATTTATTTAGAACATGTACAATCATGGCTCCTAATGAATTTTCCTTAGGAACTGTTGGTTCTATTTCGACAACTCTTGAAGCTAAGCTTGTTGATGTTCCGGATGCTGGATATTTTACTGATTCAACTCCACAACAAGGAGAGATATGGTTTCGTGGCGCGCCTATATCAAAAGGCTATTTCAATCGGGATGAAGAAGATAAAGAAGTATATACAGATGATTTTTGGTTTAAGACGGGAGATATTGGTGAATGGACAGAAAATGGACAACTTCGAATAATTGATCGAAAGAAAAATTTGGTAAAAACATTAAATGGAGAATATATTGCACTAGAAAAAGTATATTGATATGTTAATTTATTTTAATATTTTTCTAATATTTATAAGTTGGAATCAGTTTATCGTTCTTGCAATATTATTAGTAATATTTGTATTTATGCAGATCCATATCATCTCAAGCCTATAGCTATTGCTACTCCTTCAGAAGCTCTTAAAAAGAATCTCCTAGATAATGGAGTATCATTCGAAGACGATATTTCTCTTATTTGTAAAAATAAGGAAGTTCGCTATTTTGTTTTAAATGAGTTATTAAAAATAGCAAAAAAAAACAATTTTGCTACAATCGAATATTTGGAAAATATAATTCTTATTGATGAAGAATTTTCTTCTCAAAACGTATGTATTTATATATTTTTTTATTATAATATTCATTTTTTAAGGGTTTGTTAACAGCTGCACAAAAATTTCAAAGAAAAAAAATTTATGCTAAATATAAAGAAGAAATTGATGCTGCTTTTCAGGGTCTTTAATGATTTCTGAGGTTTTTTTTCTTATTTTTTGATAATTTTTTCATTTGATTAATAAATATAAATATTTATTTTAACAAAATTCCTGCTTTGAATATTCTATATTAACAAAATTTTTATTAAATTTAATAATAATTTAGGGTTGATATTTTTTAATAAAAAAATACTTTTTTCATAAATAAGATTTTTAAAAAATTCTTTTTAATCTTTTAACCCTATGTTTCCTCATTTTTTAAAGTTAAATTATAAACTATTTTAAAATTTCTATTATATAAATATTAAGGTTTAAAAGCTATCTTTTTTATAATCGATCAACCTCAAAAAATTGAAAAAAAGCTATAAATATAGAAATATTTTCTTTTAATCAAGTTTAATGTCATTAAACGATTTGTCTGTGTAAGTTTATGGGGTTTCCCTTTTTTTTCCTGAAAAAATGACTAATATCTGCTTTTTTAGAGCTCAGACAAAGCCATTAGATTGGGCAGATGATGAATATTCTGGTATGTAATATTTTTAAGTAAGGATCTTAATTGTGATTACTTCATAAAGAGTCATCTGTATTACCTAATGTCTTTGAGGGCTCTGAAGACATTAGAACAGTTGTTGAATATTATGTTGAAAATGGGAAAAAGTTTAAAATTACTAGAAAAATTAAGAAAATTGTTGTTAAGGAAAAAGATAATCCAGCAATTGAAGAACGTAAGAAGTGGAAGAAATTTGGAGTGGAAAAAGATCGTGGTCCAGGACCGGATCCTAGTACTACTAGTATTGGAGAAAATATAGTTCTTAAGTTTCAATTAGGATGGTCAAAGGTTTATTAGTGGGTTTTGATATCTTGTTTTTAGATTGATTGGTTTAGAATGTTTATAAAGGCCTTGAAGAAGATCAATCTGTTAGTAAAACAACAAAAGATGTATTCAAGGACAAAAAAGTAGCATGTCGTCTTTGCAAAGGAGATCATTTCACAGCACGTTGTCCTTATAAAGACACTCTTCAGCCTTTTGATGAGGTGAATAATACAATGAATCTAAATATTTCGAATAAATCAATGGTATCTTCCGAATCTAGTGCAGAAGCAACTGGACGATATATTGTCCCTCATTTAAGAGCAGGAAGATCTGCAGGCGGAGATTCTATGTTTCGACGGGATAAAGATGAGTATTTTACAGTAAGAGTTACAAATGTATCTGAAGATGCACGTGAAGAAGATATTCGTGAACTGTTTGAAAGATTTGGGAGAATTTCTCGACTTTATTTGGCTAAAGATAAAGAAACAGGAAGAGGGAAGGGTTTTGCATTTATTAGTTATTATGATAGAATGGATGCTGCAAGAGCTATCGAAAAAATGGATAAATATGGATATGATAATTTAATTATGAGGGTAGGTTAAGCTTGATTTTTATTATTATATTTAATTATAATATTAGTGTGAATTTTCAAAACCTAGGGACTGAGTTTTTTTATATATTTAGCATAATTCGGTTTTTCTGTGTTTAAAATTCTTATTTCCTTCTATTGTATGATTAGTATATTGTATATTTAAATAAATTGTAAATAAAAGAGGCTGATTTTTGTTTAATTTTTTGAATTTGTCTTTAAAATAGATTTTTTCTACTTTATAATTTTATAACTAATGAAGATAATAGTTTTGTTTTATTTTCAGGTGCTAGGGCTTTATTGTTTCAATTTTTAAATATTATGAATTATTTCTGCACTATAATTGTTATCATTATTTATATTTTGGTTTATGAATGTTTTTTATTGAAATTATTCAAATTTATTTTTTTTTTTAAGAATTATTTTAAGATAAATAAATTGTGAAAAAGACTTCTGAATAGATAGTTATTAACAAAACATAACATCTACAACAATATTAACAAAAAAACATATATGTTCAAATGTTTAAGAGAGTCCGTTAAAAAGAGGACTTAGTTGAGGACCAAGGCCAAGACCGCAGTGTTCCATTTCTACTTCTTTATCTTCCTCAAATAATTCAATATTAGCCTTAAGTTTGTTTTTATTTCTCTTTTTTTTTAACTTTTTTTTCTTATGACGAACAGTAGTTCCCAAAATCGGAACATTGCTACGTTGTTTCCTTGATTTGTTCGTCAATACATACCATTCCCCCTTTATAAGTTCATCACGTGTATTCATAAATCTTTGCTGGTGACGACGAAATGTTCCTATAGGAATTTTATCCCAACGATAAAAATCAGATAAATAGTTTTTAGTAATAGAGGAGGATGAATTTGAAGAGGAAAGTTGAACAAATGCCGACGTATCTAGTATATCATCTAGGCTTGGAATGGATAATGGCGAAAGATTTGAAGTAGGTGATAAAATAGTGCAGGATGATGTTACTGGATTAATTACATTGGTACTGATGCCATCAATAATACCAATAGGCCTTTTTAAATCGCGTGTCCATGTTCCTAATATCGGAGGCTTATTCAGTGCATTAGAAGTAGTAGTCCCGGAATTTGAAGATGAATTTGTAGAAACAGTCTCTATATTCAAATTTTCTTTTTTGCTCGACTTTGATGTTTTAGAATTATGCAATGCCATAGTATGATCGTTTGTTTCTGTAAAACATGAATGTTCCTTTTCAAAATTATTATCAGATACTTCAACTTTCTTTTCTTGATTTTTTTTTTTTACAATGAAATTTTGATCTTCATCTGTTGTATAACCTTTTTCATTAGATATGTCAAAATTATTTTCAAAAAATGGTTTATCTGGAATTGAATTAATATCTTTTATGTCATTTGTATCATTTGTCTCCGAAAAAAGTGATGAAGTATAGAAGCTCCAAATATCATCAGATGAATTATACTCCTCATATGTTTGTGTTCTAAAAAATGGTATATAAGAACTTTCATCCTGGAAATCCCCCGACAAAAATAGATCTTCATCATTACTATAAGAAATTTGTGTTCTTGAACCATCATGATAAACTTGAGAATTTTTATCTTCTTTAACAAGAATACTACATGGTTTTTCAACTTCAGAACCATCCGTACTTAATGTGTTTCTATAATTTCTTTCATCGGACTCCTTAAAAGAAGATGTAGAAGAAGATGAATCATCAAAATAAAATATGCCATCATCATCATAATAATCTAAATCCGATAATTCATTAAAAAAATTATTTTTAGATATTTTCGATCGAAAAATATTTTCTCTTTCCTCAGAATCTAAGTTTGATCCATTCGTTTCCACTGAATTATGCCCTTTTGCTCCCGACAATAAACCTTTTTTCCAAACTTTTTTATTAAAAGAAAAATTATTGCAAACAACAACTTCATCTGAAATATCACAACATGCATTTGATGAACCATTAGAATAATGTCCTTGAGATAATTTGTTCAAAATTAAATGTGACTCTTTTATATTATTTTTATGATTTGGTATTGATAATATTTGTTTATCATACGATTGAAGTCTTGGTTGTTTCTGCCGTTCAAGACTTTTAGGAATAGAAAATTCTTGAATACGTTTACCATTATAGGTCGAACATATTTCATTCATATCTATTCTTTCAACATTATTTCCATATTTTATTAAATACGATTCTTTAGAAACCCCTCCAACCTCTTTTCCTCTATTTATCCAGCCTTCATCTTCTTCATTTTCTAACGATAAAAACATATCTCTTAAAGCAAATGATGTTATTTCTTTATTTTCTTTTTCTTCTTCGTGATGTCTTCCCGGTGGCAATGTCGATCCTAATCGATTCCTAACATTAAAGACTTCCTTATCTGAACTAGACCTCTGTTTCTTCTTTTTCATTCTTAATTTATTAATCTCTTATTCTATTATTTTGCCCTTATTCACTCGAAAAATACCCTTAAAATTGTCCTTTTTTTCCCAAAAAAAAAGACATTTACTTACAAGACACCCTTCTATAAGACTACATTTTCTATCTTTCTATTTTTTTCCTCTTATAAGCCCTCTATTCTCATATTTAACTTATCTCTTGACTGACGGAGGTTTTGCCGAAGTTAAACGGCGACTGACAGTTTCAATAAATTTTGTTGCGCACACACCCGAAAATAAAAAGTCGAGCTTACAACGTCAATAAAATTAAGATTTTTATTAAGTCTTAGAAAAGAGCTTATAAATGAATGTTAACGCAGAGAAATCATATGGAAGCGGTAATCCATATTATTATAAGATGAATCAAGGCCCGGAAGGGGTTTGGATGCCAGATAGAAAAGAAGTAATTGAATTTTCAGAGAAATTTAAAGTAGATAAAAAATGGAAAGATGTGAGTAAAAGAGAGAAAAGGAGAGTTTTGAGTGTATTAAATGGTTATATTTCTAGGTCTGGGCTTCTATCTTGTTTTTTATTAGTCTTATTGGATTTATTTATATTTCTGGAGTATCGATTCATGACTTTTTGAATACGGGTGAGAAAGGAGATAAAAAGGATAAGAAGATTGATGAGATAACCAGATGAGTTCAAGAAGAATGGATTTTCAGGAGGGTCGTCATTTACAGTAAATTCGTATATATTGTATTTTTTTTAAAAAAAAGTGAATTTTGTATTAGAAATACGGTTTTTCTTTATATATATGTTATTGGATCAGCGTCAGTGTTATCGTTTTTTTATTTTTTACTTGCTCGTATTTATACAAAACAATTTATATTGTTGACTGGGATTCTTCAAATAGTAATTTTTATTTGAATAAAGAAGGATGGTGATATTAATTTTTAAAAGGTGTTGATGCTAGCGATTGGAATATTTTACTTAATTAGGGGATTATATGTTGTTTCAATAGGTATGCTATGTATGATTATAAAAAGAGGATAAGGGTGTAATTTTTTAGTATTTTTAGTATTTGTTATATTTTATGCGTTTTGTTTTTATACATGGAGATCTCGTATTCCTTTGGCTACGATGTATTTGCAGTTTACTATGAAAGTTTCATCGCATTATCCTAGTGTGTACTTTGTGAGTTTTTGTGGAATGATTGTTTCTATAGGATTTTTTGCATGGTAATTTTGGATACTTTTGTTTTCATAATTAACTTTAATAAGGTTTTTTATAACTCTTGTTACTTCTTATAATAAATTTTCGGAATATGAGCCTAACGGGCTCAGGAAACAATCATGTATTGATAATCCAAATAAATGTGGTTCTTCGTATTTACATTTAGTTCTTTTATATATATGTATGATTTTTTTTATTTTATTTTTTTAATAATTTTTAGTTTTTAATGCCTATTGGATTACGGAGGTTATTAAAAATGTTGTTCATACTACTATTTGCGGAGTATTTGGCTCATATTATTATGGCTATAATACGCCGGAAGGGATTCCAAAGCACGCAACTCTATCTTCTCTTAAGCGTACTACAACATATTCTTTTGGAAGCATTTGTTTTGGATCATTGGTAGCGTCTATCGTCCAACTTTTAAGGGATATATTTAAATCAGTCATGCGTGATAGAGCAGGTTCAGGTGATATTATAGGAACAATATTTTCATGCTTTGCTTCATGTATACTTATGTTATTGGACTGGTTAGTTCAGTATTTTAATCATTATTGTATGTTTTTTATTTCATTAACCACTATATTAAATATCTTAGGTTATGCACAAATTGCTCTTTATGGTAAAAAATATTTAAAAGCAGCAAAAGAGTAATTTTTCTATAATTTTTATTATTATTATTAATTTTTATTAGTACATGGGATATGTTCAGGCGTACCGGAATAGATGCTTTGATCAATGATTGTTTGATTGATAACGTTTTATTTTTGTAAGTTTTTTTTTTTTTCTATGATTTTTATTAATTTTTAAGTGGTTCTCTTTTTGTTGCTTGCTTAACTGCTTTCTCCTCTTTTCTTTATCTGAGATTTACTAATCCTGTATACAATAGTAATGGTACTTATTATATAGGTGTTATATTTGTCGCTTTCTTTATTGGTCTTCAAATATGTAATATTGCAGTTATTGCTATTAAATCAGGAATTGCTGCACTTTTTGTAGGTGTTTCCGAGGATAGAGAAGTTCTTCGTCGGAATTTCCCTGTACTATATAACCAAATGTTTGGTACTGTATGATTTATTTTTTTTTTTATATATAAAATTAAACAAATTTATTTAATAAGTGTTATTTTATTTGATATCTATTTTTTGTTTAAAATGTTCTAGATTGTTATTATATTTAGATAATATAAAGTTATTAAATGATCTTTTTAAATAAAATATCAAAAATGGCTGGTTTTTCCTTTATCGATTTTTTTAGCTTATCAAGATAAGCTTTAAGTCTAAGCTACTATAAAATGTTTAATAAATAGCTATTTTATATTGAAAATAGATAATTTTTTACTCTTTAAGATAGTATTGATGAAAATTGTTCTATGGAAAGAGTCAGAAAAATCTTGTGATCTACAAGATAAATCTAATAAAAAAAAGTGGATAAAAAACATGATTTGGCATAAACAAAACAGAGATATTCGTAACGAAAATACAATATCTAGTGATCGTATTGGTCTTTATAGACATTCTTTTTTTGGCTTTTCTAGAAAATTTTTGAAAAAGACTTTTTTTTTAAGAAATAAGATAATTGATCCATTTTTCGATGATATATCAGAAGATATAATAGTTTCTGATAGTTTTAAAAGAAAGGATATGTCCTTATGGTCTAGAAAAATATCACCAGATTTTTTATTTTATTTATTGACATTGAAACAAAAAGATTTTGGTCGAATACTTTTAAATTTATATTATCTCAATGAAAATATCAAGAAAAATCCTTTATTTTTATCAAAGGAAGCATATTGTAATTCTATGGAATCTATTAAGATTAGTCAAAGAAGTAAATTATATATATTGAAACAATTGTTTTATACTTTTAATTACTATTCTAAATTATGGTTAACAGTCTATATACCTAAGACGGTAAGATGGCTTGTTTATATATGGATATTATTTGTAGTTACATTTGCTCTATATGAATTTGATAGAATACTTAATATAATTGAAATAGGAATTAATACTTGGTCTAACATAATACATTTTTATGTACGTTTAGGACTATTGATTTTTAAGAAAAAATAATCTTGATTATGATTGTTTTATTCAATATACTTGTAAAAATGTTGATATTAATATGTTAGACAAATTTCTTATTATTCTTCAATAATATCGTCTTTTTGAGTTTTTTCCATAGAAATTACAGTTAAACATTGATAATCGCCTGCATAATTTGCTTTCCACAATCTTATTCTTCCATCATCACCTGCACTTGATAATATAGTACCCGTAACATTAAAACTCACTCTCCATACTTGTGCCATATGATCATCAAAATCGCCAACTAGTTCTATTATATAGCCTTTTTTTGCTTGTATGGGTTCTGAATTATATATAACATCTTCATTAGAAAATCGATTTAATTTGTTTGTCAATTTAAAAATTCGTACATGTCCATCTTTACATGCTGTAGCAATAATATGATACGATCTCCCCATATTCGCTCCCCATGTAACATCGCGTACTAAATCGGTATGTCCATCTAATGATTCTTCTGCTTTCCATTTATTATTTGCATTTTGTCTGTAAATACAAACAGTATTCATTGCCCCGACTAATAATTGCTGATCATCCCATCGAGATGGACACCAAGTTAAACAAAATGAACTTTCTGTATCTCGTGGAGGTGGATTTGATAAAAGTATAATATCATCCATTAACGTCCATTGTGATAAATCATTAGGAGATAATGCTTCATAGATACGAATAACTGCATCTGCTGATACAGATGCTAATTTAAGTCCATAATGAATAGGTGCAAACCATATATCTAAAACTGCTCCTCGAGAATCCACAAGACGTGCTTTTTCATGCCATCGTTTTCCTGAATTCTTCGCTTCTAAAATAATATATTAAATCTTTTTATATAAAAAATTCTCTTTATATAAAACCATGTTCCTGTTCTTCAAATATTCTCACTGTTCTATCTATAGAACAAATAGCTATTACTTGTCCCACTAGTAACCTTATTAATCCTCTTTTTTTCCTACTAAACATACACACCTTTAGGATTTGCCCATATTACTTTAAGAATTGCCGCATTCGCTGATTTCCATGAATCATTTTCTATCCATTCTGCCGTTATATCATCATAATCAAATACTTTTACTCTTAAATCCGATGAACAAGTAGCCAGTCTTCTTCCATAATAATCTTTATAATATTAATCACCTATTATATCTTGTTTTTATAGAATCTTATTAAATACCATAAGAAACATCATGGATTAAATCTTCATGGGTTGTTTTAATAGTTTTCCATTCCATTTTTGTCTTTTTTTAAAAAAAAAAAACTATTTTCTTTTAAAATTAATAAGATATAACTTTCTTAAGTCAATTGCTTTAAAAATTATTAAAAATTATTAATAAAATTTTTATTTTTTTTTAAAATTTTAAATTTTGAAGTTGATTTTTTTAAACGAAATTTTAAAAAATTCTTAATTTTTAAATAATTTTTAATAATTTTTAATAATTTCTTAACTTTTCATAAAAGTTATTTTTAAGAACTATTTCAATTTATATGGGATGGTTCCTGAATTCAATTTTTTTCTTAGTCAGTGCAATTGCCATAATAATTAATAGATATGAACATCCATTGGTTATTTCGCTTGCATTTTCACTTGTTTCTGGTATTTTCGTGTTTAAGGCAATCCCTACATTGGCACCATATTTTATTAAGGTTGGGTTTTATGGAAAAGATTTGAATAAGAAGGGAAAACCTTTGAAGTAGAAATATTTAAAGAAAAATAATGAAAATCAGGGATAATGATTAATAGGCCAGAGGCAATGGGGATTGTTTGTTCTATGACTTATATATTTTTTATGTTTTTATTTATCCCATTTGCATTTTATAAATACTTTGTTATGACATCGGGTGGTGGAAATCGAGATATCTATGAGGTTGTTAAAGAGGAGAAGACATTTCAATTATTTCTTCATAACAAAGTTGTTGAAAGTTTTATTTATTTTAGTATTGAATATTGTTTAGTTGGGTGAATATTTATCGGCGATTTTATCTCTTCAAAGTATGGTTCTTTTAGGTGCGGCGGATGATCTTTTTGATATACGTTGGAGAGACAAGCTTTTTATGCCTGTATTTTCGGCTATTCCTATTCTTGTTGTGTATTATATTGATTTTGATGTTACATATGTTGTTGTTCCAACATTTCTAGAGCCTTATTTGGGAAATCTTATTGAAATAGGTATAATATAGGATTACTATCTATGTTTTTTAATGCTTAATAAGGATGGCTATATTATCTTTATATGGCGGCATTGTCAATTTTTTGCCCTAACAGTATTAATATAATTGCAGGAATTAATGGAGTAGAAGTGGGGCAATCCATTATAATTTCACTCTGCATTATAATTAATGATTTATTATATGTCTTTAGGTTAACAGGACCTTCTATTGATTCTCATTTATTTTCACTTTATTTTTTATTACCTTTTCTAGGTACTTCAATACCTTTGTTATATTATAATTGGTTCAATCGTTTGTATTTACTTATTTAATATAATTAATTACTACAGGTACCCTGCATCTGTTTTTGTTGGCGATACTTATTGTTGTTTTTCTGGAATGATATTTGCAATTGTTGGTATTATAGGTCATTTTTCAAAAACTATTCTTCTTTTTTTTATTCCGCAAATATTTAATTTTATATTGTCTTTTCCTCAATTATTTGGAATTGTTGAATGTCCAAGACATAGAATGCCCAAGTAATGGTTTTTATATTGTTTATTATCTCGTTTATGATCTTAATATAGTCTTAATTTATCGACTGGTCTTTTAGAACCTTCAATGGTTATGTTTTCAAAGAAGCCATCCTTTTTATGCAGAATAATTCTTAAAATATTTGCAAAATTGGGTTTTGTACGACTAAAAATACATCCAATTACTAAAGAAATTCAAGGGACGACAAATCTTACAATTATTAACTTTCTTTTAGTTAGATTGGGGCCTAAAAGAGAAGACAAACTAACAATAATAATAATGGAAATTCAGGCTGTAATGGGTTTGATAGGATTATTTATAAGACATAAAATGGCAAAACTTATTTATCTTAATGATAATTATTAGGTTATATACAATAAAATGTTTGTATTATTTAATTACTAAAAGAAAATAAATTTATTTATTTTATTTTTCCAATTCATTGATTTATAGATGCCCAGAATTCTTCTCTTTCCTTTAAAACATCATTTACCCATTCTAGAATTAAAGAATTTCCTATTTTTGGAACAACACATAAGAATTGTTGCAAATTCTTTTTTGTCCTTTTTTCATATTCAACCATCTGTACTAATAATTCAAATTTATCAATGTCTTTTACAAATAATGCTTCTGGAGTTTTTCCTTCTTCATATTCTAAAAACAAATCAATCATTTCTTTGGCTGCTTGTGATCTTGTTTTAGGTAGAATTTTAGATGTAAGGGTTATCATAGCGTCTAATTCACGTTGATGTTTTTCTTCTAAAAGAATGTCAAAAATGAAACATTTTAAATCGATATGAACCTGGTGATATCTTATCGAACGGTGTTATATCACCCACAATACATTCTGCCAAATCATGAATAAGTGCCATTTTTATACATCTATAAAAGCTACTTTTAGATAAAAGAAAAAATAAAAAAGAAAATATTTACTTATCACGATTAATAGATAGTTCTGTACATAACATAGAAATAATAGACATCCTATACATATGGCTTGCCTATTTTATATTATTTATGAGTTGTTATTGAATAATTATTAAAATACAATGGATTCTGTTCTTATTTAAATATATGAATTCATAAATATATTAGAACCTGGATTATCTATATTGAAATTTAGCCAACCTGTTCTAGGCGTTGTTTTAAGATTCTCTATAATATGAAGAAACGGAAGAATCGATGTTTCTTTCATGTCTAAGAATTGTTGTATAGAATTTATTATTAGATCTAATTTTTTATTAGAATTTCATTAGATATAGACGTTCTTATAGTTCTGACTATGTATTAGATAACTTCTATTTTTATAATATATTAATCAAGTTTTATGACGTTGAATCTCGTTAACCTATAATAAATATGAAAAATGCACTTAATTAATAAATGAATAAGATACAAATGATTCCGTAATGTTTTTGTAATATTGTTTATGTATTTTTCCTGTAAAAAAATTTAAGATTTAAAAAAGTGTATTTGGTTAAGAAAAAACTTAATGAAAGAACATGTTTATGGTATATCCTTTTTTATTTTGATTGTATAAAGTAAATTTGATATCCTTTTTGTAATTGTTCATCACAAATGGCTTGGATAAAAAAGTGTGATTGTATTTTTTCAAGAAAATCATAAAGTGTATCATAATTGCGAAGTTCTAAACCTATAATTGCAAATATTTTTCTTTCTTGAAAATAATCGAAAATTGAGAGCAATGTATTAACGAAGTGAATTGTAATGTAAGGATTATAAATAGTATCAAATGCTAAAATACAAAGATGTTTAGATGTTTTCCCCAAGAAACTTTGTAAATTTTTTAAATATGTATTTGGGCTCTCAAACCAATTGAGCTCCATAACAAATATATTTATTTCTTCATGAGTAGATTGTTTTTTTTTAATATTTGACTTAATTGGAAGATTTTCACGTATATTTCTGTATAAATATTTCAAAATATGTTCCTTATCTGTAGCAATGTATTTGTTAACCTTTTCTCCTAATAAAATAGCTCCTATTCCTGAAATACCCGCTCCTAATTCAATAACTTGGAAATCCTGCAAATTACAAACAAACCATGATTGCGAAAGAAGATATTCTAAGCAAACCACTGACGCTCTCCATAAAACACATCCTGTATCCTCTTTATTACAATGAAAAATGTTTGGATTTTGACGAATGGTAAATTGTTTGTTAGCAATACATAATGTTAATGTAGATTCTATAATTGAATAATACCCCAATCCTTTTCATTTTTTATAAATAAATAATATATTTTTAAACAAAATTTACCTTTTTTTTCTACATTATTGATATTCGAAAATTTAACAATACAATGTTCATCAATATCAATAGATTCAAGTATATTTGAATCTGGTTCCATTTTTAATCTCTTTCATTGAAAAGAAAAATAATATATATATTATATATATTATATATATTATATATAATTAAAAATATAAAATATAAAATAACAAAACTTTTTCTAAGAAAAAACACAAATCTAACAAAATCTATAATTATTTATAAATACTTTTCTTTTTTCTTCAAAAAAAAGCTTTTTTACTCCAAAAAAATCCGAATAAAGTCACTAATAATAAATACTGTTCACAATAAAATTGATTTTGTCTTATAGATATACGGAAAACTTAATATATTTAGTTAATTTTGCTTTAAAATACTTTTTTTTTATTACTAAAAATCTGATGACGTTGAGTTGCCTAGGCAACCCTCCTAGGCAACCTCAAAAATGCCGAGTATACAGATATGTCGGAAAAAAAACCTCACTTCAGACACATAAAATAGTGCTTAAGATTTAGATCTCTCTTAGGAAGTGCTTAACCTTCATTTGAATGAATATATGGCTTTTACGGAGGTTATATTTCTCTTCAATATTGAGTGTTATAAAATCATTTCATGAGGGTTCTATTTTTTTGAGAAAAAGTAACTTCAGAATAAATAAGTACATGATTCCATAGTTTTAGTATTAAATGACATTTAAAGGCACTTATCTATCTAATATGGGCTTGGAATCAGTTGGATATGATCTGGATGCGGGAATTATACGTTGTATTTGTGGTTTAGAAGATGATGACGGATTTACGATTCAGGTAGAATATTTGAGAATATGATCTATTTTTGTATAGAATAGTAGTTAATATGTATAGTGTGAACGGTGCTATGTTTGGCAGCATGCTGTATGCGTTGGTATTGATCAACATCATGTCCCTGATGAATATCTTTGTGATCTTTGTTTTCCTCGAACGTTAGATGTTAAGAAGGCAATAGAAAAGCAGCGTCGTCGTAGAGAGCAAGAATTAGTACATGTAAAGACAAATAGTTCTCATAGTCGAAAACGACGGCAATTTCAATATGGTTTAGTGAAGTCAAAAGTTCATTCTTTAGGATCGGTGAAAGAAAAGTCATTAAATGCTACGGTTAAACATGATGGAAGCAGAAAATCTCGATCTGGAGGTCGCACTTTTTTTTCAAAGGATATGGAAAGTCGATTTCAAATAATGGAAGGATCAAATGGGTTGAATATGAATTCTGATTTGCTTTTCGATTGCAATACAGAATATTCTGTAATTGAACATAATTTAATTTCATCGGTAGATGCTGAAATGTATATTTCATTATTACTGCAAGATAAGTCAGGGATGCATGTAGTTTTAGATGATTATTTTACTTCAAAGCAATTACCAAAGACATCTATTCAGCCTATTTCGGACACTGATATTTCTTCATTCTTACGTTTTTCATTGTATTCTAATCAATTTATTGCTTCTGGACAAATTATTAAAGAATTTAAGGGTGAAATTTATTTGCAAGATGAATATAAGGTTAACTCTATTAATCATTATTCATTCCTTCTCGCGCCAAAGCCTTTTGTTTATTTTGTTTCAGATTCAAAGCTTTGCATTGATACTAGAAAATATGGTACGGATTCAAGATTTATTCGTCGAAGTTGCAAACCTAACGCTAAATTAATTACTGTTGCATCAAGTAGCAATTTTCTTATTCATATTGCACTTTGTTCATTAACAGAAATTCAATCTGGATCAGAAATTACAATTGGTTGGGATTGGGATATGGATCATCCAGCTTATTATATAGAAAATCGTGAACGCGTTCCTGAAAATGATGTTAAATATAGTCAAGAACTAATTTATTATATTAATGGACTGGAATGTGCCTGTGAAATCGGCAAGGATTGCATTTTATTTAGACTTAAACAAGCGTTTTCGAGTATTTCTAAGAGTAGTATTAAGTCTAATAAGAAAAAAGCTATTTTTCCCTTAAATAATATCAATCATGATATTGATAATTATGATCCCGATAAATCTATATCTCAATTAAAGAATGATACTAATGTAGTCAATAAACTTCGGAACGTTAACGAAATATCAGAATCATTTGTAAAGAATCCATCTTCTTGTACAGATTCTAATTCTAATGATCTATTGTCTGCAAGAGAAGAGCGTAAAATTAAGGATATATTGGCACGTATAGAAAAATTAGAACAGGAAGAGACTCAAGTTATTAAAAAAAGGAAACGAGGTAATGGGAAATCAAATGAAAATCATAAAACATACGGTCATCAACATAGAACATCATTGGCTGTTGCGATTAAACAAGTCTGTCAACAGTCAGGTTCCTCTACAACTCCTTCAAGTTCTCCTAAAAATGATGTTTCAAATACTAAATCGTTTCCTCGACGTCATGGTCGTATTCCTTCTAGAATTGTTCGAATGCAAAAACATGGAAAAATCACAAATGGTATTTTGAAAGATTATTCAGATGATAATGATATTCTTCCATGTAAAAAGATGTGGATGAGGCGATGGATACAGGAGAATTTTAAGTTTGACGTTGAAAAAGTTATAAAAAAAGATAAACAGAGATTGGAAAATGGTGTTGTTGGATTCCAGGATAGTGTTTGTTCTAAAACATTTAAAGATATGGGAATTAATTCAGTTAAATGTGAAAGTCGCTCATCTTTGTCTGATATGGTTCTATTGGAACAATTGTTGCCTGATATGGAATCATCAGACAAATTGTCTTTGAGTTTTACGTCTCCAGAACCCGCTATTTCTGTACCTATTTCTGAGCCATCTCAATTATCAGATAAGCTTTCTACGCCTTCGCTTTTTAAGCCTGATCTTGGATTTTCTTCTGCATCTGAATCACATATGTCTTCGTTTACTACTATTGCATCACCTTTAACTTCAGAATTAGAACCTATTCAATCTACTGTATTACTTACAAGTCCTACTTCTATTTTAGGGTCTTTTCCAAAAAAAATATCTCTTAGTGAATATAAAAAAAGAAGAACTGCAAATGAGGTTTTAATTTTTAAGATATTATTTAATATTGATTTTTATTAGGAACTTGTTGTCAATGATAAGTCAGATGATACATTTAATATACCAGAAATATCTGTTTTACCTAACAATAATTCTGATTTTAAGATAGAAAATTCTGAAAATACTCTTTTCTAAAAGGTCTTAGTTTTTTTCTGTTTTACCGATAAATTGTGTAAATATACTCAGATGTCATCAAAGACGGGGCTTTTTATAATTATTATTGGTTGATAAGGTTGATTATAATGATTGATTGATAGGGCTGATTATAATGATTGATATGTTCATGGCCGATTTATATTAATTATTTAAGGATATTATTAGAATTACACAAAATCTTTAGGAAATTTTGGGATATATGTATTCTTCGATTGGTATAATATGGCATTTCTATTGTATATATCTATAATGAACAGTAATGATGACACTTTTGTATATGTTTATGAATATATAATGATACTATGTTTTTTATAGCTTTTGAGCTTAGTTTTACTTTATTAAAAGTTATGACCTATAATATTAGTTTTCTGTAAAGCTAGTATATTATAATAATATAAGTTGGTATTTTTATTGATGCTTTGTTGTTTTAATGTTTGTGTAAGATAAATGATTTCCAGATGTACCAATTGACCATGAATTTGCTGGACGAAATCCCTTCGCTGGAGAAGGTTGAACTTTTTTCGAAGGAGAAATAGGAAACCCTCTGAACCCACCATGCGGTTTTTGACATGGTGTGTGCCATTCCTCTTCAATTAAAGATCGAATTCTATTTGATGTAGGTACTGATGGTTGATGCATTATTTTGTTTGGTTTTTCTTGAGGAGTGTGAGCTTCAATTTGTACAAGTTCTGGATGAGTTGATGTGGCAACATCTCGTTTATAAGGAAATAGGCGTGGTTCAACGAATTTCTTAGAATATTCGTGAAATACTTCGCTATGAATGATTGACTTATCAATAACATAATTTGCATAAATTCGGTGAAATAAGTAAAGCTTATTAATTGTAAGTAAATAATTAAACAATTGTTCAAGAAAAAAAATATTTTTTTAAAACCTGAATAGAAATCCCTGTTGCTAATAGTATATTTTTAGGACTAAATGGATTAGTCCAAAGTAAAATTAAATTAACTGGATTAAAAAAACTAATTTTAATTAATAAAACTTATTTTATTTAGTTTTAATACCAAAAAAATCGAATGAGTAAAGTTGAAGGATTCCAAACTCTTAATTCCCAAACCTCTTCTGATATATTTGAGTTTTTTTTTTCTTCTTTTGAATTTACTAAACGAAATCGATCTATCAAGTTTCTAAGGGTTCCAGAAATCCCTTCTTTATTCAATACTCTTCGTCGTGCACTTGTACTAGGTGGTGGATGCTAATTGATTTATTTCATCATTTCATATTTATATAAAAAAGGATTGGAAAAAACCTCTTCTTCTCGAGCAAATAGACAATATTGACGAGAAGTTCCAAAACATAAAATTGTACAAAAAACACTCCAAATGAATAGCCCGATAGAAATCCATGAGCACTGAAATAGTTCTCAGTTAAATTTTTATTCTTTTTTTTTGAATTAAAGAAAAGAAGAAAAACGCACCATCCCATGGAATTTTTTCTTCCAAATATCTGTTTGAAGATCCGTTGTTATCTTTAAAACGTTTTTTTTTTTAAATTTAACTTCTTTTTTTAAAAAAAAATGCTCCTGTTGTTTCCCTAGACTTCTTGATAAAATAAAAAGTATTTGACATAAGATTAAGAATAAATATGTCCCTAATCCATCATATTCAAACCATGAATGATGATAATATATTTTTTCCATCCATTCTAAAAATATTTGAAAACATAGTAATTTTCTGGATGAACGTCGAATTAGCCTTGAGGTTTTCTTTTTATCCCCCTCCATTTTATCCTTTTAACTTGTCTTGACCTTTTTAAATTGTTTTAAAAAATAACAAAAACCCTAGAAAAAAAAATAAGGTCTTTATAATATTTTTTCTATCAAAAAGTTAATAAAGAATGGATAATTCTGATGAAATTGTAATTATTGATTTGAAGGATCCCTGTTTTAAGAAAAATTCAAGAGGATTTCCAGAAGGTCCAGTCCAATTAAAAGTATATTTTCTTTTTTTTTTTAAAAAAATTATTTTACCTTTTTTCTAAGGCTTTGGAATCCAATACACCTTTTCTTCAATGGGGTGGACATATTTATCAGGGCCGTTGGGAAAATATGATTGGTACTGAACTGGTTTTTGATGAATCTGGACAATGGTTAGGTCAAGGACGTCGACGATTAATTATGGAACGAGTTCAACTAGTTTCTAAACATTGATTAACAAGTTTGTTTTGAGTTAATTTTGTTATGTTTGATTTGGTATAATATCATTTTGAATAATACGGTTTTCCCAAAAATAAAGACCTTCAAAACATTTATCACGACATAACATTGTTTTTTCTTCAGCAATCTAAAATATTATAAGTATTTGAATATTTATATAAATAGTTGAAAAAGGGAAAAAACCTTTAATGTTTCATATGCAATACCTATACTCCAATGAAATTGATCAGCTACTTGGAAAATACTAACTCCTCGTGAAGAAGTTTGAATCCAAAGAACAAGTTGATGGATTCTTTTTTCTTCGCTTTTATCTTTCTCTTGCAATACTAAAAGACCGCTTTTAAAACGCTTGAGTTGAATTGATACATTTAAAGTTTCATAGTACTGACAAGCTCTAAATAAATCTTCTGGGCTAATTAAATCTTTTTTTTTAAAAAAGAATGGTTATATAGAAATAAATAGCTTACCAGCACCTCTTGCACGGTTATACAAAGCAAATACATCGACTAATGTCATAATACCACCTTCTTTCTTTAAAACACCGCTTTCTAGAAATTCTGCGACTTGTTTTGCTAATTCCATATAATATAGTTTATCATCTTTTGTAATCTCTTTTGTAACGAGGTTATTTGAGAGATCTTGTGTTGTCATTGATGATTCTAAACCCATTGTTTGTAATGATATTTGTAATGTATCAAGTATGTTACGAGAAACATTAGGAGATGTTTGAAGTTGTAATCGAAGTGAATTTGCAAATGCAACCTATAATGTTAGATGTGTTAAGGACATGTAAAGATATTACTAATTCTTTAGCTTTTGACATTAATGCGTTCAAACTTGAGAGGCCTTGATTTAAAATACGAGCATTATTTAATTTAATGTTTTCATCTGTATACTGTAAAACACTGATTCCTCCCACTTTCCTCTCTTCTATGTTCTGTTCTTCTATTGGATTAGATTTAATTGTCCATTCTTTTTGATTAATGGCCTCTTTTAGTCGTTCATAAAAAAGTCGTTCTCCGCCTGATTTAAATTTTATTTTGCAATAATCATTTGTAGAATCTTCTAATGATAATTTGTTTGTTTCCTTGACTATGGATTCTGGATATATTATATTTTTTTCTTGACAAACAAGTGATAAACCACAACTTTCACACTGTTTAAGAGCAGGATGATTAAAAAAAGTACATCTTTTACATGATAAAGATGATTCTCCTTCTGTTGATTCAGAAACACTAACCTCTATATTTTTAGGATATGATAGGTGTTTGTTAATAATAGAAACACCACAAGCTAAACATGGTGGTAAATTTCGATCAATTGAATAACTTTCTGGAACTGGATTTGAAAAACTACAAACTTTACATATCCATGTGTCTCCAATTAATAGAGATGAATCAATTTTTTCAATATGTTTATTATACGTTTTTAGATTGTTTGTTTCCTCTGATTTTTTATAATAAATAGTTATTTTTGGACTTGATTTAAAAAAGTACGTCTAATATTATAAATATAAGCAAGTACTTGACAAATTCTTGTAAGAAATTCTACTGATGTTTTCAGTTCTTCAATTTGTGACAGATTTAGTCCTAATGATTGAATATGACACGTAGATGGATATAAGTAACAAATACGATGTGTTGTAAGATAAATCAACCCATCTTTAAGAATATAATCTTTTGAAAATCTAATTTTCTTTGAGTTAATTCATAAAATACTTTGAAATATTCATACGAATCATAAATCTCTGTTGACGGCTGTATAAAAAGGATTTTTTCTCCGGAAAAAAGAACTGGACTATTAGATTGAGTAACACTAATTGATTTCCAGTATTTCATCTCTTAAAACTTGCAATTGTATCTAAAAAATTTTGAAATTTTATCTTATTAATTTTTGGAGTCAACTGTAACGTCAAGAAATTTCAAAATTAAAGAAAATCCTTGATTTTTAAGAAATAATGAGCAATTTGGATACTATTCAGGAAAGATCTCTCATAGGAATCATTGGAGATGAGGTAAAGATAAATAAATGTTTTTTTTTCCGTCAATTTCAAGTAGAATTGACAAATTGTATAGGATTCAGTAACAGGGTTTCTTTTGGCAGGAATAGGACATATTGATAATGAACAGAAGAAGAATTTTCTAGTTGTTGGAACGGGTTAGTAATTATTTATTATCGATTTTGGAAATATTGGTTGATTTTTAATAGAAACAGAGACATCAGTAATTGAAACATTTTTTGAAGAATTGACAGATTTACGTACAGATATTGGGATCATTTTAATTAATCAACATGTATGTAGATATGCAATGGATGTTAAATTTAATAAGGGTTATGTTTTTTAGATAGCAGATCGTATTCGTCCTAAAATTGAAGCATACTCTCAAGTCTTACCATCTTTGTTAGAAATTCCAAGTAAAGGTGATTTTTTATTATAAAATTCTTTTATTTTTTATATTGAATATTAAAGATCATCCTTATGACCTAGAGAAGGATTTTATTTTAAAAAAAGTTAGACGTTTAATGAGTGATGAAACATAGCAAATAAAAAATTAAAAAAATGAGTTAAGAATGATTAAAAATTTGAAATAGAAAAGATATGTTTGATTAATGGATACTGAATAAATTTGATGCAAAATATAAAAATGAAAGTAAATTAGTTAATTCTGATTATTATTAAAATATAATTGCTTAAGAAAAAATTTTGGAATAAATGTGATATCAACAATAAAACATGCAATTCTTTTATTATTTTCTAGAAATGCGTCTGCTTTGATAATATACCTGCCCTATTTAATTTTATTAATATTATAAAAAGAAAAAGGTTATTTACTGGGAAAATGCTACTTGGAATATAAAATTCTCTAGTAGCTTGATATTCTCCTTTAGAAATTGGACATGGAAACTGTACTTTTCTAGTCTATTATAAATTATTAATTTATTTAAAAATAGAACAGTAAATTTTGTTTGGTTTTCAAACTTGTTCACAAAGATCTATTCGCATATTTAAAATAGGTATAATTCCATAAGTCACACTTAGAAGAACATAGCTTCCAACTAAAACGTCTTCATTAAGGGTACCCTGCCCTTCGACTATGAATTGACTACCTCTTTGTGGAGGATTTGGTATTATTTTTAGTGATTTTATTTGCAAAATATAAGTCTCTGGATTTGTATAAGGGCAAAAAGAAATAATTGATCTTTCTTGGGAAACGTTTTTAATTTCATTATTTGCCCTAATTCTTGAAAAATGTTTACATAAAAGCAATATTAAAGTAATAACATATACTTTCATTTGATAGACGTATGATATTGATTGATACGTATTTCTAGAAAAGGGTGAAGGTAGAAATTTTAAAAAAAAATGGTTAAATAGATAAATATTTTAAAAGAAATCTTTAATATATTTTTCATTTGAGTAATTGAGACATAATGTTTGTTTTTTTTTTGAAATGATGGGTTTTATCTATATTTTTTAAGAATTAAATGATTGTTATAGAATTAACAAATAAATAATATGATATTTATTTTGATTATGCCATTAATTAGTAGAAATATATGATAAATATTGTTATTTTTATTTCTTTGCTTTTAAATAGGAGAATTTTTATATATATGGATAAAATTTATATTGGTTTGTGTTTTTAATAAAATGATAATTGTATTGATTTTTAGTATCTAAAATTTTTTGATTTATATTTATTAATAAAAATCTTGTAAATTTTTTTATAAACATATCTAAATTATAATTTTATCTGATTTATTGTTTTTAAAAGAAAAGGATTCTTCTTGTTATTTAAAAGAAATAAATATAATTTATCAATATCTTAATTGGTGAATAATTTTGTTAAAATATTTTAAAATAACAAGAATTGATCTTTTAAAATGAATTTTTATTTTATTAAACATATATTTAGACTCGATAAAAGTATAAATTATAATTATTCTTGGTATAATTTTAAGAGTAAAAATTTATGATATTTTGTAGATCAATTTATAATTATGTTTTGTTATCTATTTTTATAAATTATATTTCCAATATGTTCCTAATTTTCTATTTTCTATCTATTTTCTGTATTTTTTATATTCATTATGATCTCTGAAATCTACTTTGGACCTTTTTTGGTTTCTAAGCAAGTATTTTTTCATGCAAAAGTAGATTGATTTAGTAGTTAGAAAGTCTATTAATACTTTATTAGAATTCTTTGGCACTTGTAAATTTGAAGCCAGTGCTTCCAGGACATGTTCTTGTCATTCCTAGACGTCCTGTACCACGTCTTCGTGATTTAACGGAATCAGAAGTATTAAAATAAGGAGTTTGTTATATTATTGATTAAGATTAAGATACTATGTCTTTTCTCCACTGTTCAAAAGGTATCATCTGTTGTTGAGAAGGCGTTTTGTGCATCATCATGTACTGTCACAATTCAGGATGGGAAATATGCCGGCCAGACGGGTTTTTTTGTTTTATTTTTTTGTTTATATTTAATTTTGTAGTTCCTCATCTTCATGTTCATATAATACCCAGAAAACCTTATGATTTAAAGGAAAATGATGAGATTTATGAGAGATTAGCTTCTGAGGATGCTGATTTGGGAAAATTATATCGTGAAAAAACAAAAGGTTTTCAAAAAATTGATGATGCTGACAGAAAGCCACGAAGTGACAAAGAAATGGAAGAAGAAGCACGTTGGTTAGAAGAATTTTTTGATTTTAATAATATTTCATAATATAAAATCTTTTTTTATTATTATTTTAATGATGAGAATGTTATTCTTATAGTTTGAAAATAATACATGTTCAATATATTTATTTTTTTATATTATGTTTTACAATTTATTCTATTACTAATTAATAATGTTTTATGATTAGAAGCTATTTTAAAAAAAAAGAATAATTATAATTTCTTAAGAAAAAATACATTCAATTTCAATATATTAGATACTTTCTTAAAAAAATGTGAATCTACTAGATGATTCATTTGATTTATTGTATTTTATTTACTTATTTTTTTTAAATCAATTGATTCTTTATTTCTATTATACTTGTTTTTTTAACAGATACAATCTGACTATCTAAACTTGGTTATTATGTATATTCAAGATGCAAAGGCTGAAATGAGAAAGCTTTGGAAAGTTCTCATAGATCTTCCATTGTATCATATTAAAAGTCAATGTATATTTTTTAGATAGATATTTGATTAATATTTATAATTTCTAGCAATGGTTGTTACAGATTCTTTAATAAGACTTCCAGAGTTTAAGAAGAGTAAATCAATTAGTGTTTATTTATCAATGGTTCATGGAGAAATATCTACAGATGAAATAATAAAACAGTCTCGTCAGATGGGTATTCTACTTTTTAATGAACTTTATATGTAATAATCAGAAAGGGAAAAAAATATATGTTCCTTTTGTAGATGGACAAGAAATGTTTATGTTTTGTTTGTATTCAGCAGAGGATCCATCTACGTTTGTCAAAAATAAATGGGGTATTCCTCAGCCAAGTAAAAGTTATGTAAAGGGTATAATAAGAGAAGAAGCTATGGACAAAGATGGGCTGGATTTAATCATTATTCCTGGCATTGCATTCGATAGAAATTTGAATAGATTGGGCCATGGAAAAGGGTTTATAAAGGCTAGTTTTATGATAAAATGATTGATTATATATTAGATATTATGATAAATACCTTACTAAAATAAAACATTGGTCTGAAAAAAGTAATCTTAGTGCGCCGTTAAAAGGTATGTATTTATACACAGTTAAAAATATCTATGTAAAAAGGCTAAAATTTTTAAAGTGGGTATTGCTTTGAAGGAACAATTAGTAGATATTGTACCAATAAATTCTTTAGATGTAAAACTTGATATTTTATTAGTTGAAAATGAAATTATAAGATAAATATCTTTTTTTTATATACATAAAATTTTAAAGTTGAGCTGCTTGAATTAATGTAATGTTATCCCCTTTTAACAAAATACGACCTAAACATGTAATTAGAATATATAAATACCTAGTCTATTTTGACGATATTTCTAACCAAGTTGTCGTCTAGAATTTTTTTTTTGGGCTACTTCTATTGCTTCATCAATTACCAAATTCATGAACTCATCAAATCCCTATTTAGTTTATCAATATTTTTTTCGGAAAAATATAAAAAAACCCTTATTTTCCCTTCAATTCTTATGTCTATCTGTTCATATAGCCATATACACACATCAATGTGTTGTTGCAAAAGTTTGAAAATAAAATTCTATATTTTCATCAGTTTTTCACCAAAAAAAACACTTCAAATGCTTCGAACAATAGGTGGAATCATAACTTTCTGTGTTCTCCCTGATTGAGTACGTACTGACATGTTTTCCTATGGTTTTTAAGCGTTTTTTCTTAATTTTTAGTTCTTTTAAAAAAATCTTGACGCCTGTCGTCTGGTGTTCTTCGACGACCTTTTAACTCGACATAGAAATCTGTTTACCGATTACTCGAGTTTTTAAGGTATATTTTAAGTATGTCATCAGTTTCTGCAGAGCCTTTTGGAGCTCTTTATGAGGCATTGAAAACACTGTATTCAAATTCGTCACGAAATGAGAAAGAAAGAGCAAATAATTATCTTGAGGAATTTCAAAAAAGTGTAGGAAAAAGGTCATGATTTCTAGGAAAAAGGGTTTTAACATATGGAATAGAGAGATGCATGGGCAACTACACATTTGGTTTTACGAGATAATGAAGCATCAATTGAAGCAAAGCTTTTTGCTGCTCAAACATTGAGAAATAAGGTTTTTTTATTTAAAAATAGTTTAAAAGGAGAAATTTGAAGTTCTGATTGTTTAAGATTAATTATGATATCCATCAGCTTCCGAATGAGAGTTTATCATCATTAAAAGATTCACTTTTTCAGCTTATACTTTTATATTATTCGGGGCCTAAATCTATTTTGACTCAATTATGTGTTGCTTTGGCGGGACTAGCATTGCAAATGTTAGATTGGAAAGATGTTATTGGAGATGTTGTTTCTGTTTTTGGGAAAGATAATAGCACATGGGGGTGTTTGTTGCAATTTATTTCTGTTTTACCAGAAGAAGTTGATAATAAAAAATGCTTACTTTCTGTAATCTTTAAATAATATTTTTTTATGAAATTAATATTTTAAGGAAGAAGAGTTAAACTGTCGTTCTAAAGAGCTTTTGACGGATAATTTAGATAAGGTTCTTGAGCTTTTGTTGCTATATGTACAAAATGTTCACGTTAATACTTCTATTAATCCTTTGGTTTTTGATTGTATGAATTCATGGCTAAAAGAAATGCCTCTTGGTAGTTTTGTTATGACACCATTGCTTGATTTTATATTTGCTTCTCTTTCTTTGGATAATATGTTTGAATCAGTTATTGACCTGTTGTGTTCTATTTTTCGAGAAACGTCAGATGTTGATGAGTCTTTGAATATGATTGAGGAGTTGTATTCTCGTCTTCGGAAGCTAAGACCTAGAATAATTGAAAGTAAAAACGATTTGGATACTTTTAGGGGTTATGCTCGATTGTTTTGTGAAGCAGGAGAGACGTGGGTAGTTTTGATTGCCCGTTCCCCACAACATTTTAGATCTTTGGTTGAATGTATAGTTATGTTTGCTGAAATGGATGAGGAATTGGAAATAGTTAAATATGGATTTAATTTTTGGTATGATTTAAAACAACTTCTTGTTTTAAAGGCGTATACTGAAGCAAGGGCTATTTTTTCTGATATATATTCTAATTTGGTAGATATAATGATTCGGGATTTACATTATCCTGATGGTAATGTTAACGATTTATTTGATGGTGATCGAGAAAGCGAAGAAAAATTTCGTAGTTTTAGACATCAAATGGGTGATGTTTTAAAGGATTGTTGTTCTGTTATAGGCGATGATGCTTGTTTAAAAAAAGCGATTGAAAAGATTAAAAAACTTTTAAATGATAATGAAAATGGTATGTTTGTTAAATGGCAAGAAATAGAAGCGCCGTTGTTTAGTATGAGAGCAATGGCTCGAGAAGTTAATATAGAGAATAATCATGTTGTTCCTGAAATTATGTCTATTCTTACAAAATTACCTAATCATGAAAAAATAACATATGCTGCTACATTACTATTAGGGAGATATACAGAATGGACTGCGAAACATCCCGAATATTTAGAGCTTCAGCTAAATTATATATGTAGCGGTTTTCAAGCATCGAATAGAGATATTGTAAGTGCTGCTTCACAAGCACTTAAACACTTTTGCCAGGATTGTGGAAAGGTTGTAATAATTTCTTATTCCCTTGATTATTGATATTTATTAGCTTCTTGTTGATTATATTACTCAATTGCGATTATTTTATCAGAAAGTGGCCCCTACTTTAGATATAGAATCTCTTTTTGAAATTACTGAGGGTGTTGCTTATGTTATTTCTGCACAACCTATACATCAAGTTTATGATATTTTAAAATTGTTTTATGATCCTATTACTGAAAACATTCTTTTAAAAATGCAGAAAAATGATACTAGTACAAAATTCTATCAATCTATAGCAGGTATTCTTATTAAAAAGGTTTTTAAGTTCTTTAATTTTATTTTTAGATGAAGTTGAACTTCTTACTATATTTGCTCAAGTTGTATCTCCTTACGTTTCATTAGATCAGCAACATCCTTGTGTACGATTATTTCAGGAATTTTGGCCCTTTATATCTCATTTGCTTGATATTTATGGATCATTCCTAGTTATTTCTGAAAGTATATGTAAATTTTTTAAGACATTACTTAATTCTTATCGTGAACATATGCTTGAGTTTCTTCCATCTTTAGCTGAAAAATTAGTTTCGTGTTTTGAAAAAATGGAATATGGATGTTTTTTGTGGGTTAGCGGTGCATGTATACGGATATTTTCAAATGTAGAAACATGTTCTGAGGATACTCGATCTGCAATTTGGCAGTTTACTGAAAGACAATGTTTGGCTATGTTTAATATTTTAAATAGAACTAATCCTAAAGAAATTCCTGATGGTAATGAATTTCTATTTTTTTTGCTATAGAACTAACATTTTATTATAGTAATTGATGATTTTTTTCGGCTTCTTATTGATGTATTGTTGGGGCATTCCGTTCGTTTAATAACTTCTTCATTATTGGAACTTATTTTTCAAATATCTCTGGCTTCACTTTCATTAGAATTGCCTGATCCTTTGATATCTATTTTTCATTTTTTAAAAGATCTTTTTTCTTATTGTTTTTCTTCTCCTGCGTCAACTTTTCTTGAGACACCTTTAGAACTTCAAACAATAGTCAGAAACATGATACAAAAATACAGACAACAACTAGTAACCACTATTTTTTATGGATTAGCATACTCTTTCCCTCGTGACTGTGTTTCTGATGCCTCAGGTATATTACTTTGCTTAATAGAAATTCATCCAGAAGATACAATAAAAAATATTGCATTTACTTTGGACCTTTTTCCTTCCGAAACTATAGGCTCTCAAGAAAAACTGCGTTTAATAAATGATTTAACCAAGTAAGTGTTTTTTTATATAATATTAATATTAATTATATTTTTAAGTACTGCAATACAGCTTGATTGGAAAAAAATAAGAAGATTATTGCAGGATTGGATAGCTTTCTATAGAAGAAGAGTAATTACCCCTCGTAATAAGACATTTAGATTGAAAAGTTTTGATGATGTTGGATTGAATTTTAGTGTTAGGCATTAAATTAATTTTTAAAAAATATTTTTAACATTCTACCTTTTAAATTTTTCAATTTTATATTTATATTTGTCTTTTATTTTAATCTAAAACAAATATATATGTATTTTAGATTAAAATAATTTGATCTTTAAAAGATTTTTATATTTCTAATATTCGTTGAAAACCTTAACTTAAAAAAGATTCTTATTCTTGGAGGCAAATAGGCATTAAATAATACTAGAAATTGCTTATTATCTTTATTATTATTATAAGTTTTGAAATATTTTAAAATATGAAATGGATATTTGAAGAAAAAAATTATTTTGATTTGATTTTATATTTATGATTGACTTTATACGTTTAATTGTTATTTGTTACTATTTTTCTTATTGAATGACGACACTTAAGGCATTGGATTGGGTAAAAAAAGTAGTTTTTGATGTCAGTTTCTTTATTTTTTTATTAAATGGTCCTAATAAAAGAAGAATTATACGTTTGCCAAACGAACTTATGAGGATATAAAGGATATTATTGATTCTTATCCGTCAGTGGATGTTTGGATTGAAGAAAGACGTAAAATAATGAATTTTTGTTATTTTTGTGGAAAAATATAGTTAATTTTTGGTTTAGAATCTGAAAAACGAGAGAAAAAATGTATTCTTTGTATTAAGGTTGTTTTGCAGGTTGTTTCATTTGAAAAAACATATGATATTCCTGTTGTTTTATGGGTCCCGTTATTATATCCACGAGAGGCACCTATTGTTTCACTTGTTATAGAAGAAGGGTTTGTTATTAAGCAGGGCAATTATGTTCATTCTGATGGTCGTTGTTATCATCCATGTATAGAATTTTGGGATGAATATTCATGTGTATGTTTTTATTTATATTTAAAGCTGATATTTTAATTAAATTTATAATTTAGGAATCTACATTAATTCGACTTTTTGTTTCTCTGAAAAAAGCATTTTCAAAAGACGTTCCAATTGTTTTTTTACAATCTGGTTGTATTTTTAAATCATCATGTTCTACATCTTCAAAAGACTTATCGAATGATTATGATTTATCTGCAATATCTAAATCTCAAACCTCTCTGGAACAATCATCGCCTCCTCCTTTACCTGACAAACCTCCAAGTTTTTTAATTAAAACGCCTTTTTCGCTTCAAAAGAACAATTTGATTGAACTTCCTCAAAAAAAATCTGTTAATATACTTGATTCTGCTTGTATTGATGCAGGGGTTCCAAGTATGTCTTCATCAAACTTTGATTTAGTAAAAAAACCATTGAATCCTATTGTTGAGCAACTTATTAAACAAATAGCTATCACGTTACAAGAAAATGCTCAAACGTCTCAGAAAACAATAGCTCAATTGCTTTTTCAAGTAAAAAATGACAGAGAAAAGATACTTCGTTCTCAAGCTCAAATTGAGAGGGAAAAAACAGAAATTACTCATATAAAAGAACAATGCCAAAAAAACATAGATATTTTAAAAGAAAAAATTGAGTCTTCTAAACTTCTAATTGAAAAATGCAAAAATATGCAAGAGCCATCAATAGATGATATAGTTATTCCAGGAAATGCTCTTTCCGAACAGTAAATCCTATATTATTTATTTTACTCATTTATCATTTTTTAGATTTTATGATTTGATCTCTGATGAAAAATCAATAGAAGATACAATTCATGTTCTTGTAAAAATGCTAGAAAAGGAAAGAATAGATTTCGATACTTTTCTTAAAGTAAATATTTCAAAATCCTTTTCTTTTACTAATAATATAGTATACTCGAAATCTTGCACGAGAACAGTTTATGAAAAAGGCTTTGATTAGGAAAATTAAAAAACTGGAAAGTTCCTCATAATTATCGACCTTTAATCCCCTAAGCTCTTTTATGTTTATACTTATTTTTTACTAATTATAAAATTCTGCAACAAACTTTTTTTGGTTTTTATATTTCATTTTTAAAAACCATGCTATATTCATCAATCACCTTTTTTATGGTTTTTTTTTGTAATATTAACATTAAAAATACATAATCAATTTATTTTAAAAAACTACTAATATTTCCTCTACAAATTCTGCTTTTTTAAAAAAATATCTTTATATTTTTATATTACTATAATCGATTCTTCTAACTTCATCTAACACCTTGTTCTTTTGAAACATGAAATTTAGATAATTCATCCGAATTCATATCAACATTTCTCGTCTTTATCTCTTCTAACTTTGCTTTTTCTTGTATTTCTTTTTAAAATTAATTTTTTTTAATAATTTTTTAAAAATCTCCTACTTTGACTTTCTAATATCCGATCTCTATGTCTTGCCTTAATATCCTTTATTATATTATAAATATTACACTAAAACTTATTCAAAATACTTTTTTTGCAAAATAATATCCTATTCCTGCTGCTATTCTTTGTTATATATTTTTTTATCTTAATCTTTTTTTCTTACCAATCGTCAAGCTTACCCAGCCTACAGCAATTGACCATGGTTTATTCATTATTTGTTGTTAATTTATGTTTCTCTTAAGTTTATTAGGTCTATTAAGTTAACCGTTACTTGGTCCAGATCGTTGAACGTTTATTTTTAAAATGTATCATCAAGAGCCTAGTTTAAAGCCTCCATCTCTTTCAGATATATTGGAAAGCTCTAAGAAACTTCAACATAAATTGTTTCGATTGGAATTGCCTCAGATTCAGCTTGGTTTGGATCAAATTCGTCAATGTTCAGAGGAACAAGTATTAAATCTTGGTATGAGGGATGGAGATACAAAGGCGTAAGAGATAAAAAAGAATAAAGGGAGTAGTTAAATTGTCTAGACATTATTTGCTTGCGGGAAGTGGAATGAATGCAAAAGAAACGCTACAGACCTTGATGTCTATACAACTTCTTCCTTTCTATGAATCAGCACCATTAATGGATACAGATATTGATGTAAAAGAGGATATATAGTTAGAAATATGAATGAATTGAGTATTTTTAGGGCTATTTGAGATATAAGAAAGAGAGGAATATTTTATTGGCAATAGAAGATATGATTAAACAGAGTCAAAGAGATTTTGATGCTTTTGTTGCACGAAATGTTAATTATAAGTTGGAGAAAAACAAGATGAATTTGTTGAATGATTTTCAGAATACTAAAGAATTATCAAATGTGAAACAAAATGATGTGTCAAAAGAAGAATTAAAAAATGTAACTGAATCGACTATGGAAAAATCTTTTTTTGAATCTAGTTTTAAGAAATCGAGATTTGCGAAGTCTGCTTTTAAGGATTTTGATGATGTTGAACTATCAGTACAACATACTCCAGTTATTTCTACGATTCGACAAAAATATGCAGAAATTGTGTCATTGTTGAATGAATTTAGATTAAAAGGAAAAGGATTTGGAATTTTCAATGCTTTTTGTGATGTTTTACGGTTGTATAGGGGTGATATTGTATATTAAATGAGTTTTTCGTCTATTTTTTAATCAATATGTGTAGCGATATCAGCAACTTTCTGATTCATGGAAATTGCTTTCGAAAATTGTTGAAGAAAACAATTATTTATATGACTCAGTGTCTTCTAAAACTACTAATGAGAGACAGTTTGTTTCTTATATTGATAATCCTGCTTCAAGACCTGCTATGTTTAAAAAAATTGTTTCTGGAGCAAAATCATTTCTTGAATTTCAGTAAGTTTTTATCTTTTCCAAATATTTGTTTCAATTAATTTTTCTTTGAAGATTTTTTTCCCTTATTGAAAGAGAAATTATAAAATATCCTCATGATGCAAAATTAGGTGGTGTTCCATCTGCTGAAAACAAAATTCGAGCATATTTGAATATAAAGTTTATGAAAAATGGTAGATGGATAAAGAGTAATCTAGAGATTGTCAATAATATTCCTATATGGGCGTTTTTATTTTATCTTATTAGGTGTGGATATTTAGAAGAGGCAGTACAATATACTTTGAAACATGAAAGTTTATTTCAAAAAATTGAAAAAGCATTTCCAATTTATTTAAAAGCATATTTTATGTCTCCTAATGGGAAGCTTCCTCGTCAACTTAATGATAGACTACATGCTGAATATAATCAACGTATACGATTTATAACAGAAACCTCTGACCCTTATAAATATGTAATTTATAAAATAATTGGCAGATGTGAGTTATCAAAGAGGTCATTACCGGAAGTTTTGCCTCTTGCAGAAGACTATATGTGGCTTCAGTTAAATTTGATACGTAGTATAGAGGATTCTGGAGAATCTGTTCATGAAAGATTTACTTTAGAAGATGTACAAAAAACTCTTTTAAGTTTTGGGGCTAAACATTTTACTTCTAAAGGCACTAATCCAATTGTATATTTTCAGTTACTTTTGTTAAGTGGGCAATTTGAACGAGTAGGAAGGTTTTAAATTATTTAAAGCTTGACCATTTTTAGGCAATATATTATTTATATTCTTATTATCCTATTGATGCTGTTCATTTTGCAATAGGCCTTACATATTATGGATTATTGCATATACCAGTAGTCGATAATTCCTTAGAGACAGAGTTATGTATGATTTACATTTATTTATAATAGTTTTAATTAATCATAACAAATAGTGTCAATTAATGATAATAATATTGCTTGCCTAAATTTCTCAAGACTTATATGTGTATATACAAAAACATTTCAGAAATTGGATCCTAGAGTTGCGGTTGATTATCTTTGTCTTATATGTTTAAACGGAGATTTATCCCCTCCAATTGGAAATGCTCAAAAAAATATTTGTTATGAAGCAATAAAGGAACTTGTTTTAAGTACACGTGATTTTTCTCAGTTATTAGGAGATGTGAAGGCTGATGGATCAAGAGAAGTATTCTATTTTATATTTTTATCTTTAATTAGTAATTATATCATTAGCCTGGAATTATTGAAAAAAGACTTGAATTAATACAATTACATAGTGAAAGTGAATATTTAAAAACAATTACAGAGCAAGCTGCTATACAAGCAGATAATGATGGATGTACTGCTGACGCTATACTTCTTTATCATCTATCGGAGGTCTGTTAAATATATAAATATATTTTGAATATATATACTTATATTTTAGGATTTTGATACTGTAGTTTCGATTATTAATAAAGTTCTTGGTGAAGCTTTAAGTAGTCCTTCACTTAGTACTTATGTTGAGTCTGGCAATTCCTCTTTGAAGATCAATTTATCTTTGATGGCTATGGAGGATCCAAGACGATTGGCAGAGAATATGATGTCTGTATATTTCAATAATGTTGAGATATATTCTAAAATAACTCCTACAAATAGAGATGCTTGCAAAACTCTTTTAAAAATAGCAGATGCTCGTGCTGCATATAAAGAAGGTAAATGGGAACAATCTTTAATGGTCTGTTAATTGAATTTATTTTCTTATTTTTAATATTATTGATTTATAGATTATTGAACAACTTAATGTTATTCCTCTGGATTGTAATGCAGATATTGGAGCTATTAAGAAACAGGCACAAGATTTTTCATCTCTTCATGGTAGTATTGCACGTAATGTTCCTGGTCTACTTGTCATGAGTATGGAATGCCTCTATAAATTAAACAATAAGCTTAAATTAAGTCCTTTTTCTGACTCATCTCGTAATGCTGTAATAAACTTTGTTTTTTTGGAAAGAATAATTTCTGATATCACTTTAGAAATTGATTGAATTACGGAAACGTGCGAAATCTGCTATGATTTATGCTGGATTGATTCAGTATAGAATGTCATCTGAGATTTATTCGCATATTTCTCGTCTTGATGTTATGTTTTAAGTATACATTTATACATATTTTGGATATTTTTAGATTTTGAATCCAGTATTTTTTTACATTATTTTTCGTAATTTAAGGCATATGGTACATATTTACACAATAACGGATATTATTTTTTATAGATATCATTATAAAATATGAGAAAAATTAATGGTTTTCAGTTTTAAAACTAGTCTAAAATTTGCAAAAGGAATTTTTTTTTAAATAAATTTAACATGAATTAATGGTAGTTTTTCAGATGGTCTAATTAGAAATCCATATGTATTTGATAAAAATATTTGAGATTTTAAGAATTACGTTCCCGGTCGCACCTTTATTAGAATGGTTTATTGTATATCTTTATATAAATTTCCAAATAACTTTTGAACAATTCCTTGAGACCTGTATTTGAACATTTCAATTGAAATTTATATTTGTTATTTTAAAGATATAAATAAAATACTTTCTTAATATATTTTTTTATATAAAAAAATTTTAAATTTTTATTCTACATTCCTATTTTTTACAAGCAAAATTAATATAAGTGGTACTATATACATCCAATATTTTTGAAAAAATGTTTTTTCTTTATTTTCTATAGGTTTTCCATCTGGATCTAGAGTAATAGGCTTATTAAATATAGGCATCACCCCATTTTCAGATGATGGAAATACAATTCTTACACTTGTAGTAATTTCTGGAATCTGATTTTTCTATAATTTATCAGCTTATTTTTAAATTTCTTTAGTAAAAACTCTTTTTTCTAAAATACTCAATATATAGTCTACATGCCATATTTCATTAGAATTATCCAAATAAATAATTATTTCTTCATGAATATCTTTGTCTTGTTCTAATAGTTTTTTTAAATGAATCTAAATTTATAAGTTTTAACTAAAAATATGTTTAAGTATACCCATGGAATAAATCCATTTTTAAACTTTTTTTTAGAATTAAAAGCTCCTACTCTATAAAATCCTTTTTCCATATAATTCCATGTTGCTGCGAATGAAAAAAGTGTCTCATTATGATAATAAACCGCTTTTTCTTTCTCAAAATCATATTTTACATATCCTCGTAATACTGGTGTAGTTTCTGGTGTTAATTCATGAAATATTTCAAAATTAAGATCTTTAGTATATAAATCATTCTCATGTGTTAGTGTCCTCCCAAATAAATATAAGAAAAACCATAGGAATATGTATATTTCCATTTTAAAAATTTACCAAAATTTGTTTAAGTGTGATCGTATATTTAATATTTATTTATATATTAAATATAAATAAATAAATGATTATTTCAATGACTTTTATAAAGTACTATTGTATTGTAATTCTGTTAATTCTAATAATAGTTAGAAATATCTTCATAAAGTTAAATATAATTTTTCAAAATTAATATAACATATATTTGAGCCCAACATTTAGATGATATTATTAAAATGACTACAATAAAATATTGTCTTTTTTTAAATTTAAAAAGCTATTTATCCCGTAAATGATTTGGAATATAATAATCTTAAATAAGTTCCTTTAAAGTGTTTGATTAATCATCAATTTTATCAATATTTATCTCTTTTTTTAATTAAATATTAAGAATAAACCTTCTCTTTCCTTAATTCCGATATATTTCTTTATTTTAAACGCTCTCTATCAAAGTTAGGATTGTTTTTTGTTTATTTAAATTTTTGATTTGATTTATGCTTCTTTTTCTTTTTACTTTTATATATATCAAAAAATGAATTCGCTCTCTTTTTGTCATTATCTCCATAAGAAAAGTCTTTTGATTGCTTTATTAATGAAATTTTTTCAATATATTTACTTTTACTTTCAAATTCATCGCTATCATCATATATTTCAACCTTCTCTTCTTCATCTTTTTGTTTTTTACTTTTAAACAATGATAATTTCTTCCTTAACAATGCTTTTTCTTCTGATAATTCAGTATCTTTTTTTTTTTTTGTATTTGTTCTCAACTCCAATCTTTTTTTCAAATTTTTGTCATTTAAATACTGAAAAAACTACCATAAACTTGCCTTTTTTGTATTCTACTTCTAAAAAGCTCTTCATCCTCACTATTAATATCTTCTTTTTCCTCTTTAAAGTCTAATTTATTTTCAGATTTGTTCATCCAAGATGTAACAAGTTCTCTAGTTTTATGAAGAGATAAATTAATTTCTGACTTGATAATTGAATTTTTTGATATGTTTTCTTCATATTTCATTGTTTTCCTATCTTAAAAGCCCTCTTTTAAGAGCCCTATTAAGCAATTGATTATGCTGAATTTCTCATAATAATATTGAGGTCGATAAGCACCTCTCGAAACTTCAGTATATTAACTTTCTCTTCTGATATAAGAAAAAAGCTATTAAGAAGCCTTAAATACTAAGAATTCTCATGGTTAAATATTTTTTTCGTCCTTATTTATTAAGGAATAAGAGTATTGGTGCTAAAGTAGGTTTTTAAAGCTTTTTAAAGCGATGTAATTGATTGATTTTGAATATATAGAATTTTATCTTTGGATATAGAAGAAACCTTTCTATTCATGAATATTTATCGGCAAATATTTTAAGAGATGTACAATAATTAATAATATGTGCTTTTTGAGTGGTATTTATTGAGTATAGTATGGTATTAATGTCCCTTCTGGGAGAGTTGCCAAAAGTTCTGAAGAGGCGGTAAAAATTGCCAAAGAATTGGGTATTTTTGGATATATTTTTTAAGAGAGATGGTAATTGAATGGTTAGGAGTGGAAGATTTTGTTGTTAAAGCACAGGTTCTTTCAGGAGGAAGAGGAAAAGGTGTTTTTGATAGTGGGTTAAAGGGAGGTGTAAAAGTAGTTTGTTCGTGGGTATTTGTTGAATAATTGTTCCTTTGAAATGAAGAGTTTTTAGTCCTGAGGAAGTTGGTCGATACGCGAGTCAAATGTTAGGATATACACTTGTTACGAAACAAACGGGGCCTTCTGGAAAAATTTGTAATGCGGTTTATGTTTGTGAAAGGAAGTTTTCTAGAAAGGAATATTATGTTGCTATATTGATGGATCGCGCATCATGTGGACCTATGATTGTTGCATCTTCTGAAGGAGGTGTTGATATTGAAACAGTTGCTAAAGAAAATCCAGATTTGATTTTTACAGTGCATATTGATATATCCAAAGGGGTTACTAAAGATATAGCATCTAATATTGCTGATAAACTTGGATTTTCTGAGAAAACTCGGGATCAAGTTATAGACACAATATTAAAATTATATAAAGTGTTTATTGAAAAAGATGCCACTCAAATTGAAATAAATCCTCTTTCAGAAACGATAGATCATAAAATATTTGCTATGGATGCTAAATTTGGGTTTGATGATAATGCAGAATTTAGACAAACTGATATATTTTCATTACGTGATAAGTCTCAAGAAGATCCTGATGAAATTAAAGCAACTAATCTTGGATTAAATTTTATCAAACTTGATGGATCAATTGGATGCTTAGGTATGATTTATTTTTAATGGGTATTAAATTTATGGATGTTTTTTAGTAAATGGAGCTGGTTTGGCTATGGCTACTATGGATATTATAAAGCTTAATGGCGGAGAGGTTTGTTTATGGTTTTTCTTTTGTATAATAACTTGTTGTTAGCCTGCAAATTTTCTTGGTAATATTTTTTAGTTCTTTTCTTTTTTCTAAATTCTAAAGACGTTGGTGGCTCTGCTAGTGCTGAATCAATTAAAGAAGCATTTAGTCTTATTATCAAAGATCCTAAAGTAACTACTATCTTTGTGAATATATTCGGTATTGTCGGTTTAAGATTATATGACCAACTAACGGTTTAGGTGGGATTGTGAGATGTGATTATATAGCACGAGGTCTCATTTCAGTCATGAAAGATTTGAATCTTTCAATTCCTATTATTGTTAGTAAATTTTTGATCATTTTATATGTTTTGATTATTATTAAGGTGCGTTTACAAGGTACGAAACAGGAGGAAGCACAAGACATATTAAATAGTTCTGGTTTACAATTTTTTTCTTATATAGGTTATTATATAAGTGATATATGATAAAAGCTAATATCTTTTTAGATCTTGATGAGGCAGCTTACAAGGTTTTTAATAATTGATAATAGTTTTTTTTTAATTTGATGTAGGCATGTCATTTTAGTAAAATTATGAAATTGTCAAGAGATATTGATGTGGATATAAGCTTTAAGCCTTTATAAGTAGTTATGAAATGAATAGGTTATAATATCTAAATAGTTAGATTTCCTAATCTATTTTGTTAATTTTGTAACTTTTCAAATTAAATTATTCTGTTTTATTAAATATCTAGTATTTTTATTAGATGTTTTAGGTATGATATTTAAATTTAGAAATAGCCAGTAGATCTTTTTTTAATAATGATTAATAGAAATTAATGTTTTATTAAATTGACATTAAAATATTATATTTTAAATATTTTTATAAGGTTTTTTATGAATTCCTATACATTATATTTTGTGTCTAAGAATCTAAGCATTTCGTTAAATTGCACAATAATGGTAATATAAAAATGGTAATGATAATATACGAAAAACTACATGTTACAATATTAATTTTTAAATAAATCTATCTTTAAAAATCTTATATCAGAAAAAATTAGTAAAAATGAAAAAAGTATTAATTATACAGGTTCATAGTATGACTTTAATGACATATATTCATGGCAATTGTGTTTTTAATTTTTAAGTACAAGATATCCGTTTTCCATTTTTGCTATTCGTGTTACAAGTTCAAGTATAAGATCACGATTTTTTGAATTCATTTCTAATTGTGGTTTAAATGATTTGAGAAGCTCCTTCGCATTCATTTTTCTGGATTGTATAGCATTTTTCAATTCTTCCTCAGTTACTAAATAAGAATCTATTATTGTTAGAATCTATAGACTAAGAAAAAAAAAACCATTAGATGTAGATTCCGCAGTATTATGTGTATCACTTCCTGAATTCGGACTTAGAGGAGAATTTAAATTATGATCTTGCAAATTATTTATCGTTCGAATTTTTATCTTTCTAGTAGAATCGCTAGAACTAAGGTTTGACGAATCTTCTAAATTATTTACATCTGAATCTAGTTTACGTCGTTTATTACGTTCTGGAGAAGTTTCTCTGGGAGATGATAAAGATGATTGGAAAGAATTCGCATATGAAATTAAATGTTGTTTTGGTAATTTTAGCGTAATAAGATATGGTCTAGTAGGACCAATAGAATGAAAATAGTCCTGCTTTTGTGTTTTCAAAGCACTAGATAGTGCCAAATGTTTTGTGAAATCATTAGATAAACTATTTGATACTTCTGTAGATAATGCTTTAGAGACTATCGAAAAGTTTTTGTTAGTATTGAAATCGCTTTGTATAGCGTTATCTTGTAATTGCTGTTTTTTTTTATCTTTAATTATTTTTTCTTGTTTTACCAGATTTCCCCTTTGAAAATTAGATGTATCAGAATCCGTATCATCCTATAATATATATTAACATAGAGCACAAACTAAAGAATAAATACTTCTGATACATATGGATTATTCTCCTCATCAGTTTCGTATATATGGTTTTTTTCATGATAAGTTAAATATTTTCTCATTTTCCTTCCTTCCTTATCCATTCTTCTTTTTTCATCGTATGAATTTTCGCTCATATATTTATTCTCATCTTCTAATAAATTTGCTGATCGCATTTCTCGTTTGATTCTTTCCTTTGCAATATTAATCTTTATAATATATAATAACAATAAATTTACTTCTAGTTCTCTATTGTCCTCTTCATTTCCTTCAATAAATGGTGTTTCTTCATCATCTGCAAACTCTTCATTAAAGTCTAATTCTTCATAACCATCACGATCTCCCTTAAAATATTAATATAATCGTTTCCATAATATACTTTCATTCAATTTTACATTTAATTCTGATTTTCTTTGAGATGCAACTGTCCTTAACCTATATATAGGCCCTGATGGATATTCTTCATGATTATTTTCTTTTATCTCTTTCTTCATAAACCAGCGAGGAACAATAATACGTTTGTTCATCTTCAATATATAAATATCTTTTTAAAATATTCTTCTAATTTTCATACTTTAGCTTCTGCTTCGTCAATAGACAAAGTTTGATAGCGACTTTTTTGATTAAATCGATAGTATTTATTCGCTGGAACCACTTTGAATCCATTTTCCTATCCATTTTATAAGTTCATATATCTAATTTTAGCCTAATATATACTGCAAATACAAAAAAAACATAGTTATGAGATTGTCCTCCCTCCATTGTTCCAATCCATGTATTCCGTCCATCAAAATCCTCTAAAACCCATGGAACTCGTTCTTCTTGTCTTAATATCCATTCTGCCTTATTTATCCTATAACCTTGTCTTGTTTTCTTCTTAAAAATATTTGTTTTTGTGCTTTGTGTCGTTCCTGATGATACTGTTTCTTGACTATTATTTTTTGATCCCGTTTCTGACATAGATTCTTGTATTCCTACTGTTGACATTGGATCTTTTCTATGTAAACGAACTGGGGGTGTAAAATCTGTCAGGGGATCAATCATTCTTGTAGAATGAAACTTTAAAATATGATGTTTAGTTCCTTCAATACTCTTTGCTACTGATGTAAGTTTAAAATCCATATATGCTGGAGTTTCTAAAGAATCAATGTTATGATGGCTTTCTTGATTAACTATTAATCATTAGTAAAGCGTTTAAGCTTAGAATAAGAGTTTGATCTCCACAAACCATGGATCTTCTCGTCTTCAAGCATTTGAGAGGCGTATTGGAGTCGTCGTCGTCAACGTCAAAAATAGTGTTTATCACGGAAAGTTATATTTTTAGAAGGTATATAAGGTTTATTATAATTTGAATATGTTTAAAATTAAATATTTTAGTTAAATATATTATAGAAGGTTTTTGAATGAAAAATTTTGGAATATTTTTGCAGAAGAAATTTATAACTTTTATGAAGATAGATAAGGGTTTATTTGGATAAGAATTTTGTAGGAATAAGAGGACATGGATAGTGTAAAGGGTTTTGAGGGAGTAGAGTCGGTTGTTTTTCAAAAAGAAATGAAGAAATTGACCAAAATCTCGGATTTTTCTGGGAAAAATTATGGGTCGGGAAATGAAATAGAAGATCTTAAGAAGTCTTTAGAAAAAATGATGTTAGAGTCAGTTAATATACAAGAAAAGGGAGTTTTTTTAAGAGAGAAGGGTTCGGAGGGGTCATATGAAGCTAATTTGAATGATAAAGATGTTTTAAAGAATAATAAAAAAGATAGTAATTTTCGGAATATAAAATATTATGAACCGAAAGATTATGGATTATATGTTAATGGAAAAGCTGTATGGAGAAAGAATTATGATGAGTATTTTGTTCTTTCTACATTTATATCGCATACATTGAAGCATATTATGCCTACAAATGAAGAGATATCTCAAAAGGAAAGATTTCGATTTTTTTTGAGTGAAATTCTTAATACATGTAGACCATGTATGTTTTTTTTTAGATTTTTGAGATTAATTGTTTATTAGCTGCTAAATTGGTTTTATTTGGAAGTGTAGCGAGTGGGCTTGCAATTGTTAATTCGGATATGGATTTTTGTGTTATGGATGATTCTTTAGATTTACATACGGATGAATTTCTAAAAATTTTTTCTGAAGAAATTAAAAAATATGGTTTATTTTTTTCTTTTGATATTTAATTCTAATTTTATTAGGTATGGAAACAACATTACTTTTTAGAACAAGGGTTTCTATAATAAAGGTTAATAGTAAAGGTTCTTTTAATTTTCCGCAAGGAATTTCATGCGATATTGGATTTAATAACAAACTCGCAATATATAATACTAAACTTTTGGCTACATATTCTAAATGTGACCATCGTGTAAGAAAGATTATTTTATTTGTAAAATATTGGGCAAAAAGACGTAAAATAAATGATCCATATCATGGAACTCTTTCAAGGTAATATTTATGAATAATAAATAGTTAAATATTGAAAAATTAAATAGTTACGGTTATGTTTTGCTTATTCTGCATTATCTTATAAATATTGTTCCAATTCCTCTTTTACCAAATTTGCAGCAAATGAAAGTAGCATCTTGGAGATCTATACCGCAATCAGAGATTGAATGTGATGGTATTAAGAAATTCCGTGTCTTGAAATTTTATTTATATCGGTAGGATATAATGTTTGGTTTTATAAAGATATCGATATCTCTTGTTCTTTTTCAAATAATACAGATAGTTTGGGAAAACTTGTTTATGGTTTTTTTTATTATTATGCATATCAATTTAATTGGAAGGACCATGTTGTAAGTATAAGAACACAAACTGGTCTTTTAACAAAACAAGAGAAAGGATGGACTCAAGCAGTAAGTTAAATATTATTAAATTTTATATTTTTTTCATATTTATGATTAGATGGAGCGAGTTTTTGTTTCTGATAAAATATTTAAAGACCGTTATATTCTTGCAATAGAAGATCCTTTTGAAATTACTCATAATGTTGGAAGGACCGTTAATAAGCAAAGTTCTCATATAATTAGAGGAGAGTTTTTTCGTGCTTCAAAATTATCTAGTTCAAAATTAAGAAAAAAAATATTTAATGAATTATGTGAAGAACGGATTATTATAAATAACTTTTCAAATGTAATATAAAAAGACGGCTTATTCTTTCATAATTATTCTTTATTATATTTGTATTCTAATATGTTTATTTTTATATAAAATTGATGTCAATTTCTTTTATATTTTTAGATATCGATCTTGAATGTTTGATCTTCTCTTTAGATAAGGTATGGATAAGATAAAAATATCCCAATTATCTGATAAAAATATTCCTGTTGATTATGTTATTTGCTTTTATTATGACAAGACTCTTAAAAAAACAGTAGAACAGTTTAAAAAATTAGTTCAACGACTTTCAGAAGTTGGATTGAATGTTGAATGTTACAATGATAGTTTAAACTCTATTTTTCTATTTATAAGTTGTTCTTCTTCTAGATTACATTTGGAGGCCTCTATTTCTCGGTTTTTCTGTGTTATTTTATGAGAATGATAATAACAAATAGGTAGACGTAAAGATTGGTTATATGGAATAGAAAAAGTGTCCCCTTATATAAAAGATGACGAAAAAATAACTGTTTCTGAAAGATTAAGACTTGTTTATGATATTATTTCTTCTCCTGTCTCTGAAGGTGGTGCAGGGATTTGTCCTGATTTAAATGAATGGAAAATGGTTAAATTTATCTTTCCTCTTCATGATTACAGGTTTAATAAGGTAATTTATTAGTCATTTTTATGTATTTTTCGGATTTATTAGGATTATATGGACAGGATACTTAAAAAATGGGTTATAAATGAATCAGATTTAGATATTCTAAAGAATCATTTTGGAGAGAAGGTGATTATTATATAAAAGAAATATAAATTTTTAAAAGATTAGATTGCTTTGTATTTTTTCTTTATTCAGTTTTATATTTTATGGCTTATATTTCCTACTATTTTTGGGCTTTTTATTCATTTTTTTTTTCCAAAATATTCTATAGTGTTTGCTATTACTATAACTTTATGGTCTATTATATTTATACAAATGTGGAAGAAGACAGAAGTAAAGCTTTCAGTACGATGGGGAGTTTATGGTATTAGTAAAATATATCAGAGACGCGGATCATTTATAGAAGATAAAACTGGAAAAGATGTAATAACTCGACAAACTATTTTTTTTTTTTCAATTTTGAAATGGCTATTCAGAAAAATTGTTTCTTTTCTGTTTCAAATGGTATTTTCTATTGTAATTATTTGTATTCTTGTTGGTATTTTTTTCGTGGAGTTATACTTTTTGGAGATCTATGATGGTCCCTTTCAAAAATATTTGGTTAGAATATGCATTTTGAGACTAATTGAATCTAATTAATTAAGGTCATTGTTCCTACTGTTTTATTTATGATATTTATTTCTATATTTTCTGTTATATATAATATATTGTCGACTTATATAAATTATTACGAAAATCATGAAACAGATATTGATTTTGAGTCTTCATCTATTCGTAAAGCTTTCTTAGTAAATTTTATTATTTCTTATACTTCATTATTTATGATTTCTTGTTTTTATGGTAGTTTTAATTTATTGTTGTTTATCATTTCTTATTATTTTTAGTGCCATTTGGTTCTGATATTATTCCAAAAATAAATATATTAAATATTCAATCTATATTCACAGATTCACAAAATATTAGAATTAAACTATTTACTGTAAATTCAGATAAATTGAAGAAGCAATTCATTTATTATATGATTACTGCACGGGCTATAAATTTCTTTAAGCAATGGACATTTCCTTTTCTTTCTAGATTTTTTTTTAGTATTCTAAGAAGGATTTATACTACTAAATTTTTGAAAATTGGTCATGAAGATACAAATAGTTCTTCAAAAGAATTTGAATTTTTGAGAAAAATTCGTGCTCAAATGGAGTTGCCTGAATTTTCTGTTTTTGATAATTATTTGGAGTTGATAATTCAGGTGTTTTTATTTTTTTCATTTTAATTTCATTAATCTCTTTTAGTTTGGGTATATTCTTTTATTTTCAATTATTTGGCCTTTAGGATCTCTTTGTTCCCTTTTAAGCAACATAATTAAGATTATTTCTGACTATATAAAGCTTCTTCTTGCTACAAAACGTTCTATTCCTTTTCGTACTGATACTATTGGTTTTTGGTCTTCATATTTAACATTATTGAGTTGGTTAGGAACTATTGTTATGACTATATTGATCTATTTTCACAATTATTCTTTAAATACTTATATTTTCTCTGAGTTTATTGTTCTTGGTATCTTTTCAAATTATTTATATATAATTTTATATACTATTTTTAAAAAAATATTTGGATATATATTTCATGAAGAAAAATATATTCTTAGGAAATACTATTCTCTTAAGAATGATCATCTAAAAAGATCAATGGATCAGGATACAGCAAAATATAGGGAGCATCAATATATAAAATATGACTATACAAATGTTATTGAAACCGGTACTTCTATTATTACAGATTTTTTCAAAAAATACAAAAAAGAATAAAAAAATATTATTTTCAATAGTTTTACGAATATTATACTTATTAAGGTCTGGATATTGGTTTTAATTTTAAGAAAAAGAAAGGTTTTTAATAAAAAAGACCTAGAAAAGCTGTTGATCGTAAGATCGGGTTCTCGGCCGGTTAAAAATAGAGTTTTTGAGAAGGCTTTATTAGAGCCGTTTTTTGCGCTTCATAGGGATGGGACTAGCTTCTATTTATGAGGAAGATATTACATCTTTTTATACTCGGAAAATTGAAGAAGCAGAACTACAGGTTAGATTATGACTTTTTTCTTTTGGTGATTTATGAGGTTAGATTAATGAAAAGACCCAGAATTTAAGAAGACTTGAGGCTCAGCGTAATGAATTGAATGCGAAGGGTATATTTTTTCTTTTATTGATTCTTTATTTTTATTTTTTAGTGCGTTTATTGCGTGAAGAACTTCAACTTCTTCAAGAGCCTGCATCTTATGTTGGAGAAGTTATTAAAACAATGGGTAAGAAGAAGGTTCTTGTAAAATGTCAACCAGAAGGGAAATATGGTTTTTTTTTTTATAAAAAAAGTTATCTTTTTTAATAAATTATATAGTCGTAGATATTGCAGATGGAATAGATATTAAAAAGCTTACAGCAGGTCTTCGGGTATCACTTTTATCAAGTTCTTATACTCTTAACTCTATACTTCCAAGCAAGGTTGATCCTCTTGTATCTTTAATGATGGTAGAAAAGGTGCCAGATAGTACTTATGAAATGATTGGTGGTTTGGATCAGCAAATTAAGGAAATTAAAGAAGTAATTGAACTTCCTGTCAAGCATCCTGAGCTTTTTGAGTCTCTTGGGATTGCACAGCCTAAAGGTGTTTTATTGTATGGTCCTCCTGGTACAGGAAAGACGTTACTTGCTAGAGCTGTAGCACATCATACCGATAGTAAATTTATTAGGGTTAGTGGTTCAGAGCTTGTTCAAAAATATATTGGTGAAGGGAGTCGTATGGTAAGAGAGTTATTTCTTATGGCAAGAGAGCATGCTCCATCTATTATTTTTATGGATGAGATTGATTCCATTGGATCTACAAGAAGTGAAGGTGGTAATCGAGGCAGTGATTCGGAGGTTCAACGCACAATGTTAGAGTTGTTGAATCAGCTTGATGGATTTGAACCGACGAAAAATATTAAGGAAAATATTTATTTTTGCTTATTTAAAATAAAATAATGTAATGTAGGTTATTATGGCGACAAATAGGATTGATATTCTTGATCCTGCATTGCTTCGTCCTGGTAGAATTGACCGGAAAATTGAATTTCCTCCTCCTACATTGAAGGCTAGAGCAGATATATTAAGAATTCATTCAAGGTCGATGAATTTAACTCGCGGTATCAATTTGCAAAAAATAGCAGAAAAAATGAATGGTTTTTCTGGGGCAGAAGTAAAAGGCGTATGTACAGGTATGAATGATTGATATATTAAACATTATTTTTACTTTTAATAGAAGCAGGATTATACGCCTTGCGTGAGCGAAGGATATTTGTACGAGAAGAGGATTTCGAGCTTGCTGTATCTAAAGTAATGAACAAAGCGGGTATATCGGATGTTAGTTTATCAAAACTCTTTAAATAAGAATATAATTTCTAGTCATATGTTTTCTGCATTATCTTTAAAGGCCATAATATTTGTATAGAAACTATTATTTCTGTTTTAGTATTGTTATTTTTTATTTCGCTAAAAATGTAGATATTTAATTCAGTTTATTAGACGGTTTGTATTTGTAAAAAGTCAAATAATTAAAGCTAGTAGAATAAAATAAGAGTCTTTATGATACTAAATGTTCTGTTAATTATATTTCAAATATTATACATATAGAATTTGATTATATTTTGGTTAATTTTCAAGTGCTTTTTTTAATTCATTCCATTTTTTTTTTAATGCGTCATGTTCATTATTAATCTTTAAATGTTAAGATAAATTTATCAATATCATAGAGTTTACCGTAGCTAGTTGTATTTTTGTTTGTGCAAGTTCAGCTTCTATTTCTGCCATTTGATCTTCGAGTATACGATTTTTGTCTATCACTTGTAGATTTTTATCTACAACCTTCTGAATTTCAGATTGCATACGTTTTTCAATTTCTGCTGGTTGAGATTCAACTGTTAATTTTAGCTCAGATACTTTTGAAATTAATCCTTCATTTTCATCAATTAGACTGGCTATCTGTATTTTATTCTGGATCATAGTGTTTGCTAGTTGAATGTTTTCCTCGCTCTAAATAAAAGGTTAAAAGAGAAAAATAAAGAAAAAGAACATGAACCAGTGTATTAAGAGAATCTTGAAGGTCTTTTACTTTAAGAGAAAGTGAAGAATTTTCTGATTTTAATATGTTAATTTCGTTATCTTTTTCTATTTCTAATTCTTTTATTTCTTTATATTCTGCTGCATATTTAGAAAGCAAATTTTCTGTAATTTCTATTGAATAAGCATCATTAACAAATTCATCTACGCGATAATCCGCTGCATGAGTCAGCCAAGATAGCTTCGCTGTCGATTTTTCAGGTGTCTAATATTGTTAAATAAAACTTTTGTTATATATATGGGTATTTTACGCTATAGACAAAAAAAATTTTTTCTTTTAGAAAATTCAAGAGCTGATCAAATTTTAAAGAAATAATTTCTTCCTGATTCTTTTTCATCAAGGCGATAGCGAATTTAAGAATTGAATCAATTCCTTCTGCTATTACAACGTCAAAAATCCTTGTCACCATATTTATCGGAAATTTATAAGCAAAAAGGGTTAAAAACCACTGTGAAGCATACATAGATGGTCTGACTCCTTGACTACGAAGATGAAGATAGATTGCCAGCAATTTATCTTCCAATAATCTCTCAAATTGATATAAACGCAAATTTAGCCCTGGCATACCCGCTATATAAAAGCTTCGGAAATCATAATCCTTCATAAGCTTAACAAACATACAAAATGCTTCCTCATCTGACATCTTGATTTATAAGTTTTCCCTTTAAAAAATGGAATTTTTTACATAAAGTAATAATGGGCCTGCTAAAAAAGCTGTTTTTTATTAGCTTGTTTTTATTAAAAAAAAAATAATAAACCCATCCCCTGAGTGTACCCAACTTCTGGGTCATACAGACTGTATGCTTTAAGAATTTTATAAAGTCTTTCCATAATTTTTTTTTTATTTTAATTAGACGTAGGTTAAAATTTCGAGTGTAAATCATATAGGAATGGAGGATTTAAAATGAAAAAAAAAAAAATATTAAATATCATATAAATATTGCTCCATTGCTTTAAGAATAGGTTTCGGAAAAGTACGATGAAGATCTCTTCGTATAATTTTTTCGTTAGGTGCAGTTTGATTAATAAGCGTATGATAAATATATTCCATGTCAGTGTTTTTAGAAGAAGCCATAGTTTGCCAAAGAACCCCACGAAGTACAGGAGGAATACCTGAAGAAATAACACTGGATAATTCTTCTTTGTGTTTTTCGGCGACAAAAGAATAATCATTAATCATAAGTCTGAAAAAATCTGTAAATTTTTAGTAATATAATAAAAAATAAAATAATTATACCCCAGTCAATAGTTTCATCACCAGATACTTGTTTATAGATTCTTTCAAAATCTTCTTGTAATTTTTCTGTTGATGTTTTGGAGATTTTTTCTGCTGAAATAGGTTGCTGGATTATTTCTTGAATACTAGATGATGTTTGTGAACTATTACGAATATGAGATGGGATAATCGAAAATCCAATATTTCCTGAAAATGGTGATCGTGTTAATGATGAAATTAAGGTTCCTGATGATGTAGATCGTAACCATTTAAAACGGTTTTTTTGTATGTTTGATCCCTTTTCTTCTACTGAACTTTCTTTCGATTCTTCACATATAGTTTTTTTTGGTAAATATTCGTCTAAATCTGATGATAATATAGAATTATTCTCTTCTGATTGCTTTTTTTTTTCTAAATCTATATTTGATTTTATTTCATTCTGTTGTGATTCTTTTTTTTTCAAACTATCGCCCATTTCTTTTTTATCCTTTATTTTTTGATATCCGTTTCCAATTTCTTGAAGAACTTCTTCTGTTGATGAACAATTCTTTTTTTCTTCTCCCACATTCCCATTAGATATATAACTCTTTATATACATAAATCTGTTCAATCCCGTTTCCTGAAAAACAATAAACTTTCTTCAAACATATAATACTATTATTCACTTCTCGTATTTCTAGTAATTCTTTCTCTTTTTTAGCATAATTCATTTCGTTTTCTATTTTTTCGTTTTTACTCATATTTACCCTTCAAGACACTTTTTTTTTGCGAGAAAAAAACTACTACCACTTTTTCATACTATAAAAACTTATTTATTCCTTTATCTTCTTATTATTTTTCTTATTTTCTTCAATTATTCCTTTTCTTCTTTTTTTCACTTTAAAGATACGTTGTCGTCCCTGAGCTTCTATACGTTGTCTCCGCTGCCCTTTAAAAAACTAACGATCGATACTCTTAAGACATAAAGATTTACAAGGTCTTAAGGGCTAAGGAATTTCGTTAAAAGATCGAATGAATAAGTCATTGTAGGGTTGATAAGTACTTTTAAGAGCATTGGTTTGAGTCAAATAAAAGGGAGACTATGAAGATTAAGAGAGAAGTACCGAAAAAAATTTCTCAGCTTGTAAGTTTAAAAACAAGAGATCATAAGACTATTTCTTTATTATTTCTATATTTTTGAACTAATTCTTTATGTTTTTAGCCCGTGGAATTAAAAGAAGTGATTGATCAAGCGTCAGAAGCGTCGGAAGAAGAGCTTCCGACGTTATTAAATGGATTTCAGGAATGGAAGTATGCACGTGGTGATTTGTTTCATTGGGTTGGGTTATTGAACCGGTTTGATGGAATATTTGAAAGGATTTGTAAAGAATATGCGTTAAAAAATGTCCAGACAGTTGCTTTTAATTCTAAGACAAAAGAACTAGTTATTACTATTCTTCGGTTTTCAACCATTCTTTTAGATAATTGTTCTAATAGGAATATATATAATTCATGCAATGTATGTTTTAAGAAAATGTTTAATTGGAGGCTAAAATTTTTTTTAATAGTATCTTAATGATCTTTTATATAGTACAGATATTGATGTTGTAGAACATACGCTATCTCTTTTATTGAGGCTTGCACAGAGAGTAAGTAGTCAACGATATTATAGGTCCAATTATTCTATTTCTTCGGAAAGATGTTTGAAGCTTTCTATGAGTTTACAGCAATCATCTCAGGAGCGAGGTACATCAGAAATTGATATGTTTAAATTGTTATCGGATTCTTATCTAGCGGACGGATGCAAAAATGTCTATTATGCATTTTATCGTCATTTAAATCCTGTCGAAGCAATTGCATTGGTTTCAAATAGGTATAGGATTTATTTTTTTTTGTTTAAAGGATGAGTAATATTATGTAGTAAGGATAAAGAGGCGCAAGCATCCACTCCTACGAATAAAAGTAAAATGAAGGAAAATTCTTTTTCTCCTGTTGAATCTGTAGATGATTTATTGGAGGGTATGACGGTGGTTAAGATTAGTTTTGAAAAATTTTACAATAGACAACTTGAAGATATTCTTAATGATGTTATATCTACATATAATATTCCAGCAGTAAATCATTTTGATTTAATGTTAAGAATTAGATTTGCGAGATATGTTCATGATAAAAAGAAAAGACAACAGTTAGTTTGCATAAAGATTCTTGCTATAGCTGTTCTAGGTAATTATCATATTTCTAATTTTTCTATTTATCTAATATTATTATAGCATATACTGTGCAAGAACATATATTACACTCTCGTTTTTTTATTTATGAGCCAGATATCACAACTAATCTTGCTTATCTTATTCACCCAGATAATAAAATATCTAAGGAAATAGAACTAGTTGCATTCTATGCTCTTGAAGCGTTAGCACATCATAGACCAAAATTAATGGATGTTCTTTCTGCATTGAATGCATCAGTGAATCATGGTGTTTTGATGTACGTTTTTAGAACAATGATAGTAGAAATGGAAAATCCTACTTCTACAAAAACGTTTTCGAAAGAATATGTTGATGCTTTGTTTTTACTTATTCATTATTTGACAACTACACAACAAGGAGGAAATATGTTAACATCTGCAGGGATTATTCTTTCTCTTATTCGATTGCTAAAAAATAAAGCTCCTAAAGCAATTAGAGCAGTCACAAAGGCTACTAGTTTACTTGATCATTTAACTTACGGGTTCCCTTCTACTTTTAATGCATTTTGTTCTGCAAGAGGATTGGATGTTTTAGTGGAACGGATCAAAGATGAAGTTAACTATAATATTAAGCAGTTTTCTCTATCTGATAAGGCTTCGAAAGCTGTCTTGGAACATTCAATGTCTCAGGAAAGATTCATTATTTTGAAAACTATGTTAAAGTTTACTTTGCATATGATGCAATCTACAGGGACTTCTGATGGATTGCGAAATCTTATTGATTCTCCTCTTTTAGAGACCTTAAAGAATATTTTCACTTATTTTGAAGATTTTGGATCTTCTATTATTACGATGTGTAGGATTTTTATTAGATTTATTTTTTATATTTCTTAATTTTGATTAGCTATAAATATTTTTTCGACTTTTATTTATAATGAACCAACATCATATAGTATTATTCATGAAGTAAAATTATCAGAAATGTTTTTGAAAATGACTTCTTCATTAATATTACCATCAGCAGATGTTATATCAGCGATACCTAGTGCTTTTGGTGCAATATGTCTAAATACCCAAGGAATGGAGCTTTTTAATAGTATTAAACCGTTGCCTTTTTTTTTCAATATTTTTACGTCTTCTTTACATCGTAAAGTTCTACAAGATAGTCAGATTTCAGATATTTTAGGTGCATCTTTTGATGAATTTGTACGGCATCATCCTAGTCTTAAATCAGATGTAATTGATGAGATTCTTTCAATGCTTAAAAGGGTTCTTGAAATGGGATCAGAATTAATGAGTGTGATACACAACCCAAATATGTTAGTTACATCAACTTATAATGAATTAAATTCTCAAAATGGACAAAATGATGTAGTTATGAAAGAGAAGAATGATTATATAGAAGAGGACGAACGTGGTGTAAAACGACTTATAATTATTTGGCATATTGATTTTGTTTCAAGAGTAGGATTTATTTTTTTTTTTGGAAATGACTTATAGTGATTTAGTTTCTTGAAGGTTTTTTTCAAAATTCTAGTCATTGTCGTGAATTTTTGAGAAATAATGGACTTAATATTCTCTTGCAACATTATACGATTCCTTGTCTTCCCTATGATTTTATAGATACCTGTGCTGCATATTCTTTGTCGCATTTGTTTCGTACAATTAGTGAAGTGAATGTACAAAATGTTTTATTAGATATTATGAAGCATTTTCAAAAATCCTTAAGCAAATTAGATATTCTGTTAGAACATAAGGGTATCGAATGTTTCTTCGAAAGATATTTAAAAATACTTCCATCAGGATTAGAGTTTATTTCCGAAGGGGACGAATTTCTAAAAAGTTTATCTCAAATTCATGATTTGAGTTCTTTACTTTCAGATATATATGAATTGCCTATATTTTCTCATGCACGTTCTGCTTTTTCATTTTTTCAATTATTTTTATCAAATCCCGAATTAGATGGACTTTTAGAGAAAATAGGTCATCTAGTTCGTGTTTGTGTATGGGAGAATATTAGGCTTTTGAACGTAATGCCAAATAATTGGGAAGAAGCTACAAGACTTTCAGATGATTTAAAAATTAAAACCAATGATAAAGAAAAGAAGGATTTGAAATCAGATAAATTAATTGACAAGGATTCTGAAACTTTTCTTAATGTAAAAATCATGCGTTATTTACTTGTTCAGATTCCAACATCTTTGAATAATTTTTTTCAGGGTATAGTTGGTGTAATATTTTAATAATTAACTAATTTAAAAAGGACTTACAAAAATGTTAATAACACATCGATTTTCTGATTCTGGGCAACGAAAAACAGCTTTGAAGGTTGCTAATATTATTGGAACAATTTTAGCTCGGCATTTAAAATGGGAAAAACTTGGTAAATTATTACTGTCTTTGGTCTTTAAGTTTAATGTATGTTAGATGATGTAGAGCACATAAATAATAAATATATGTATTGGACTACGATTCTTGGTTTTAATCAAGTAGTAATGTTGGAAGGTATGTTTTTTATATAATATGAAATATAATATACTTTTTTTTAGAAAAACAACAGCTTTCTGTGCAAACTATTGTACTTGTAGCATTTGATAAGTCTGGAGGAATACAGGTTATGCTACAAATTTTGAAAATATTTTGGCAGGAAGCAGATAAATTATCTTCAATAACTGAAGTTTCTGATGATATTCGTTCTATCACATCTCGTGTATATGATGGAATTAAAATCATTCTTCACTTTTTTAAGGCGATTACTTTACCTAAAGCGTTGTTAACTTCTCTTCAAACTGTTGGCTTGTCATCTCGTGAAAAAGATAAAGAGAAACCTGATTATTTTAATTCTAATGAGTTTATTGTTCGGCTTAGGTCATCCATATTTCCGTCTATTAAAGATCTCTGGTTTTCTGATATTTTATACAAAATGCCTTATTTAAATGCAAAATCTCTAATTCAGATTCTTAGTCAAGCCTTTAAAACTGATGGAGAATTAAGTGAGAAAGCAGAGAATAGTACATCATTAGTATCATTTAATCATAGAGCATTATCTGGTCCTAGTGAAGATAGGATTCGTCAGCTTTGTGATATGGGTTTTATAAGAAGTGCTGCTGAAACTGCCCTTGCGCGATGTGGTAATCATTTGTCTACTGCTACTGAGTATCTTTTGGCGCATCCTGAATTGAACCAAGATGCTGGAACATCTGGAAGTCATGGAAATTCTTATTTGTCTTCAAATTATGCTGTTTCATCACAAAATGAACAAATAAATAATAGTCTTAGAGATGCTAGTACGGATATAAATCAGGATCCATCATTTATATCTTTATTAAATCCTTCAAATTCTACGGAGCAAAACATATTTTCTAATGAGGAGAACAGTGATCGAACTTTTTCTAATTTGAATGTTGTAAAAAGGTCGGAAATGAATCCTTTATCTATGAAGGGTAAAGGAAAAGATATTTTAAAAATGTATGCTGGAACGTATGCTAATATGAATCTTACTGGTATTCGTAGGTCTATTAGATCCCATTTAATTGAAAGGACCCTATTATTATTGAATATACATAATAATCTTGTTTTTGAATTATCTGGATTAATATTGGAAGCATTTGCATATTCTAATGAGAATTCCTGGAGCATATATGTGGTGCAATCTATAGTTAATAATATACGTGCATTGGAAAGTAAATTTAAATTATCTGAATCAGATGGTTTACAGGCTTCTTCAATACTGCACTTTCTCGGTTTATTAATTCATGATTCTTCCTTCTATGAATCGTGTAAAGATGAAATTTTGAATCATCAAGAAATTTTTATCCGTTTTCTTACTTATGAAAATGATAAGCCTTCTCCTTGGATTGCACCTGCACTTTTAGTGTTTGAGCAGATTATAATAGCATCTATACAGCCAAAGCAGCAACCTCCTTTTTCAGTTAATGAAGAAAGTATTCCAAAAGTTGTTTCAAATTTATTTTTTTCTATAGAAAAGGAACTGATTTTTGATTCAATATTAGAATTATTTAAATTAGAGATTCAGAAGATGGATGATATAGTTTCACTTCTTAGAGTATTGATGATTCTTACTCGTTCAAAAGATATGGTTAACTACTTTTTTGAGAAAAATGGAATGCATTTATTATTTTCTATTATAAAATCTATTTCTGGAAAACATCATAGCGAACATTTACAAATCTTAATAATAACCATTTTAAGGCATCTTATTGAGGATTTGAATATTATTTATGCTATAACAACTACTGAAATAAAGTCATATTTTAATCAATCACGTTTTCGAGGGCTAGATATTAATGCTTTTTTAAGAAATAATACACAGCTTGCTTTAAGAGATCCCGATATATTTGTAGATGTTATTGAAAAAGAGTGTAAGTTGCTACGTTACGATTCACATAATAGAGTACAACAAATTGCTTTGAAGGATTCAGAATCTTTTGAAAATCCTGTACAAGAGATTACATCTACTGATCAAATTCCATGCATATCGAAGCAATTATCTCAAGATGAGGCATTGGAAACAAATAAGCAAGAGTATTTTAACAGTGTTATTTTTTTCCTTTTATCTGAATTACTGGATTGTAAAGATAGTTTAGATCATGATGAATTAAAGCTGTCTGAGTTTAATGTAAACTCTGATATTGCAAACTTCGTAACAAATATAGAGCAAAATAAGACTTCTAATACCACTTCAAAGGAAAGCGAATTTAAAGCTGAAGATCATCCTCAATATATGTATAAATGTTTTTTATTACAATGTTTGGCGGAATTATTGTCATCATATAAACATTGTAAATTGGAATTTATTAATTTTTCAAGAAACTATTCTTTTAAAGGGATTGTTATTCCGTCGAAAATACGATCTATAATGTTAAGTTATTTGTTATATGAAATTATTCCATATGGTAGTATTAATCCATCTGAAAATATACAAATTAGAAAGAAATTCAGCACCTCAAATTGGGCTATATCTGTTATAATTTCATTATGTGCTTCTACTTCGGAGACTCTTGATGAAAAGGATAGACCTGATATGATCTTTGTTCGTAAACTTGTTTTAGAAAGTATTTCAAAAGCCTTTAGGGATGCTTCATGTTCTTTGGAGCCATTGGAAATGCGATATTCTCGTCTTCTTACTCTTTCGGAACTTTGTTATAGATTACTTGTTGCAAGAGCGAATATAAAAGGTACTAGCAATCATACTTCTGATGATCACAAAAAAATTGCAAAATTAATGCTAGAAAAAAATTTTATGAGTATATTAACTGGAGCGTTGGCTGATATTGATTTGAATTTTCCGTCATCAAGACGTTTAGTTAGGTTGATACTTAGACCATTAAGAAAATTGTCTCAAATTGCTGTCGAGTTAAATGAAAATTCGGAAATTGAGAAGCCTGGTGATAATACTAGACAAGATGAAGCATTAACCGATGCATCTATATCTGAACGAGAACCCTTAGAGGAAAGAGAAGAAACTCCAGACTTATATCGTAATTCCGCATTAGGAATGTTTCATGGTGAAATGGAAGATAATGAAGATTCTAACGAGTTTGATTCAGATGATGAAGAAATTTATGATGAGATGGATTTTGATGAAGAAGATTCAGAAACTGGAAGCGTATTAAGTGATGAAGACAATGATGATATTGATATAGGAAGTCAACAAAATGGAGAAATGGATGTATGTTAGAATTTTTTTGGAAGAAAAGACTAATAAAATTAAGGTTGAAATTATACTCGATGATCAAGTAGATACTGATGATGATATTAACGAACAAACGGAATTAGGTTCTAATGATGCTGTTGAAGATCCCAACAGAGTTTCTGGAGATGAAGGTTTTGATGCTGAAATTGATGATGAATCTGGGTGGCAAACTGAATCTGAACATGATCCTCAAAATAACATTGAAAGTAGATCTAATCAGTTACATTCGTTGTCTAGTGGTGTTCAGGGAGACAATGAGGCGGATGCTGATGTATTAATTGATGATGATAGAGAAGATCAGGGAGATGATGACGATGATGATGATGACGATGATGATGATGATGATGATGATGATGATGATGATGATAATGCAGAAGAAGCTTTAATAGAAGAAGAACTTCTTCCAAATGATATTGATGAGATAGAAGCTAATGGTCAATGGGGTTGGAGTTCTATCGATGATATTACAAATGATGATGATGATGATAATGGGATTAGTCGTTCAAATAGGAGATCATGGCTTGCTATAACATCAGGAGGGTGTCATTTTATTAGTAATAATTATATTTTCTATTTTTTATCTGTACTAACTTTGAAAAAACAGGTGAACCAAATGAACAAGCATTTCGTCGGAGATCTAGGATTAATAATATGGGTGAAAGTGGCATTAATCCTTTATTGGTAGATTCCACAAACATGTCTCAGAGACATATATTGCAAAGTCGTGATAGTTTTTCAAGATCTGATAGTTTTACAGATTGGGTGCAATCTATAGAACAATTAATAGGAGGCGGTGCTGTTCAAGTATTGGGTGATGTAATGAATAGAGTTAGTCGACAAATAAGGGGACCTTCGCAACATGCTATTAGAGTTGAGGTTAATACGGGCAATGGTAGCCTATTGACACGTGAAGTGGAAAGGATGTTTGGTCAACGTTCACAATCAGTTCAACAAAATCAAAGATCTTCTAGAGAAGATCCGATTACTGCTGTTGCTACGTGGTCTCCAACATCAACTAGTCAAAGATGGTTTGATGAAGCACGTTTAATTTATGGTAGTGGTGTTGTAGAAAAAGCATTGCTGTTGTTAAATTCATTAATGAATGTACTTGCTCCTCAAGCAATTAAAGATGAAAAGATTCGTAAAGAGAAGGAAAAAATGTTAGAAGAAGCAAAAAAGAAACAAGAAATAGCAGGGAAATCGGTTGAAAATAATAGCGGAGAAAATCGGTTAGAAAACGAACTACCTGATAATGAACCTGAAAAAGTTGGGAATAGCACTGTAGGATCATCTATTATGGATGGTGTTGAAAGTACTTCTGCTCAAGCTCAAGAACCTTCAGCAGAAGAGCCTTCTGGATTGCCTTCACGTGTTACTGTTATGCTGCGTGGCAATGAGATTGATATTACTTCATTAGATATTGATCCTACTTTTCTTGAAGCTTTACCTGAAGATATGAGGGAAGATGTTCTTACCCAGCATATTAGGGATAGAAGAGTTGCGGCATTAACTAGTCACTCATCCGAAATTAGTCCTGAATTTTTAAATGCATTGCCGGAGGAAATTAGGGAGGAATTGTTGCAACAGGAGGCTGCTGATAGAAGAAGAAGAGAGCGAGAACAGCAAGCTCATGTATCTAGAAATAATTCTGATGCACCCACTACGGGTCCAATTGAAATAGACCCTGTGACTTTTTTGGCTACACTGGATCCATATCTTCGAAGACAAGTTCTTCTTGATCAGGATGATGAATTTTTATCACAACTTCCTCCTTCACTTGCTGAAGAAGCAAATACACTTCGAGAAAGGTCTTCAGGAAGATTAGGGCAGATATTTCAGGTATCAGCATCATCTCATCAACAAACCAGTAATGTAACATCGAAAAAATCTTCAGTAAAGCACGAAGTATCACAGCTCCTTGATAAAGCAGGAGTTGCTACGTTGGTTCGTTTACTTTTTATTCCTCAGCCTAATGGTAAAAATCCTCTTCATGATATATTATTAAATGTTTGCAAAAATCGTCAAAATAGGATTGAAGTGATAAATCTTTTGCTTTCTGTATTGCAAGATGGAACTAATGATTTATATGCGGTTGATAAAAGTTTTTCTCAAATGTCTCTCAGAGCAAAGAACACTTCTACATTAAAGTCAACTCCTAAGTCTAAAACATCGAAATATTCTCTTTCTTCTTTTCTTCAATCAAATAGAGAAAATACTCCGAATTTGGTTACACAGCAATGTATAGAGGCTCTTGAATTTCTTATTCAATGGAATGAATATTTACCCTCCTATTTTTTAAATGAACATGATCATATAATTCGTCCACGACGATCTAATTCTCGTAAAGATAAGGGAAAGGATATAAGTACTAAGGGATCTAAATATGCTATTAACATATTGTTAAGTCTTCTTGATAGAGACTCGATTCTGCAGAATTCTAATATAATGGATCAATTTTCTCATTTACTTTCTATTATAACTCGACCATTAATAGTTCTTAAAAGAAGAGGGAAGCAAGATTCTGAATTATATAAGAATGCAGGGTCTTCTCAAGCTCAATTTGAAATAAATGAGGATATAGTTGAAGAAAAAAGTGAACATAATGCTGACTCTCATGATGATACCGATGCAAAATCTGTTGATAATAATAATAAAGATCAAGATATTAAAAATAAAAATAGGCTTGTGTTGCCACCATATATTCCTGAAAACAATTTAAGGTTTATTGTGAACATTCTTACTTCTAGAGACTGTTCTAGCAAAACTTTTCAGCATACTTTGGCTGCTATGCAGCATTTATCTATAATTCCTGGGTCTAAAGATATTATTGGTGATGAGCTTGTTTGTCAGGCTCAGGCATTTGGTTCGAAATTATTAGGACAATTGGATGATTTGATTCAACAAATTCAAAATGCGTCTTTTGGAATAGAGTTGCAAGGTGCTGCTTTATCAGAATTCTCTCCTCCTAGCTCTGATCAAGCTAAATTGTTACGAATACTTAAAGCTATTAGTTACCTTTTTGAACAAAAGGAAAATTCTCAGTTTGCTGAAATTGAGAATAATAATGATTTATTTAGACTTTATGATTCATTGACATTTCGTCCACTTTGGAAGAAATTAAGCGCGTGTCTTTCAGTGATTCAAGAGAGATCAGATATGATACATGTAGCAACAATTTTATTGCCATTGATAGAGGCTCTTATGGTTATATGTAAAAATACAGCGTTAAAAGATATATCTAAATTGCCTCATGGATCTCGTCAAACAACTCCTTCAGAAGATTCAATGGAATATATATTCTTTTCTTTTACTGAAAACCATAGGAAAATACTTAATCAAATGGTTCGAAATAATCCATCATTAATGAGTGGTTCTGTTTCTCTTTTGGTAAAGAACCCTAAGATTTTGGATTTTGATAATAAACGAAATTATTTTAATCGAAGACTACATGATCGTGGAGCTAATAGGGAGCATTATCCACCTTTACAACTAAATGTTCGTCGTGAGATGATATTTTTAGATTCATATTTAGCTTTGTATTTTAAATCGGGAGACGAGATGAAATATTCAAAATTAAATATTCGATTTCATGGAGAAGAAGGTGTTGACGCTGGTGGATTAACTCGTGAATGGTATCAAGCCCTTGCTAGACAGATGTTTAATCCTGTAGGGGTATAGTGTTTACTTTATTTATTTTAATGTTATTAGGATTATGCACTGTTCATTCCCGTTGCTGCTGATCGGACTACATTTCATCCTAATCGAAGATCAGATGTTAATCAAGATCATCTTTCATTTTTTAAGGTTAGATTTTTTATTAATATATCTATTTTTTAAAAAATTAAGTTTATTGGCCGTATTATTGGAAAAGCTCTATATGATAATCGATTGTTGGATTCACATTTTAGTCGTGCAGTATATAAGGTGATTTTTTTTTATTATTTATATGTTTTAATTGTTTTGAGTAGAAAATATTAGGGAAACCTGTGTCTTTAAAAGATATTGAAACACTTGATTTAGAATATTATAAATCATTAGTTTGGGTAAAAATAATTCCATATTTTTTATTCATTACATATAATGTTTTTAGATGCTTGAAAATGATATTACTGATGTTATTACTGAGACCTTTTCTGTCGAAACTGAAAATTATGGTGCAACAGAAACTGTTGATTTAGTTCCTGGAGGAAGAAGTATACTAGTTACTGAAGAAAATAAGCATGAATATGTCAAAGCTGTCATAGAATATCGGCTTATTAATAGTGTTAAAGATCAATTGGATAATTTTCTTGTTGGTAAATATTCATTTTTGATCATATTATTTTTATATTGATTTTTTAGGGTTTTATGACATTATACCTCCAGACCTTATTCAAATATTTAATGAACAAGAATTGGAACTCCTTATTTCTGGTTTACCAGATATAGATGTTGATGATTGGCGTCATAATACTGAGTAGGTTTTGAATTTATATCTTTTAAGCTTATATAAATAGATATTTTAATTATACTGCTTCGTCACCACAGATACAATGGTTTTGGAGAGCTGTTCGTTCTTTTGATGATGAACAGCGTGCAAAATTGCTTCAGGTAAAATAATATATATTACTATTTCTATATTCACTTTCTATTAGTTTGCGACAGGAACATCAAAAGTTCCTTTGAATGGTTTTAAGGAGCTTGAGGGAATGCAAGGTATACAGAAGTTTTCTATTCATCGTGATCCTACATCTAGCGATCGCCTACCTCAAAGTATGTTTTTTTTTTTTTTGATGAAAAATTGAGATTTTTAGGTCATACATGTTATAATCAGATAGATCTTCCAGAATATGGGAGCTATGAGGCACTTCGTTCTGCTTTGCTTACTGCTATAAATGAAGGTTCTGAGGGATTTGGTTTTGCATAACAAATTATATCACTTATTAAGTTTATTTTAAATTTATAAGGCATATTAAGTATTTATGCTTATAGTTTCCTGTTCTCTTAGAAAAAATATGATTTATGGATTTGTATGTATATAATTAAATATATATATTATTATAAAACGTTAATCTTTTCGCTGATAACGTTAGCCTGATTTTAGTTTTAAAAATGGTCTTTTTTACTCGTATAAACTGTGCTCGATCTCTATGGAAAGGTTTCTTTAAGATTATATATTAGTTTTTTTATTTATTGCTGATTTTTTAGGTCCAAATCTTGCTTCTTTTTCCTTATCTTTATCGAACGCTTCAAAAGATGCTCCTCCAATTAAAACTCAAGAAAGATCTTGTACAATTCTTCCTAGTTTTGTTGGGTATTTTATATTTAATATTTTCTCTTTTTTTTAATGTTCAGCTTGCGTTTTTTGGTTCATAATGGGAAGGATTATGTGAATGTTCTTGTAACAGAAGATGTAAGATTTTTTTCAGATATTTCGTTTTTTTTTAATATAAACATATTAGATGGTTGGTCATAAACTAGGAGAGTTTTCTCCAACACGAAAAAAGTATTTTAAATGGATTTTTTTTGTTCGTTCTTATTATTTTAGATTTTCATATAAATACACAAAAAATAAGTGATTATTTATGGATCCTATGCTTTTTACAATAACATATTTCTTGTTCTTTTCTATTGCTTTTTATTCTTTTACAATTTTTCTTGAAATACAGGGTATTCAAAAAATGTTTAAATAAATAAGAATAATATAGGAATCTCTTCCACAAATGTTTTGCTTTCTTTTATGTTTTTTATTCTATTATTCTAATTTTTTTTCATATATTAAAAATCAAATGAATGTTATAGAATTGGTATGTAGATATATTTTTTCTTGCTAGATTATTGAATTTTGTATGGATAGTATATAAGTTTTTTGTTTACTATGTTTTCAAATGGTTTAGGTTATCTAGGATTATTAAATATCAAGTTTTGTATTTTTTTACTTAGAAAAAATCTGGAGATCGTGTCGAATAAAGACATCCAAGGATTTGAGTTGATTGACTAAAATAATGGAGAATCCCCATGAAGAACAACAGAATGCACTGATGGCTCGCATTGTAACGAATGTGGTATGTTTGTTAAATTTTATTTTTTTATTTATTTTTTAAATTAGGAAAAATTGAATGAAGCTATTATGGAATTTAATCGCTGCATTCAAGTAAAAATAATATTCTGATTCTAAATTTTTTATATATTCTAGGAAATTAATATGGCTAATATGAATTTGGAGTTAATTTCTCAAATGTGGGCTAATTATGGACGCAATGTACGATTTCATTTAGAGGGAACAAATAATCTTGAAAAGCCTCTTTAAAGAAGTTTCAAAAATAAAATAATGTTATATTTATTTTGGGGGAGTTTGAAGAATGTTTTTAAAACTAAATAAAATCTTAAAATTTTTTTTCAAATCTATACAATATTTTTCAATTCATTTTTTTCATATATCTTTCATGCTATTTGATAGGATAGGATTTCTTTGAGCCTACTACTTTTTTTTATTTGAGATTTTTGTATAATTTTTTTCTTGATATCTTGGGCTTTCTTCGGTCATCGGGCGTTACTTTTTTTTTTGACGGACTTTTACTTAAAAATTCTAACAATGGTTGGAGTAGCTCCAATGATTTATGATGTGCGGGACATTGTATTTGAGGGTGAGTGTATATCTTCTTCTTCTGGACCTGGTAATCCTTTAATTTTGATTGATAATGGTTTGATGAGTTTGATAATAAATTTGATTAAATATATTTTTAGGATCATGGCAATGCCGAGCAGGATATGCAACAGAGTTATCTCCTCGTATTGTTTTTGATAGTTTTGTTTCGAAATATAGGGATAGACGGTTAATGAGGACGTATACATTAGTAGGAAATGATACATTAGTGGAGCCGATGGCAAGGCATATAGCAAAAAGTCCATTTGACTTTAATATTGTCGCTAATTGGGATGTAATGGTATATTAAATGGGTTATAATGGAATTTTTGTTGATTATTTGAAGGAATTATTGTTAGATTATGTATTTTTGAAATTAGGAGTTAAGGGAAATGAGCGAGTAGAACATCCTTTAGTTATGACAGAGCCCGTATGTAATCCGAATTATAGTCGTGGAGGTTATTTGGATAGAAATGTATGAATTGGATTAACGATGATAGTTATGTCAGAATTATTGTTTGAATGTTATTGTGTTCCGTCTGTGTGTTATGGTATTGATAGTCTTTTTTCATTTTATTATAATGGTGGTACGGATGGGGTAATTGTGAGTGTGGGTAACAATACAACACATGTTATTCCTGTATTAAAAGTTTCTGGGCATTTGGGTGCGTCGAAAAGGTTGTTTTTTTTTTTAAATGATTTAATGAATAATGATAAATATAGAATATCTTGGGGGGGTGTACAGTCTACAGAATATTTACTTAAACTTTTTCAATTGAAATATCCTAATTTTCCTCAAAAGATGACATTTACACAGGCGCAATGTTTGCTTCATGATCATACATATGTTTCACTATCATATAAGGATGAAATTAAAACGTTTTTAGATCCAGAGGTTTTAGCTGTTCAGGACAGAATAATTCAATTTCCATGCACAGAAACTGTTTCAAATCTAAAAACGGAAGAGGAAATTGCTCGACTTGCTGAAAAGAGAAAAGAAGCAGGACGTCGTTTGCAGCAACAAGCTCAGAAAACTCGATTGGAAAAATTAATGCAAAAAGAAAAAGATATGGAGTATTATGTTAAACTTCAGGAGGCTATAAAGTTTAAGGATAAGAGATATGTTATGGAGAAATTAGAATCGGAGGGATTTGCCGATGAAACAGAGCTACTTACTACAATAAAAAGACTTGATACTGCTATTCGAAGAGCAAAAAATAAAGACTCTTGTCAAGATACTGAGATTCCATCCTTTCCTTTACTTGATATTCCTGATTCAGAATTGGATGAAGCGGGGCTTAAACAAAAAAAACATCAGAGGCTAATGAAATCTAATTATGAGGCTAGAATGAGGTCCAAGGCGGAAAAACAGGTTAAGAAGGCTCGTAACGAAGAAATGGAAAGATTAGATGAAGAAAAACGCTTAAACGACTTGGAAAAATGGCTCGAAGAGAAAAGAAATGCTAGAAATTGTTTATTGGAGAAAATAAAAGAGAAAAAAAAGTTAAAAGCTGATCTTAATGATCGAAAAAGTATGGCTAGTCAGATGCGTATGAAAAGTATTGCCAATTTAGCTAGTGAACAGTATTCTAGAAGAAAGAGAAGAAGAGCTACAGAAAGTACAGGTTATAATCTGGTTGAATTAATCTGATTGAATTTAGTTGAGGATACTTTTGGTGCAAACGATGAGGATTGGGCTATTTATCGTAATATTGTTAATACGTCAGAATCAGACGAAGATAACAATAATTTGCAACATTTAGAATCTCAATTGATGTTGTATGATCCAGCATTTGCTAAAGATGATCTTTTAGATTTTAATGAAGATCCTACTAAATCCTGGATTCATAAATTTTATAGGGGAGTATATCCCCCATTCGACCCTAATGATGTTCAACAATTACATCAATTGCATTTAAATGTTGAGAGAATAAGGGTTCCTGAGATTTATTTTGAGCCGAATATAGTTGGATTAGATCAAGCAAGTATAATTGAAGTTATAAGCGATATTTTGTCTCGTTTTGATTTGAATGATTCCCAGAAAATGGCAAATGATATTTTTTGTACCGGAGGTGCTTCTTTACTTAAGAATTTTAGTCTTAGAGTAGAAAAGGATTTTCGAGCTTTATGGCCTGCTGATAAATCTATTTGTGTACGACAAGCTAAAGATCCACTTATTGACCCTTGGAGAGGTATGCAACAATGGTCTCATACCGATCAATATAAAAACAGTTATATTACTAAACAAGAGTATTTAGAAATGGGTTCAGAATATATCAAAGAGCATGGAATGGGTAATGTTAAAATATGAAATTTCTTTTTCGATAATCAAACTACAAAAAATTCTTTCGATTTATATCAATTTTTTCTTTCTATAACATACTTGGTTTTTTTCAATTTTTTCTCAATTTATAGATGGATTTATTCTTGTTTTCAATTTTTTAATTTTCTATAAAAACTATTTTTTAAAAAATTTCCTAATTATTCTTTATAGTTTTTAACCTTTAATTATAACAATAAAATATATTTTTATTGTGATTGTCTTCTAAATATCAATAACTATAAATATTTTGAATATTAAGTCTAGCGGCTTTTTTCGCTTAAATTTAAAAACAATTATCAATTTTTTAAATTGTTTTTTTCATAAAAGTATTTAATAAGTCTCTGTTTAAATATTGAACACTTTAACTGTTCACTTTTTTCCAGTTTATTTTTTATATATTTGATGATGCGTTCAGAAGAATCGCCTATGGATTTTACATATGAAAATCCTCGTCTAGGAGATGATATAAATTCGCCGTTTAGTCTTTCAAGTATCTCTAAATGTCTTGGGAATAGTGATTTTTCTAAAAAACGTATTGTTTTTATATTAGATAAAGGAATATTTTGTTAATTATTCGGAAGGGACTTTTATAGAAACTTTAGAAAAAAATGTTCCTTCCGCAGCAGCATCTTTTAGATCTACAGCAGATGGTTCCCAATTTTTATTTTCTACTCCAAAAACAGTTTCTAATTCTAAAAAAATATCTGTAAGCTCACAATTTATAAATGAAGTGCCTACAGATAGTTCAGGTTTAGATAATACACCAGATCCTGAAGTAATTATGGATAGTCATAATGTTTCAAAAAAAAATCATTTTTCTTTACTTAATATCAAAAATAATAAGATAAGTCAAGGTGTTATAAAAAAAGTTAAAAAAAAACGTGCATCTAAGAAGAATGGTGAGCGTGGATTTTGGGATGGAAATTCTGTGGATAGTGATGTATTTTTTGATGTTTAATTCTTTTGTAATAATTTTTAGGATGAAACAACTATGTCGCTTCAGACGAATAATTATTTTACTAATTGGTCTCTTAGTGCTCATAGAGACATTCCTTATATTGCATCTGGATATCTGCAGTTATTTTTTAATATATTTCTTGTGGGTGTTTTATTATATTTTGTTATTGCTTTTGTTAGGACTATTCAAAGGGATGTTGATCAAAAAGTAGATGAATATTCTGCTGGTAAGTTTTATGAAAATATTTATTACTATTATCTATTTTTTTTAAGAAATTTTGCAAGAAATGTCTTTATGTTCAAAGGAATATACTGAAAATCGATGTTCGCCGGATCACAGAGTTCCTGCAATGGAACGGGCCTGTACGGCCTGGGAAAGATGCATGAATAGAGATCCTACTGTTGTTGGTCGTGCAAAGGTTTCTGCTGAGACATTTGCAGAAATTATTAATAGTTTTATTGAGCCTATATCTTATAAAACTATGGTAAGCTTTAAAATTATAAAATATCTTTAAACTTTTTAGATATTTTGTATTTTGATAATATTTGGATCTGTTTTTGTATCGAACTTTGCATTTGGATTTTTTAGGGCAAAAAGTATAAATCATCCTCATCCATACATGGCTGCTGCTGCTCCATACTTTACTGATAATATGTATAATTATAAGCAATATCGTAAACAATTAGGTAATAATTTACGTAATTCGAGAAGGATGATATATGAATCATAACTGTATATACTATTGGTTTATAATTGTTTTTTTCATGAATCAATTTTTATAAATTGATTAATTATTTATATAATGTTAACTTTTAAATTTATGTTTTTTAACTGTACTAGAAATACATATTTATATTAGATTAAATTTTAATTTTTTATAAAAATAATAGAAATATTGCTATATATGTCCAAAATTTTTTAAATTGTATTCTAGGATTTTTTTGTGTATATCAAATATTTATAAATTATAGAAATGCTATTTCAGGTGTTTTCTTCACATGCCCATCCCTTTATCCCTTCTCCTCGAGAACCTATTGGTATATTAAGGTATTTTTTGCTCATTCCAGGAGTATCCTTTAGCCATGGATGATTAGTCATTCCTCCTGCATTAGCTCTTTTTTCTGGAATAATTTCTAGCATCGGAAGAAGAAAATCACTCAATAGATCAGATTCGCTCCATGATAAGTGATATTTATCATGAAGCACTTCTGGTAACCCCCAATAGTTCAATTTTGAAATATGGCGTAATTCACCTAAGAATAAAAATCAGAGATTTAAGTAAATTGCTTTTTATTTTACATCTTTTATTGAATATTTCATGGGAATACTTTCCTCTTGATGCAAGAAATCGTGGAAACTTTCCAAGTAATTCCATAATTTGCGCAATATGATCTATTATAATTTTAAAATAAATAAAATATATAAATATATTAACCATCATTCTTTGTATAATCCTGTCCATTTTTAGGGTCGAATAAATAATCACCTGTTAGTAATTCAAATACCTAGTAATGTTTTAAGTAGAAGAAATATTATAAAAAATTAGCTACCATGCAAGACATACTCCAGCAATCAGTGCTTGCACCCCATTTAGCACCTAAAAGAACTTCTGGTGAGCGATACTGTCGTGTTTGGATATCGTCTGTAAAATGATGATGAGTCCAGCATGCATTTCCTAAATCTGCAATTTTAACGTTTATGTAACTTGTGTTATCTGGAGATGAAGATGAAGCTATAGATTGTTTATCAATATTCGTTTCTAAAGAAATTCCTGAAATATCCTTTTCAAGAGCTTCGTCATCATTATCAGACATACTAGTATTATTTTCATTGGAATTTGATTTTTTTTTCTTTAAGATCTGTTCATCACATGTTTCTTCTTTTGAATTATGGATTCTAACATTATTCTTGTATGACAAAATATCGGAGTTTATGAGTGGTTGACTATTTGTTATGACAGGATTATGCCCTGGGTTTTGTATATTAGGACTGATGCTTTGGGTAAGTTGAGATGTATCAGCTACTTGAGCAATTGCTTCTTCATTATTAATACATATAAGGACATTTTCTGGTTTTAGGTCGGTATGTATTATCCCACAGTCTCTATGTAAATAGTCTAGACCTAAAAGGACCTGCTTAGTGATTTGTTTTACTAATGGTATTGGTATTCCTCGGTAGTCGTATCTTCTAATAAGGTTAAGCAAATTTTCCCCTAAAACTTCAAAGATCATGCAAATATGAGTTCCATTAGGCCCTTGATGTTCAAATTCATCAAGTAAGGAGACAATATGAGCAGCTCCTGGATGAGAAGGGTTTGCCGTATTGATTCTTTTTAGAAGTTTTATTTCATCAAGTGCCGTTTCCGTATAATGAGAGGCTGAACGAACAATTTTCAGTGCAACATAACAATTTTTCCTAAAAATGTGTTAAGTGTCTTTAAAACCCCATTTCATAATAATTTACATGTTATCTTTAGCTAACCAAACAGTCGAAAAATGTCCCCATCCAAGTTTTCTGATAATTACATATCTTCCATCCTTATATTTCTCTCCAATTTGCACTGGGTGATATCCACCTTTGCAATAATCTTCTAAATCTTCTTCTCCCAAAAGCTTTTCATCACTTTTTAAAAAATATTTTCTATCTTTTTTTCCTTCTTCAACTGAAGAATTAGTTTGTAAATCATATGGATGTTGATATTCTAACGTAGAATTGTTTTCCAAAATAAAAGAATGCGATACATCCTTTCTATTACTATAGATGTATTAGACACATTTATAAAATACTGTTTCAATTTATAATCCTTTCCTTGAATTGTTTTTTACTTTTCTATGTTTTTTCGTTTCAGATTTCTATTATTTTTAGTTAATTTTCTTTTTATAAAAATATACCTTATGGTGCATTTTCTTAATCTTAAATTTACAATGATATAACAAATACTTTTTCCTTTTTCTATTTTTTTTTTCTTATTTTTTTATGATTTCTGATCTTTTAAAGGAATTTTTATGCATTCCAAGATATTTTTGCGCAAATGAGTTGTTTCTTATCTCAAATATATCCCTTTCCAACGATATTTTTAATCAAAAAACAACTATTTTCTTTATTTTTTTAAAAGATTAGACTTTATTAAAACAAGTTATTTCTTTTTTGTGTTTTTAAATATTAGATTTTTGACCTTTAAAAACCAAATATTTCCTTAAAATAAACTATGGTGCACTTTAATATGATGTAAACCTGTTTTTATATCCTTTTTCTCTTTCAAATTTCTTAGAAAAAACCTGGGTAATTCCGATTTTTGATATATTTAAAGATGAAAAAAATTACTATAATCTTTTTTTTTCAACAGATATATAAATTCCTTTGAGTCCTTAAAATAGCTTTAAATCCTTCTGTATAGGTAAATTGCACTATGATCTTGTAATAGCCATAGAATTTAGTTTATCTAAGCCGTCAAGAAATCGGAAGTTCTTTTTAAAAAACGTTTTGATATAGAAGAATTTAAAAAACTAAAAATGACAGAAATGCAAGAAGAATCTGATAAAATCGATCATTCTTTAATAGAAGAAGTAGTTTTGTAGTGTTTTATTGAAAAAAATTGATTTTTTTTATTTATTTAGTTTGGTTTTGATACTCTGAAGAAAAAGAAAAAAAACAAGAAAGTTTCATTTAATAGTGATAATGAGTCCCTAAATGAGGATGGAAATGTTTCAGGGGATGAGGTAAAGATAGTTTCTGGTGAGAAAACTGGAAAAAAAATAAATATATTGGTTTAACTTTTGGAAAATGTAGATGGAGATGCAGAAGTAGATGAAATGACAAATATGTTTGCTAGTTTGAAGAAGAAAAAGAAACAGACAGTGAATTTTGGACAAGGAGATGAGGATGATTTAAAAGAATTGGAAGAAAATGATGGAAAAGATTTTTTAAATGAGGCTTTTGATTCAAATGAAGGAATGAAGAAAAAGAAGAAAAAAATGAATATGGAAGTATTTGATATGGCATTGAATGATTCAAATGTGAAAGGGGATTCAGAAGCGATGGCTAGTTCATTTAATGGAGGAGAGAAAGATAGTCAAGGATGTCTTAAAACGGACAGAGATTATACATATGCTGAAGTATTATTTTTTTTTTTTGAATTTTTAATTTATTGATTTTTAGCTTCTTTCTCAGATTTTTAAAATTTTACGTCAAAATAATCCTGAATTAGCTGGTGAAAAAAAACGGTATACTATTGTTCCTCCTACTATATATCGAGAAGGAAATAAGAAAACGATTTTTGCTAATGTTATTGATATTTCTAAAAGAATGCATCGAAATTCTGAACATGTTATTCAGTTTTTATTTGCTGAATTGGGTACGAGTGGAAGTGTAGATGGTAGTGCTAGATTAGTTATTAAGGGAAAATTTCAGCAAAAACAGATTGAAAATGTTCTCAAAAGATATATTGGTATATGGGATTTTTTTATTATTGTTTTATATTTAATGGTTTATAGTTGAATATGTTACATGTAAAATCTGCAAATCTCCAGATACCTTATTAACTAAAGAAAATCGTATATATTTTATGACATGCGAGTCTTGTGGAAGTAAAAGATCAGTTAGTGCAATAAAGACTGGCTTTAGGGCTCAAACAGAGAAACGGAAACGTTAATTATATATTAAGATATGACTATGGAATTAAAATTTAACACGTAAACTTATGATATTTTAAGTATTTTATGAACTTTTTAGGTTATTAGTTGTATATTTCTGACGACTATTTATAAAATATTTATAATTACTTTCATAAATACATGTTTAGAATTAAGTATTTTCTGGTTTTATTCTATTGTTCATTAATTTTCTTACGTTTTTCCTTAGCTATTTTGGATTTTTCTATTTGGATTTTAAGGATCAAGATTTCCAAAGTTATAATATGGCTTTGATCTTATGATAAATTCTTTTAATGTTTGGTTTTAAAAATAATTTTATGGTAATTGAATTGTAGAAATTAATTGAAAGTTGTTATTGATGTTTAAAAATGTGGTCTTATAGTCATAAGGACAATATCCTTAAATGACAAATAGTTAAACATAATAATGATTTTAAAAATTATTTTATATTTAATCTTCTAAAATAGTAAATAAATAGAAGAGATATACATCAAAAAAATATTGAAATTTGTAGTTTATTGTTATTTTTCCCTATAGACATGTGAAATACTCGCTTGACAATTCGGGAAAATCTATATATTAGATTAAATATCTAAAAATATTTGTAAAAGTACCAATGTATCCGCAATAACAACATTTTCTCGTCTACTTGCTGCAAAAACAATTGCTTCTGCAACATCTTCCCCAGTTAAAGGTTCCATGTTTTGATAAACAGCGTCTGCTCTAGATTTATCGCCACAAAATCTGACTATAGAAAACTCTGTTTTTACTAGGCCTGGATCTATTTCGATTACACGAATACGAGTATTTATCAATTCTTTTCTCAATGAATTAGTAAATGATCGAACTGCTGCTTTCGTTGCACTTGATTATGGTTATTTTTTTTATATGAAAAACATATATTACCAATAAATAGACCCATCTATACAATGAAAAAATTATTACCGCACTATATTAATAATTATACTTTACTTGGATAGGGCTCACGTCCTGCAATAGAGCCTATATTAATAATGTCTCCTTTACCGCCTTTTTGATGAAAAATATTTAAAATCTTTTGAGTTATCTAAACTTGTTAATTAATTGAAAAACTATATAGATATTTGACATTGATCAGCCCAAATACATTTGTCTATATAATTCGTTAAATTCTTTTATTAAAAAGACAAAATTTACACTAAACATATCCATCATAATTCCTGGGTTAATTTCTCCTACTCTTTCCATGCCAATTACAAAACCGCTACCATAGTTAGAACATGTTTGTATTCTTTTATATTTCTACGCATTGTTAATAAGAATATCAATGTCTTTAAAGCTGTCTGGAAGCCCTTCAATTTTTTCTTCAATGTCTTCTAACTTGCTCACATCTAATCTTAAAGGAAGGACTTTAACGCCAGGAAAAGTAGATTCAATATCTTTTGCTATTTCCGTTACGTCCCTACGTGCTGAAATAATTAATTTAACTGTATTATTTGTCTTTGCAAATTCATAAGCACATGCCTAAAATGATAAGATATATTGGATTCTATTAAGGTATAAAATACTTTTCCAATTCCTGAACTTGCACCTGTAATAAAAATTGTTTTATTAGAAAGGCGAGACATATTTTTGTTTTTTTTTATTTGGTTTATGTAAATTACGAATTAATGAATTTTAAGATCTTTTTTACTGTAAAAATTATTAAAATTAATAATTAGTATTTAAAGTTTTTAACTTTGTAATATTAGTAATATAAATATAAAATAATTAGTAATATTTATGTATTTTTAAATATGTAATTTTTAATCAATTCTAGTTTTTTTAAAAAATATATATTAAAATATAAATGTTTGATGAATTAACATTATTTTTTATGTTTTTTATATGAATAGTAATATTTTTAAATAATATTGAAGGATATTTTGCTTGTTTTATTTAATTTTTATTTTTTGGGACGTTTTTGAATTTTTTAAGTTTTGATTCTATAGTTTAAGATTATATAAAACAAAATTTTATTATAAAAAGGATTTTTAGTCCTAAACTTAGTGAAAAATGGGATAATAAAGATGTATTATAATTAGAAATATAATAATTTTATATATATTGAATGAATTTTATACAAATTAGAAAAATCAAGTATTATATATCTATTTGTAAGAAAATTGAATAAATTATAACTTTAAAAATGTAAATTGAATTTCAATGCACTTTAAATATTAGAATTAATAGAAGATCATGTGATATATGTGTAAATTGAATAATATATATTATTAAATTGTAAGATTTTTTTGAAAAAAGATTATTTGAAAAAATAAGAGAAATTTTGTAATGATTTTTAGTTAAAAAAGAATGAGCTATGTGTCTCGTATTGAGGAGATTTGTTTAGGTCTGAAACGTGTTCAAGATGCTATTGTTTCTTGTTCTAAAGGCAGAGATGTAAATATAAGTTTTTTTAATGGTTATATTAATATATAAGGTTCGCTTGGTAGCGGTTTCAAAGTTAAAGCCTGTTGATGATATAAAAATTGCTTATGATTATGGCCAAAGACATGTATTTTTTTTGATTTTATATTTTTTGATATAGTTATAAATATAGTTTGGAGAAAACTTTGTTCAAGAAATGATTGAAAAGGCTAAATTACTTCCTCTGGATTGTTGTTGGCACTTTATTGGGAGTAGATTAATTGATATTATAAAAATTAGTTATTTTTATATATAGGACTTCAAACTAATAAGTGTAAAGCTTTGGCATCTATATCTAATTTATGGGCAGTTGAAAGTCTAGATTCATCTAAAAAGGCATATTTATTGAATAAGGCGTTAATAGATCTGAAAAAATCTTCTGGAATAGATAATCATTCTAGAAAGCTCAATGTTTTTGTTCAAGTAAATACAAGTTGTGAAGAAGGTTTGTTTTAAAATAAAATATATGCTGTTTTTAAATAATGTAGGAAAGAATGGAGTTAGTATTAGTGATTCTATGGAATTGTGCAGTTATATAATAAATAATTGTAAAGAACTTTATCTTAAGGGACTTATGACTATTGGTTCATTATCTGAAAGTAATAGTGAATATAATAAAGATTTTGAGGTATTTTTTGAAAAGTTATCATTATTAAATAAATTTTGTTAAGGCACTTGCAAAATGTCGAGATGAGATTACTAAATCTCTTGGTATAGAATTAGAATTAAGTATGGGAATGAGCAGGGATTTTGAATTAGCTATTAAAATGGGTTCAACAAATATAAGAGTTGGTACAGATATTTTCGGTATATTTTTCTTTGTTTTAATAGTATATGCTGTTTTAATATCGAAATATAGGAGTAAGGCCGTCTAGGTATATGAATACGTCATAAATCCAAAGAATATTTAATATTTTTTGTTTTTATTTAAATAATATGATATTCGATTAAATATTTCCGGATAATTCCCTTTCTATTAATGATTCTAAATGATTTGCAATTTCTTCTTTTGTACTTCGAATAGTAATTCGATACATCTAAAGGATTTATAAAATAAATATATATTAAATTTAATTATTAAATACCTTAGTTTCATAATTAGGCTCAAGTCTTAGTAAACAACCATATTTCCCTCCTTGACTAGTATATAATACTGATGCACCAACTATATTTTGATTATTTGTATCAATTTCCTTTAAAATCTCCCATCCAAAACCTTTAAGTATTTTTACATTATCATAAAAGTTGATATTTTTTTCTTTATCCTTAATAGCGAAGATCTTTTGGCATTCTCTAGACTTTCCAATTTGTCTCCATCTATGAAAGAAACTGCCTGAATCAAGTTCTACCCCCTCTGAAAATTTAGAAAGAACAATAGGAAGCTTTAAAGTCAAAGATTTCATAGATGTAGACATATAAGATATAGATATAGATGGCGGTTCTAAGAAAATATCAAGAACTTCAATATTTAATACTTGTCGCACTTGTTTAAGCGCTTCCAGGGTACAAGGAATATCTATTGTCGAAACAATGGAGAGATTTGATTCACAAGAATTTTGAATTGAAGATGTGAAAGAAGTATACATTAATGGTGATTTATTCTTGTATAAAAGTTCCATTTTTCCTAGATGATTACGATATCCAGAGTAAATAAATACTTCGATTTCTTCGTCTTCATAAAGTACTCCTTCATTAGTACATAAGAGTTTGTTAAAATTTGTTTCATATTTTTTAGAGAGACCATAATTATCAGAAAGTGATATGTATTTTACATCTGATACAAAATCTGACAAAATATTGGATTGATCAGATGTTTTAGAAGATGAAATAGATGGTGATGAGCTATGAGTGTTTGATGTATCTAATTCAATTAAATTATTTTTATGTATTTCCAAATCACTGAAATCAATTGTTTTGTAATTACAACAGCTTTTAGCGCTTATTTTGTTTTTTTCTCTTGATGACTTCTTTTCTTTAATATTTTCTAATCTTTTATCTTCATTTTTCTGTTTCAGTAGTTTTGATATTAAAAGTGATTGATTTTTTAAGAAAGGATGGGTTTTGTTCAATAATTCCCGTAAAAGATTATTATTTGGCATATGACATAAAGCTAAATATTCGCATGCACGCTGTTGTAATTCTGAATCAATACTGTTTGCATATTCTTCAAATACAACTTGTATGTCTAACTTGATTTCAGGGAACAAATTCACAAATTTAATATATGTTGACATAAGTAATGCTTGTGTTCTGGGTGAATATGCATTAAATTTAATATGTAAAGAAATAAATTGTTCAATAGGACTACTTTCAGGAGAGTCAGATATTAAATGACCAAATTCTCCTAAAATATAACCGCCAAGTTTTATCATATTTTCATGAGGATTATTTTTTAAGTATTTTAATACTGTCTTTGCAGAATATTTATGCAGTTCTTTGTTATTTTCTATAACTTGAATAAATCTGTGTAATATATCATCGCCAATATGTTCTTTAGAAATATTTATAAGTTGCAACATTATATCTACGTACCATTGGCATTCTGTTACGTATTTTTCAGCTAGAATAGCAATTCTAACAGCTATATCTTCCTTTATTTCTGTATTTGCGCTTTCTAAATAGTGAATTAACTCATCAATGATCGTTTTTGTATTGTTGGAATCACATGTATAATATAATAATTCGAGAGCTTTTCTTTGAATACTTATGTCTTTATCTTTTAAAGAGTGTATAATTATATCTTGATATTTCCTGAACGGCTCAAAAGTGTTCACATGTTCTGCTAAATAAATTAGCGCTTTTAATCCAAGGTATCTACTATTAATTTCTTTGTATGATATGAATTTGCTTAGTAAATGAATGGTTTGATTTGTTAATGTTTCATCGATATCAATATGAATAGCAACATTAATAGCTTCAAATAAAACTGCATTTTGAATATTATTTTGTTGAACATTCTTTGGTAATTCATGAAGTATAGAAGTTATAATGAATTGTAAAACTTTGCATATTAATTCTTGAGTATCTTTGTCATCTATATGAAATAAGGATAATTTTATGCATGCAAAAATATTAAACCTGGAGGCGGATAATATTGTAGAAGACGTAAAAGCTTTATTTGAAGCCAGGGCGCAGGTACCTTATAATATACATAATCATAACTATATTCTCCATCAATAACTATCTACGTATGTTTAATATGATGAATAATCTAGTAAGAATATATTACTCTTTTTAGTCGATGAATAGCTTTAAGGTAACATCTTTCATATAATCTATTATTGTTTTGAACAAGAGAAATCAAGAGGTTTGTTATAGATAATGATACTCCTAAGTCTGGATCATCTAGTGTAGAGATAATGCTTTCTGCCCATTCTTGCCTAATAATATCTGGATTTTTTCTGTAAAGACATAGAAGTGTTAGAGATGCTTTCTTTTTAACAAAATTTTTAGATACACTTAATAATTAGTCCAACTTATATAGATAAAAATTCATACATACGGTGATACAAGCAATCTGTTTACATCTGGAGCTAATATGTCCCCCATTTCTTTTCCTCCAATATTAGCAATCGCATGTAACGCTAAACAGTTATAATATTCATTTGAGTCTAATAAATCTTGTTTGATACTATTGATCACAAGACATGTTAGATCATGTTTTTCATGCAACAGTAATGTTATAGCAAGATATGCAATTTGCTTTTCTGAATACTTTTGACTAGAAATAAGGTGAACTGCTTCCATATGTCCAAAATCAATTTCCCATCCAAGAATATAGATATATAATAACTTTAGATTCTATTAATTTTTGGTTCTTATAAACTTTCAAGTCCTTACCTTGCAAATATATTTCTTTTTCTGGTAACTGTTTAAATGGCCAGCTATTTCATTTAATATTAGTTAATTACATTTAACAAAAATTAAAACAAACCCTTAAACTTATTCCGAATATTTGCCAATTCTTGGTTAATTCTTTGCTCCTCATGCTGACGAGTCTTTGAATTTTTTAAGTCACTTATAAAAACTGCTAATCCACGCATAGGTTTGTTCATTAGAATGAATATTGAAAATTAAGAGACGTTGGAAATTTGTAAAAACGAGCGTTTAAGTTTCAACAACTTAATAATAAAAAATAGTGAAATTTTTAGAAAAAATGGTATTGAACAAGACAATGTAAGCTTTTTTATTGGTTTTTTAAGTGCGTTTTAATATGGATATGTTTCTAATATTAAGTTTAGTCTTGTAACAGGTGCTTCACGAGGGGTATGTTTTTTAAAGAAAATTAAGCAAATTTTTTGATATTTATTTAAAAGATTGGTCGAGCAATTGTAGAAGAATTGCTTGAAAGTTATAAATATATTTTCGTAGTTGCTGTAGTACGATCTAGATCATCTTTAGCTACATTACAAGAGAAATTTGAGTCTCGGATAGCAATTGTTGAAGGAGATCTTAAAGATGAGAAAACAAATGTCAGGTCGGTTAATGTGGCGATAGAAAGATTTGGACGATTAGATTCTCTTATTCTGAATGCGGCAGCTATAGAGCCTGTTGGAAAAATTGCTGATATTGATGTAAATTCATGGAAAGCTTTATTTGATGTGAATTACTTTTCTCTTCTTTATATAGTAGGTTTTTCTTGGATTTTCTGAAAAATTAAGAGGAAAAGTTGAAAAGTGCAATTCCATATTTACGGTCATTTTGTGGTAGAGTAATTTTTATTTCTTCTGGTGCGTCTATAAAACCGTATAAGGTTTTTTGTTTAATTTTGTAAAAAATCAGTGTTAAAAGTTATAGAGCATGGGTGCGTATAGTGGGTCAAAGGCTGCAATGAATCATTTATCTTCTGTTCTGGTAGTATTTTTTACAATAATATTTAAAATTCTAAAAAATAGGCGGCCGAAGAAAGTTCAATTACTTCTATTTCTTTTCGACCTGGAGTGGTAGATACACAGATGCAAACATCTTTAAGAGAAAATTGTATTATTTTTTTTAAATGATATATTCTAAATTGTATATAGACAGTTCAAATCTAGATAAGGATATGCATACTAGATTTATGGATCTTTATCAAACAGGTCAATTGATTCCGCCAGAAAAAATTGCAAGAATTATTGTAAATTTAGCTTTAAATGCAAAGAAAGAACTAAGTGGCAGATTTATTAGTTATGATGACAAAGAATTAATGGAATATGAGATTCATAATTAATAAGGTGTCTTTTTTAAAAATGTATGTTGAGTTCTTATATTAGGGTTATGTAGAGTTTATCAGACAATGTATTATGAATGAGAGGATAATATATTTTCTGGTTCCCCTGGAAACCTTTTGACTCTAACTTGTTCCCAATTATCTAACATCATTTCGTTCATTTGAAGTTTCTAAAAAAAATATAAGAGAAGATGCTTTTTGAAAATATAAATTTACATAATATTCGTCTTTAATATTTATTTTTCGTCGATTTTTTTTTATCCCTAGAGCTTGTTCTTCTGAAATCTAACGATTAAAAAATATTTTAGAGAATAAATAGATTACTTGTGTTATCTTTTGATCTCTACTGTCATAACGAAATTGTTGAGATATACTTAATACATAGGCTCCTCCTAATATTATTGTTATGAAAGGCATACCAAATAATAAAAAAGGATATTTATGAATAGTTTTATTAAGTTGGATTATTTTTTGAGAAATTTTGCTTGTATTGGAAATATATTTTTCTCGTGTAAAATAGTTCATTCTTGTTCGTTTATTTGAAATATGAATTGGAGATTTTAACTGTTGGAAATTAGACAAGTTTTGATTAATTTTTAATCTTTTTTAAAAAAAATTACGGATAAAGGTATGATAAAATTATTCTATTTAATATAAAAAAAGTGAATATGATGACATGTTTTGTCGCCCCAGACAGAACCTTTATTGTAATGTTGAATAAAATGTTAATTGTTTCTGAAATATTATATAAAATTTTGCTAAATAGTTATTAAATGGCTGTTTTTTGTAATATCCTAACCAGAAGGTAGGTCAGGATCTATGTTAATTACATATTATTTTTAAATGATACAAATGAAAAACATGATGATTGAATTTAAGTACTATCAAATTCTGATTTATTTGATGAAAATAATTCATTCTGATCTGCATATAAAATATATGACTATGGTTTAAAATTATTTGGTTTTTCTTTTTTTGAAAAAAGGTAATATGTGATTTTATAATTTAGTTTTTTAAGAAGCAATATCTGCTTAAGATGATTATTTTCATGCTAATTATGAAAAATAAATGATTAATAATTGGTATTTTTATTTTTGGATCTGAAGCATTGCTTCATTTTATTAATGTTAAATTTTAAACTATTAATTTATTTTTGCATAATAGTAAGTATTAATTATTTTAGAATATCTTTTAAATCCGAAATGCAATAAGTAATTTATATATTCTATATTTCTGTTATTTACTATATTGTTTTAATTACTATGTTATTTTTGTATGATATATTTGTTTTGTATTATAAATGTAGAGAAGTTTTGTATATTGATAGGTGTGAAATAATAACCCATGAGAAGAACCGTATAACTTAATATTAAAATAGAACCCTAAAAATTAATATTTATTTCTAAAAAGAAAAAGGCTACCTTGAAATAATTGCTTTTGCCTTCACTATATACATAAGCTAAAAGAAATACGCAAAGAATTACACAAATAAGATCCCATCGTGGAAAAACCAAGCTTTATATGTTAAATTGATATATTTCATCATAATTATTTAAAACCTGAAAGTATAGGATAACAGTTCCTGTTTCCCGATATTTCTAAACGCACTATATGCAACAAGGCATGGTATCTGTAGTAAGCACACTTGAAGTGCATATGCTGAGCCAATTTCCATACTATGATTATTGATTTAAAGTAGTTTATGAAGTTACTCTTTTACCTCAGTGCAATATTTCCATTAGTTGCAAATGATATAGCATTCTATATCCTGTAAGAATATAAAAATAAAATTAGTTATAAAACCATAAATTCCGTAGTATTTGGTACTAATGCAAATAAAGTGAACCCCAAAAATTTTTCATCTATATGAAAATTTTGAAGAACTACATCCACTGTATTAACTAACATTTCTAAAAAAAAAAAACGTAAACTAGAGAAATAATATGATTTAAAAATACCTGCCACTACAGAATATAACAGCGTTGATGTCAAAAGTATTAATGTACTTTTTTTTAGACTCCAGCTGGGCGCACCGTGTCCTGTATTATTCTCATGTTCATTTCCCTCTAGTTCATGTATATAACTTTGAGAATGTATAAGATTTTTTCTGAATTTATTGTTTTGTGTTTGCTCATATTCGTGATTACTTTGATTTTGAATCATTGATTCTTGAACATCCATTGCTAAGCCCATAGAATTAATAAAAGCATTTGTTTCGTTGTGAATAGTATCTTCTGGTTTATAGGAGTCTTGCATATATGATATTATAGAATCTTGAGGATGATTTCGTGAAGCAATATTTTGATGACATATATTATTATTATCACATGATGGAAATGTGCTATTAAGTCTTTTATTAAATTGATGCTCCAGAAAACTTTTTGGTATTATTTTTTTGAAAATTTGAGATTCTCGAATAGGTGTTTTAATCAATCGAGAAGTAATACTCTCTTTAGGTGTATCTAAAGCAGAAACGGTAATAGGAGTTTGCCATATCATTGCTGCATGAGTTCTTAATGTAAACCATAATCCAATTAAATATGAAAGAATAAGAGTTAATGCACATATATATGTAAATGGCTTTACAGAATTTTGGTAAAATGGATCATCAGGTGCATATGATTGGTCGAACTTGCACCTTTGACAATTATATATATATTTGCTTTTTGAACAAGGTAAACATTTTAATTCATACTATTTTTATTAAATTAATGTATAAAAAGAAATAAAAGGCATACTGTTCCGTAGATTTGATAAAATAAGGTGGGTGCAAATGCCCCAATAACTGCAAATAGCAACATTGTAGACGTAACGCCTGCAGATTTAGCATTGAACCTTTGTGTCTTCCTTCGTATAGCTCCTGCACACATTGATAAACCAGGCATTAAAAGAACACCTGCAAGCACACTACCGACTATGCTTCCCTCTACTAATCTAGCTTTTCCTTGATTTAATGCGATACAATAAAGATAAACTTCTACTACAGATCCAAAGAAAGCATTGATAGCTGCACCCATCCCAATGGATGACTGTGCAGAAATAGATGCAACAGCCATGCCAACAAGATATGATAAAGATACAATTGATAGAAGAGAAAGAACGAATATAGTTGCTGATGATGTAATAAAATAATTGTGTCCAAAAATGCTTCCTAAGAGATATTCGTCTGAAATAGTAAATAAAACTATAAACATCAAGTTTATGAAAAATATGTTTACTCCATCCACTGTATATTGATAATATTTTAAACCAAAGGCGCGATATGTACATACTAAAATTGTTGGGTTGGAAAATTCTCCCTGACGAAAGTCTGAATGAAAAACTATAGATAAAGGATGCCGTCTCATATGGTCAAATAATAGATAAGTTACTTTTGCCATTGGCATTGCGAAAACTATTAGCCAGCAAAATGCAGATACAAGTAAAAGAAGTGGTGCTAATAGGAGTTAAATTTACTAAAATTTCATAAAAATATACCTATTATTGAATAAAAAAGTAGAAAAAATACTATACGTCCAAAAGACCATTGACCCCTTCCAAATAATCTTCTTCGTCCTTTTCTTCTTATAGCATTGTTTGATCTATGAAAACAGCCAAGTAAACTCTCTGTATCTGATATACTATCAATGCTATCTCTTCGTCTACCAATAATTCTTTGAATAGGTAAATTATTATGTTTAGCTATTTCTAAATCAGTATATTCGTTTATGCTATGGCCTTCTCCTTCATCTTCTTCAGCATATGCTTCTTCAGATTTTAGTTCAACATATTGACCAAAAGGATAAAAGACATAACAAGATAATCCCCGAAGTACTCGACTATAATCTTTGTCGGGTTGACCAATTATGAGTATATAGCAAATAAATGATGTTATTAAAGCAATTAAGGCTAGCCACCATCCAAAGCATACCGTCCAAAGAATATTACCTATAAGATCTCTAGAAAAAATAGGTTCTCCTGGAGTAGAGTGAATATCGCCTTCTGCTGTTTTTTGTACAGATCGTGTTTTTTTATATAAAGCTGGTTTCCAAAGCCTAATACCAAAAGGATGCGTTTTATTAATTGCATCTTGATAAAATTAGGATATAAATGATATATAAAGGAATAGTATGAACCTTGTCTTTCTTTTAAAGTAAAACTTCCCTCGCTGTCGATACTATGAGAGATACTTTCATTATCGTTATGATTATCACACATTAATTTTCCAAAACTTTCATACTCTTCTCCAATAGTATCTTCGTCTATTTCATCTATAATTGTTTTGTTTTTTCCATAATCTCTTTTAAGGCCTTTTTTTTTTAATGTCTTATTTCGAAACTCTGACTCGAATTCTGAAAAAAACGCCTCTTCGTCTGCTTCAATTTCATTCTCATCATCTTCTGCTGAAAAATACCCTCTTTGTGGATGCGATATAACTCTAACAATATGTCTTTTGTAACGAGGATTGCGCGAATTGACTTGTTTAGAAGATGATGTAGTTGACGTTACTGAAACAGCACGTTGATTATATCCACTTCTACATGGATATGTTGATGACGATGTAAAGTTTCTCGTGTTTCTATTCTGTTGATGACTTATATTCGACGACGAACATCTAATTGTAGATGTAGAATCAAATGATGGTTGATTAGAATGACGCGCATTTTCTGCGCATGTATTCGAAATATCTAAGGGAGATTCATCTGTGTTACATTCATTTTCAGATATTTGAGAATTTGCAGTACGGAAACTCCCTTTGGATGCATATGATGATAATACTATATCTTTTTTTTCCATACTAAAAAAAATGATACTGATTGTTTAGAATTTAGTTTTGTCTTCTAAGGTGAAATTGCTGGTCGTTTATGTTAAAAGGTAATAAATTGACTATTATAATTCTTATAAACACGAATATTTTAATGAATAGTAATTTTTAATAACCGCTTAATTTTAAATTTATATTAAACCCTTGAAAAATTAATTTTTATAAATTTTCTATATTTAAACTATTTAAGTATATAAATTATTTAAAATGATATTTTTATAAATATTTATTTGTCTTTTTAAATATAAAAAAATAGAAGACAAACATTGTAAGTCATGTTTTAGATATTTTGTATACATTTTAGTATCATTTGAAAAATATATAGATATAAATGATAAAATATGCTCAATTTTGAAAGAAAAATGATTATAGGAGAGAGTTAGTATTTTTTATTAAGAAATATAAAGATTTTTAGAATATTTATACTTTTTAAAAAAATAAATAATTAAATTTTTTACAATTCTTTGTATAATTTAAAATGTTTAAGTGTATAAAATAGTAAATACAATGAAAATAATTAAATATATACGTATTCTAAAAATATGTGATTATTTGTATATATTAGATCTATAGAAATATATGATACATTTATTATCTCTCGTTTAATCTCTTGATTAGGAAATTTAGATAACGAAAAAAGATATAGTCCAATTGATAATAATTAAGAAAATGTAATAATTGCTTTGCAACAAAGATTTCTTTGAGTGATAAATTTAGAATAATGAGCTTTGAAATATATATAAAAGGTTGTTATTATTTTAATTTGTTTGATAATTTATAAAAGATTTAAATAAAAAATAGTCGATATTCGTGTATTTAAAGATTAATGAATATTTTAGATAAAGTTATTTCAAAATTGTTAAAACCTAGTAGGAATTGTGTCTTTCAGAAAAAAAATAATTATAATATAGAAAATAAAACTTTATCGAAAGATTGCGAGATTTCTGATTTAATGCATTTTAATGAAAAAAGTCCAGAGATAAATATAAAGCATACAAAATATATGAGATTTATAGAAAATAAAGTAGATTATCCTGTATTGTATACACGTTATTAATAATAAATTATAGAAAAATATTTTTATGCTCACTTTAGATACTTTAATAAATATAAATTTTCCTTTAAAGGGAATTAACCCTTCAAACCACTTGTATAAAAGTATGTGATCTGTATATATGAAATAATCAGGAATTATGATAGAGCTTTATCTCATAAAAGATAGACATATATAATTTAGTTTATATATATATATATGTATCTCTGTGTGTGTGTGTGTGTGTGTATGTTTAATATGTTTTAATTATATAGTTTTGATAGTTTGCTTTAATAGTTTGACTTTATCTGGTTTTGATGTTTTAAGGCCTATTTCTTCTTGATTTTCAACTGTTTCATTTGGGTTTGGAATGCTATTAGATATACTTAAAGGATCTTCAGTATTTTTCGTGTCTTTTGCATTTTGCTTTATATTTCCATTCCATATTCCACAATTCATGCAGATGTATTTAATTGATTCCCATTTTTCTCCATATGGAGCTAAACCATTATGAGTTCCACATTTTTTACATATTAAAGCATATCTATTTTCAGGGGATGTTTCATCTGGACCAATGATAAAATTTAAAATTCTAGAAATAAATGAATTATCTTGAGATAGTTTGACGTAAGAATCAGTAGGAAACGGTGTATCAGAAGTTGTAAAAAAAGATTCATGAATAGAGTTATCCGTATTGCTATTATTTGTGTGTCTTAGTCGAAGATTAGAAGTTTGATTTTGTTGATTTGAATGTTGGAAAGTAGGTTGTAAAAAATCAACGCTTGAGGATGAAAAACTATGTTTTGGTGTTTTTTTTCCTGAATCATTAAGATCAAGTAAAGAGACAGCAGGTTTTTCTGGTGTATTTCTTTGAGATCCAGAATATCGATCAATTAATAATTGTGTTGAATAAAAATTTGTTTTAGCTTTAAGTTCTTCTACTTTTTCATATTGCTTAGTCCTCAAAAGTTCTAAACTTGATTCTTAAACAATATTTATCAGAACTGTTTTTGGTTTTACATGTATTTACCTTCTGATGAAATCATTTTTGTATAATAAATGGTAAATATTACTCGTCCAAAATAAATACTAAAATAATAAATAATATATTTAAAGATAATTTTACTATTACCAAAAGAGAGAAATAATAAGGATGGAAAGTCTTAGGAACCATTTTTCAATATCTTCTGTGTTCCGCATATAAAATAAAATCCATATTAAGAAATAAATAAGATATAGAATTGTACAATATAAAGTAAAAAGTCTTTTGACACGTACAGAGCGAAGTCTAAATGTAGATAAACGGGATTCATGATGATTTATTTCTAATGCTAATTGTGAAAGAATTCGTTCATATGAATTTGTTGAAGAATCCTTCTAAAGTTTATTTTTTTTTAAAAAAAAAATAATACATGCCTTCTTAAACCAATTCCATATATGTTTCATTTTTTTTATTTATGCTACAAGTTTGAGACAGAAAATTGATTTTAAAGAAAAAATTATAAAAAATAGAACCTGAATTGTTATAAAAACGAATACTTTAACGATATAATTTAAATAGAATTTAATATAATAAAACTATAAATTTATTGATAAAAATTTTGTTTTTATATTTAATTTATTTAGATTTTTTGAAAGTTTAGTATAATTTTTGATAAGTAAAATTTTAGTTTATTATGAAATTTCATAGAAAGTAAAATGTCATAAAAATTTAAGTAAATTTTATTTTAGTCAGTAACTTATTGTAAGTGCATATATTGTTGTATTTATAATACACCTTGAATTCCAGCTATTTTTTGATTTATATTATTTTAAAAAATTATCTTAATTTAATATAAATAATATTTATATTAAAATTGTTGAAAAAATAAATCATTTATTGAAAAAAAATAGAAATTATAGATTTTTCTTAAAAGTTTGATTTTTTAATATTGAAATATAAAAATACTAGAGCTATTAAACCTATATTTTGAAATTTTTAGATAAAAAATAATCCGGATAAATTGATGTGTAGATAAATAGAAATATAAAAAAAAAACTTAGAATTTCTATATAAATGAATTTAGTGTGATAATGATATTGCAGTTTATAAGTAATAGTTAATATTATAGGAAAAATGGAATCAGAATAAATGATTAAGAGCTTAATGTCAAAGAAATTTAAGAATCGATGTGATATGGTTGTAATTGTAAAAGGTATAGACCGTAATAAAAAATGTAAAAGAAAACGTTTAACAGCAGCCTCCCTTAGAAACACCATTTGCTTTGTCCAGTAGGACATTAGATCCTTCTGAAACTCGATTCTCTTGAGCATCAATTAGTCGTTTTTTAATACCTCTATATATATGAGATTGTGAAATAGAGGAAAAATGTATACCGAGCAAGACAGAAAAATGCATCATCTACATTAATGTTCGATTTTGCACTTGCTTCTAAAAATGGTATACCATATTCATGAGCAAGAGCTTGTCCTTGTTCTTCTGAAACGACTCTTCGTTCTTCCCAATCACATTTATTTCCAATAAGAATTTTATTTACTCCCTCAGAGGCATATTGTTCAACATTTGAAATCCATAATCTAATATCTATGAAAATTAATAAATAATTATGAAAAACTAAAAGCCGACTTTGAAATGATTTTTCATCAGTTACATCATAAACAAGAAGAATTCCCATTGCACCACGATAATAAGCTAAAAGAATGTCAATATTCACTAATTAAAAGAATATACACTACCTGCTGTAATTGTTCGAAAACGTTCCTGGCCTATTATATGTTAATTTTATAAAATAAAATATTTTCGAAAAAAATAAAAGAAATATTTATACCAGCAGTATCCCATATTTGCAATTTAATTCGCTTCCCATCAAGTTCAATGGTTCGAATTTTAAAATCAATGCCAATAGTTGTAATAAAACTTGGTGTGAAAAAATCGTCACTAAATCTCAAAAGAAGACATGATTTTCCGACACCTATATTAGATTAAACGTATTAGGATTTCTAAATGGGGAAAAAATGATGTAATATATTAATATTTTAAAAAATTTTATAAGATATTTTGTTATAAAAAGACAAATCTGCCCGAAAAAACATACCGCTGTCGCCAATAAGAAGTAACTATAAAACATATACAATTAGTTTTGCTATTTTATGGGGAAAAATAAATCTTTGTAGACTTATTTGTCATTTTTTATATAAAGTATTTGTTTAAATATATTTTTCGTTAAACTTTGAAAAAAAACGCACCTTAATCAGATAATCATAGTTTCCTGAACGTAAATTATTCATAATATACGTTTTTCTCTTATTTTCTGAGACTTCTTATAAATTTTATTTAAAGTATTTTTAAAGTTCCGTTTTAGAATTTTAAAAAAAAATGAAAAATTATTGAAGATAAAATAAGAGATCTTTTATAGTTTTAAAGTGGGAATAGTATTCTCATATTTATTGAAGTAGTCTTAAAATACGATCTACAACACGTAGTTGATTAGTTATTTTAAGCGTTTTTGTATTTTCAAGATCATGCAAATCTTGAAGATAACTTGTATGTACATTTGCAGGAAGAGTATATGCATATGAGCGAAGAATCTGAACTTCACATAGTAGAAGACCTTGATTATAGTAAGAAAGGGTATCTTGGTCATTGCTCATAAGAAGAATACGTTCGATATTTCTAATGTTATTAATAAAAAAATATAATGAACTATATGTATACCTTAAACTAGGAAGAATTTTAGTTTTTAGTCTTTTTTTTGCAATGTTTCTTTTGTTCCAAATACCAAAAAAATATCTTAATATAAGGTAGCATACTGTTAGTCCCGGCATCACTCCAACAAAACCAAATACGAGTTCTTGACTTTTTAATAATTTATCTATCCCATTTATTACAACTTCCACATCAACTTTTGTTTTTTGTATTTGAATAAGTAAACTACGAATTAATTTCCCTGTTACTATGGATTTTATCGGTGTTTTCATATGTTTCTCATATGCTAATAATGTGGAAGTTAAATCTCCTAATCTTACATTTTCCCTTAGTGTTTGCATACTTTTTCCTCGTGAATAAGCTGGGTTATCTATAGCAAAATCTACAACCATTCTTTCAAGACTTTGTAAATCAGTTTCAAGACTTTTTTTACTCATGAGTGCAATTTCGCTTTGTCTATCATGATGAATTATACTAACAATTTTCTCAATAGGAGAAATAACCCAGTTTTTCCAAAAACTTATTGACATTTTAATAAATTCTTTAAGCCATTCAGATAGTGCTTTTTTTTTAGATAATACAATTTGAAAAATACTAGATGCTGAGAAAGAAAAAATTAAAACTGGAAGCCAGTATCGTATAAATATAGATGGACGGCCATGGTTACGTATATATAATGAGGACATATTCTGAATTTGAGTAATATTATTTATTATATCATTTAGAAAAGTAGCAGTAGAACTTAATGAATTAGGAAAAAACGTTTCAGGTTTTTTTTCAGATATTTGTGATATTGAATTAGATAGAAGTTGAATTCTTTTGACTGTGATTTCTTTCCAATTTTTTTCTAAGTTGAAGTCAATGTTCATGAGATGACCTATAGCTATTGCCTTTTGTTTTTGTAATTTTAAAAGATATTTTTGTTTTTCTATAATTTCATGACGTATAAGACCATAAATAGGTAACAATTGCGATCTTTCATGTATAAATATATTAGGAAATGCTATTTTATGAAAAAGTGATCTATTTTGAATATGTTTTTTTATGTTTCTAAAAACTTGAAAAGAAAGATTATTTTGAGAAAAAATGTAATTTTGACGAATAAATAAGAAAATCCGTAGCGGCAATGCTATTTTATTAGGATAAGTATTGATTTTGGAAAATAAATACTAACTCTGTAAAAGATAAATCATAGACAACCAAGGACTTGAAGCAATTCTATTCCAATAGATAAGTCCTTCAGAAATAGGTAATATATGTTTAAATAAGTATTTTAGAAAATGTTCATAAACATTAATTGTACAAAATGATAATATTAGCCAATTTATATCATTTTCTTTTTCTTTTGAAATTTTCTTTAATAATTCATTAATACGAGTTATGCTTATTTTTTTTTTAAAAACATCCAGGTCTTGTTTAATTTCTTTTAATTCTAAATTATCAATTTTAATAAAATTAAGTTGATAACGTAGATCTTTTATTAATGTATCAACTGTTGATTCCATAAATTTTTAATAAAGTATTTCCTTTTTTAGAAAATCTTAAAAGCTTTTTATCTTTTTTTAAAAAGCAAATTAAATAATTCTTTATCATTAATGTTTTAAAGGTTAATTTCTAATTTTAATATCATATAGGGTTTAACCCCCTCCTGTATCTTTTATAGCAGTCACTATCTCGTTCAGAAATGAACGATGAAGGTATTGAAAGTTAAAAGAAATTGCATGAAAAATATTGATAAAGTCACAGTTGAATATTGCCTATCCTGCAAATGGCACTCAGAAGCTCATTGATATTGATGATGAGCGGAAACTGTAGGTTAAATGTCTTAAGAAACTTAAAATAATGATTTAGTCGAGTATTTATGGAAAAACGTATGGGCCAAGAAGTGCCTGGAGACTCTGTAGATGATCAATTTAAGGGATATGTATTTAAGATTACTGGCGGTAATGATAAGCAAGGATTTCCAATGAAACAGGGTGTGCTTCTTTCATCAAGAGCTCGACTTTTGTTATCAAAAGGACATTCTTGTTATAGACCTCGGCGTGATGGAGAAAGAGTAAGAAAAAGTGTTCGTGGTTGTATTGTTGCAAATGATCTTTCGGTCATGAGTTTGGTTATTGTGAAACAGGGTGAAAAAGATATTCCAGGTTTAACTGATGTTGCAAATCCTAAAAGACTTGGTCCAAAAAGGGCATCTAAAATTCGGCGTTTTTTTAATTTGAGCAAAGAGGATGATGTTCGGAGGTTTGTTATTCGTCGGGAAGTTTTTCCTAAAGGTGAAGGCAAAAAATCTTATACTAAAGCACCTAAGATTCAGCGTCTTGTAACGTATGTTTCTTTTGAACTTATTTGTTTTTTTTTTTATGTTTATAGGCCTAAAGTACTTCAGCGGAAGAGATTGCGTCTTCGACTTAAACGTGAAGCTTCTGAGAAACAAAAGCAGGCTGCAGCTGAATATGCTTTACTTCTTAATAGGCGTATTGCTGAACAAAAGGCCAAAAGGGCTGAGATTAAAAAGAAGCGCTCATGTTCCTTAAAGAAGTAGTTTAGGAGTAGTTTATTACATTTTTCATATTGTATAGTTTATATTTATTTTTATACATTTATATTATTTTTTATTTTTACGAATTTTTAATATCTATTTTTTTAAGACATTCAAGAATTTTATTATTAAAATAGCTGTAGAGGGCCTTGGGATTTCAAATATTTTTATATTTTGGTTTATTTCTTGTATAACTTATTTTTTGATGATTTCAAATTCTATTAAGATTTTTTCTGGTTTATTGGTTTTTTTTGATCAAGTTTTGTTAATAAATAGATAGGAAATAGTCATCCTGAACTTGCGGAAAAGGTTGCAAAGAGGTTGGTGTATATTTTTTGTCGAATATATCTCGATTTGTTTTATATAGGATTGGTATTACAGTTGGTAAAATAAATGTTACAAAATATTCTAACCAGGAGATGGCTATTTCAATAGGTAGTTATTGGATTTTTGAAACATATTTGCTTATTTTTTTGAAAAAAGGTGAATCTGTGAGAGACGAAGATGTTTTTATTATTCAAACTGGATGTGACTCTATTAATGATCATTTAATGGAATTACTTATTATGATTAATGCATGTAAAACTGCATCTGCTCGTAGAGTATATTTCGAATGTATGTCCTTGTAATTATGGTAATAATTTTTAGATTACTGCTGTTATACCTTGTTTTCCTTATTCGAGACAAGATAAAAAAGATAAAAGTCGTGCACCTATAACTGCAAAGCTAGTTGCAAATATGCTTCAAACTGTTGGATGTAATCATATAATTGTACACATCTTTTTTTGTTTTTTTTTTTGATTAATTCTTATAAAGACTATGGACCTCCATGCTTCTCAAATTCAAGGATTTTTTGATGTTCCAGTTGATAAGTATGTTTTTATTTATGAAGAGAATACTTAGCACTAATGTCTTCTTAGTGTAGGATATCATGTATTTATTTTTGCTTTAGCTTATTTAATTAGCTTTTTGCTGAGCCATCAATGCTTAAATATATTCAAGAAACTGTTGATTATAAAAATGCTGTGATTGTTTCTCCTGATGCTGGGGGTGCAAAAAGGTAGATTTATTGATTCGAATATTTTTATTTTATAGTTTTTAGAGCTACTGCTATTGCCGATCGTCTTGATCTCGACTTTGCTCTTATCCATAAAGAACGACAAAAAGTGAATGAAGTTTCAAGAATGGTTTTAGTTGGAAATGTTAAAGGAAAGGTTGCTATTCTTGTTGATGACATGGTAGATACTTGTGGAACATTGTCTCATGCTGCTGAGACTCTTATGAATAATGGCGCATTATCTGTTTTAGCTGTAGTTACGCATGGGATCTTAAGTGGAAATGCAATTCAATATATAAACGAAAGTCAATTAGAAAAGGTGGTAGTTACAAATACAATTCCTCATGATGATAAAAAGGCTTTATGTAGTAAAATAGAAACAATAGATATTGCACCTGTATTAGCTGAATGTATTCGGCGAATACATTATGGTGAAAGGTGAGTTATAATGCTTAAATAGTTTTGTTTAATAATATTAGTGTGTCTGTTTTATTTACACAAGCACCTTCATAAAGGATAGAAAATAGAAATTTACACTTATATCATTGAAAAATAAAATGATGTTTTGATTTAATTTAATGAAGTATTTTAATATATTGTGATCTATATTTTTTATTATAAATTAACACAATTATTAATGTTATTATTTCTTAACATGAAATTATAAATAATATTCGTATTTACTTTGTGTAGCATATTATAATTTTTCGAGACTTAATACTAAAATATTATAATATTAATAGAATTTCTGATAGCAATTATATATTTACTTAGATCATCATATCTTCCTTTTCTTAGAAAATCTATTTCCTTTAGTTTTGTAGCAGTTTCAATTATCTTTTTTTTGGGAATATTTAATAGATTTTTTGACGTTTTTGAAAGCAGTATGTTATAATTAATATATGCATTCATTAAATCTTATTATATAAATTAAAAAGATGAATATTTTATGTTATAAACATACATTTTCTGTTTGGTTCTAACTCCATTAGATCTTCTATCATTTTAATTTCCTGATTAATATAATTTAGTTTAACTGTAACATCATCTGATAATAGGGAATCGTTTAATTTAGATATACTATTTAATAGCCAGTTATGATAAGTCCATATACTGCAATTATCAGGAGATGTATAAATAATAGATTTAGTTAAAAATAATTCTAATTAATTGAATAAATATAAGAATTATTAGTATTAATAATACCTTGATCAAAAAAATGCTTTCTTTCCAAATAGTCATAAGACGATTCGTTTATAAAGCGAGGTATCAATGTTGTCCTATAGTGAAAAGCACTGAAATTAGAGAAGTTGTCTTTAAGAACAGATGTAGTATAATCTAATTCATTCTTTACATATGAAGTTTTATTTTGTTTTTCAAGCATGGGAATTATATATTGTCGATAGTTCCAAGCATGAACTAAATTTTTTATTTAGCAATATAAATAGATAATTAGAAAGAAAAATTATGTTACAATTTTTAGAATCTTTGGTTAATATAAGGTCTAGAAACGCCTTTTCTTGTTCCCAAATAGGAAAAGGTGCATTTTCAAAACACCATTTCCTATGAGACCAAATATTATATATTTTTGGATATTTCTTTATTAATTCATTTAAAAATTGTAGTTCTTTTGAAATAATGTTTTGTATGATAGTTTTATCATATTCTGTATGAAGCAGAACCCCATTTTTTAGAATATCCCTTCTATAATTCCATATAGTATAATTTTCATAACTCTCTTTTAAAAATTCTGTTGTAAGAGTCAATATTTCATAGTTATAGTTATTATTTTTAAACTATAAATATTTTTAGTCAAAGTTAAAAATCTAATAGATGTTTACATGTTTCTGAATATCTTTTAAAAGTGATTCTATTTCTTTGTGTGTTTTCTTTTTTGATGTATTTTTATTCTAAAAAATATTATTATTGATAAACAAATTTGTTTAAAAACCATATTAAATTTTTAAAATTGGGTTACCGATTTGCGTTAGAAAATTAAACTATAGAAATTAATAAAGTTTCTGATAAGATCGATACGTATTTATTTTTGCTTTGTATAATATAGCTAGCTTTGCTTTCACGAGGCTTTATATTCTTTTAAAAGTTATATTTTACAGTGATAAACTATATGCATTATAGTTTAAGAAATTAGCATTTGTTTTGATAAACATAATATTTTCTAATACAGAATTTAGGAAGGAAAACTCTTGAAATACTTTTAGTAGTCTAGATTTATCATCAACTTCTGTTTTAATTTCAGAATCAATAAAATTGATGTCGTCTATTCAAACTACACCTTCAAAAATTATTAAATCATTGCGTTCAAGTCCGGACAGATTTATTCCTACAGGTCATTCTGTAAGTACTTTTCGTATGCGTTCACCTGGACCTAAGAAAATTTCTACTGATAATGACAATGGATCTCCAAGATCATCTAAGGTAATATCAGAAACTCATGAATCTCGCATTGCGGAGGCACTTGGTTTCGATCGTTCTTCAAATGTTTTTATATATCAAAAGCCTCCTTGTTTGACGCGATGTAAGCCTTGTGATGATCAGTTAGATCTTTTAAATTTTTCTACTTCCAAGGCTATACCAAAACGCCCAGTATCAATGCAGCCTATAAAAGTTTTAGATGCACCTAATCTTCGTGATGATTTTTATACCACTTTGCTTGCTTGGAGTAGTAAAGGCGACTTAGCTGTTGGACTTGCTGACAATGTTTATTTATGGAATAATACTGATGGAACAACTCAAGTTCCTGAAGACTTTTCTGATCAGTTTGTATCTTCTCTTGCATTTTCTTATCATGGAGATATTTTGGCTATTGGGCGTGTTGATGGAATGGTTCAATTTTGGTCTAAAGGAGAATATGCACCTCGTTTAGAATTAGCACATGCAGGTGATATAGGTTGTATGACATGGAGACCAAAACATCCATTACGTTCAAAAAGTAAAAATGATCTTTTAGTTGGTGCACATAATGGGAAAATATATTATTATGAAATAGAATGGACAAATTCTTCTGCTAATGCTCGGTTATTAAAAATTATTTCAAATGCTCATCAGGAACAAATTTGTGGATTGGCATGGAATATAGATGGGACTCAGTTTGCTACTGGAGGAAATGACAATTTTGTATGTTTATTTGATGCTTTACGATTAGATAAACCTAAAATTGTATGGCAACATTTCGCTGCTGTTAAAGCACTTGCATTTTGTCCTTGGCAAAAATCTTTGTTAGCTACTGGTAATTTTATTGAGTATATAGAAGATAATAGAGTAAAAAAATTATAGGAGGTGGTTCTCATGATAAACGTATACGATTTTACCATACCTATACTGGAGCATTGATAAATATGATAGATTGCGGAGGTCAAGTGACATCTCTTACTTGGTCACCTACTTATAGAGAAATTTGTGCTACTTTTGGCTATTCTTTTTCAGATATATCTCATAGAATTGCTGTATATGCTTGGCCTACGTTAAAACTTTTAGTTTCTATACCTGCTGGTCATCCTGAACTGCGTGCTATTTATGCAGTTAATACTGTAGCTAAAAATGAGAATGGTGAAAACGTTGGTGGAGGAACAATAGTTGTTGCAGCAAGTGATGAAACAGTAAGGTTTTATAAAATGTGGGAAGATGAAAGAGGGTCTATAGCCAGTGGAGGTGGAGGAAGAGCTGTACGATGGGAAGGAGTGTTTGGTAGTGACATTGTTGAATTGGTTGAGGGAATAGATAGAGAAGGGAATGAAAAAATTCGGTAACGTTTAAGATTATTATTTACATCATTGATGGAAGTTTATTTTCGTATGGTGCTAGTAGATAAAGAATATAATGTTTTATTTATATCATGCATTGATTTATTTTATCAGGGTTACTCTATTTGCATATTAATATTCTATTTTTATTTATAGAATGCTTTAATAATTGTATTATTTTGATTTTTTAAATATTTTCAAAAAGAAAAACAGGATGACCAGGCATAGAATTTTTTGCGTTATCTGGAATTGTGTTAATTCTATTACCATTTAGGATTGATTCTGCTGATATAATCTCTTCATCGTTATATGTTATTTTAATGATTTCAATTATAGTTATTCCTATGTTTTGCTTCAGAAAAGATATACTGCTAGATAATACGTCTAATTCATTGAATAGTATTTCTTTTTTAAACATTTTTTCATCAGTTTTTTTTTTATTTAATATTGATAATTTCATTTGTTGAATAAATGGTATAGCTTTTTTCATTTCTTCCATTTTTGATATTTTGGATGACAAGACTTCTTCATTAAACATTTTTTTTTCCTATATATATTAAGGAAAAGAATAATTATGCAATAAAATAGAAATACTTCATCATAACATTCTTGAAGAAGATCAATATATTTTTGCTTCGATTTTGGAAAATCGGTTGAAACAAAGATTGTTATTTTTTTTGGCTTTTTAGGGTTAAATAAAATATTTTTACCTTTTTTTTGTTTTTTTAGTTGCTGTTTTTCTTCTTCCCTAATTATTTTGACAAGAGATCGAAGATATGACAAACTATAAGATATAGAATTATTAATAGGTTTTGAAATCAGTGGAAAATAAGCATCATGGATACATGAATTCTTAAAAATAATTAGAAAAAAATGTATTATATAATGTGATTTTACATTTTTCAAAATGTCTGACCATATAAATTCACTAAAATGTGGAATAAAAGGTAATACTAGTAAAACTTGAACCTCGATCCATCTTCTTATTAAGTTTCTATGTACTCCGTGATCAAGAGTAACTTCTCGATACCAATCTCTAGCAGCTTGAAAATCATAAAAACCAACTTTTAACGCTAATTTATATGATGTGCTCTTAAACTTAATAAATGGGATTTATAAATAGTTTTTTTACCTTACATAGTGGTTATATGTTAGTTGAATTAGCTCATTCATTTCATTTTCAAAAGCATAGTCATGGAAATTCATTTCCCCATTTCTAAAATTATCTAATTTTTCAATTTGGTCCTAATATTTAGTAAGAATGAGATACTAAAAATATAATGATAATACTTTACACCATAATCCTAATGTATACAAACGTAATATTGCTGAGTTAGCTGTTGTTTCTTCGAAATTTGCATCACTAAGGCTATCACCCGCATCTGCCATAGCTAATCTAGTAGCATCTGCTCCAAATTTTTCTACTGCTTCTTTTAATGTTAAAAAATTTCCCGTTGATTTAGACATTTTTTCTCCATTTAATAGTAAATGACCATTTCCTCTAACAGACTTAGGCCATATATCTTCACGAAATATTGCTGTGTGAATATATATCCAAAAAGTTAAATGATTAGGGATTAAATCTTTTCCGGAAACCCTGAGATCTAAAGGATAAAAATATTCGAATTCTCGTCTCAATTTGTCAAGTATATAAATTGGTATTTTTGTGTTTGGTTTAGAACCATAACAAAAGATATAATCCCATACATCATCTGTCATGTCCTGTGCTTCTATATTAGCTGGACCTTTTCTTAATCCCATAATATCTTCGTGAAGAAGATGAGCAACAGTATAATAAGACATATAAATAGTAGAATCTGTTAAACTTTCTACAAGATATTGAGGATCCCAGGGAAGACGTGAGCCCAAACCATAAGATCTTGAACATGCCCATTGATTTAACCATTCAAGAGTTCCTTCAAACGCATGTCTAGTTTCATCGCCATATGTTTCCATCCTAGACAGACATTTCTTTGCCTCTTGTTTCCAGCTTTCTTCTCCATAGTCTATATACCATTGATCACATAAAGCTACGATACATTGATCGCCACTTCTACTAATAACAAGTCCTTCAGGCTCACTATATATGAAGGCAATTCCTTTAATAATTAAATCAGAGAGAATTTTCGGTTTAGCTTCTTCAACTCTTTCTCCTTTATATTTACCTATAAGCATGGTTCCGTAATAATAACCCTGTTTATATATTAATTCTTTTGCTTCTGCTAGTTGTTTAGAATCTTTTGGACTTTGGATTTTCATTTCTTTATATAATTTAGGAGCTGCTAAATCCCCGTACAATGGAGTATGGATTATAGGTATTGGATCAAAAGACACCCATTCTTTTTTAATTCCATAATATGACGCTTTTTTTGTTAAATCCAAAACGGTTGCATAATCATCTGGTGAATCTGAAGGAACAGATATAACAATAGCTGTTCCTTTATTTACAAGTATACTTTCCATAGGCAAAACATACACTTCCGTATATATACTTAAAGGTGCTTTAACCTTTGTCCCAATTATTGATGAACCTTTTAAATCTACAATTTTGTGAATAATTCCTTTTTCTGGGGATAATTTCTGAAAAGCCATATTTTTTGCTGATCTTGGAGTACAAAGAAAGTATTCATTAGGATTATTTGATTTAAATATTCCATAAGAAATATCAGACTTAACAAAACAGGAAGTTTGCCCGTATAGTGTTTCTGGTCTTAATGTTGCTGCAATCATATATATAGATATTCCAGAAAGATTAAAATTAACGAGTATAGATTTTGCTTCTTCAGACCATGAAATAACTTCTAACTTTATGCATGTATACTCTTGAGGACGAATGCCTTCTCCTTGTTGTCTATCATGATCCATGCAAGGTTGATTATCTTTCGTACTAAAAATAGTATATCGCTCGCCAAATTTTATTTTTTCTAATTCTTTTAGGCGATTCATCTGCCAACGTATAAAACTATCATAGTATGGATTGGAATTGGTAGTAATAAAAGATCTTCTCCAATCAATACGAGCGCCAAAATTTTCAGCATCTTGTTTACATATATCTGGAAAATATTTTAACCAGTATTCTGCATCTGCAAATTTATATATTTCTTCATTAGGTATACCTAAAAGTCGCATAATTTGGAATTGATGTTCCAAGTTATGTTTTTTTATTGATACTTTCCCTTTTTTTGAGTGAAACTTAGTTAAATCTTTTTCATTAGAAGCGGAATCTATACACTTCTCATCTTTTTCTATGTATCCTGAAAAATCTTTTCCATACAGTTTAATTTCCCTTTGAAGCTTATCAGCACAAGCCTAGATTTATTTAATAATATAATAGCTTTAAATTTTTTAAATACTTTTATAGGCATTCCTGTGCAATGCATTCCTAGAGGAAAAAGAGATCTTTTTCCTCTCATACGTTCAAATCCAACAGCAAAATCGACTTTTGTCATAGTGAAAGCGTGCCCTAAGTGTAATGATCCATTCATATATGGATAAGCCCTGGATTTTTCAAGAGAAAAAAAAACTAAGAAAAAACCCTTACATGGTTCCAAAGAATTTAGGATACTTCTCATGTAAAATATTTATATCATGGGTTGGTTCATCTTCAAGAGAAGGTGCATTTACCTCAAAAATTTTTTTTTTTTTCCATTTATCTTGAAAGCGTTTTTCATTATTAATTAAAAAATCTCTTTTAAATGTCTAAATATATTGATGTTAATTTTTAAAATCATTTAAAGCTATAGTTTTACATTTTGAAGCTGAAGCGTTGAAACTAATTTATTTAATGAATCATCAATTTCTTGGTTTTTTATCATGTGAATTTTTTAATATAATTTTAATTATGTATTTTTATTAAATTTCGAATTTTTTAGATTTTTTTATAAACTATTAAATTTTTTAAGTATGTTTTAGTAAAAAATTAGTTTAAATAATTTAAAATTGGCTAATTTTAAATGGTTGTTTTTTTAAATTATAAATTTTATCTTTATTTTCTTATTTTGGAAAAACATTTTTATACTATAAAATATTTTATGTTTTAAGTTCTATTCAATATTTTAATAATATTTTTGATTTATATTTTGGATTTATTATCTATTTTAACTAGCTTTTAATATAGATTTTGTTTAAATTTATAAAAATATTATTGAATAATTTTGATTATTTTGGGTTTTAAAATATTTTATAAATTTATATCTTTGTCCAGAAAATGCGTCTAAAGAATTTTGTAGGCCAATGTATATTCGTTTTGGTATTTGTTTTTAAAAGGAATTTTATGATTTTTCAACATATCTAAATGTTATAAGGATTTCAGAAGTTATGAATATGATATTTTCATGATATGGATCCGATTATGCAGATATAATAATATTAGTTTTTTAAAATTTTTTTAAGTTACTAATAAAGGCTATAAGAATGTTGTTGGTATGTAATTTTTTTTATCATATATTATATATATATATATATGATGACATTATATACAGACCTGTTCTGAATACTTAAAAAGTATTGAAGACATTATATTGCATTATTTTATTTATCTGATTGTGATAAATTTAGTTTATTGTTAAGTGCTTTTTTGCTAATGAAAAATAGGAATATATTAACTAGTGATATTTATTATGTTATTTGTTGATTTAGTGGTGATAATAGAAGATATATAAATATATAATGTTTTTAGAAGAGAAAATATATAATGTTTTTAGAAGGGAAAATATATAATGTTTTTAGAAGGGAAAATATATAATTTGATTTGATGGCAATTTATAGATAGATTATTTTTAGTTTAATAATTCTTTAAATTTTAATGATTTTGAATTTTTTGAAAAGCTTATATTATTTATAAAAATTAATATATTTGTTTTTGTTTAACACTAATTTTTATTATTATATATGTTTTAATGGTATTTTAATTTCTGAATAAATACTAATATTAAATATTTAATAATTTGATTGATTTTTTAATAAAAATTGAATATTTATGAAAGTATATTAAATTTTAGTTTGAAAATAATATATTGATTTTTAATTTGAAAATTTATTAAATTTAGTAATTGATGAATTGTATTAAATATTTTTTAAGAAAAGTGAAATTAAGGAAAATAAAAAAAATATATATTTTTATGATAAATTATAAAGTAATGTAAATTCAAAATACCAAATGATTTTTATAAAAAAGCTAAATATATAATTTATGAATATAATATTGATTTCTCCTTAAACATTGAAAAATATTGTTATTTTGATAGTATTAGTTTCTAATATTTGATAATTTTAAATTTTTGAATTCTCTTAAAATGAATATTTTTATAGACAAATTTATAAAAAAAAATAATTTATAGTTATAATTTTTTAAGTTCTATTGAAATATATATATAATTTTATAAATGTATAATAATTTTTTTTAGAAAAAAGTAGATATAATAAAAATATACTTCAAAAAAAATATCAACTTGATTATTTAAAAAATCCTTCAGGCGGCTCACAACTACAAAAAAAGTTTAAATCACCCCAAGCATCATCTATTCTAGCAGTAGAGGGCCAAAATTTTCGCTTTTTAAGATACTCCAAAGGATAAGCTGCTTGTTCTTTAGTATAGGGTTTATTCCATTCCTCGAAAATAAAATCATCTAATGGATGTGGGGCATTAGAAAGCAAATTATTTCCTTTAGGTTGTTTTCCTTCCTCAATTTCCTTTATTTCTTTTCTAATAGAGACTAATGCATCACAAAATCTATCCATTTCTGCTATACTTTCACATTCTGTAGGTTCTATCATTAAAGTATTTACTACAGGCTATTAAAAATTAGGATTAATTAAAAAAAAACGTTTTCAATTACCCAAGACATTGTTGGAGCATGGAATGAATAATCTTGCAAACGTTTAGCAATATCTATAGCTTCAATTCCTAATTTTTTAAATTCACGGACATCTAGAATAAATTCATGGGCACACATTCCTTCTGAATTAGTATATAATATCTTATAATGTTTAGATAGTTTAGATGCCATATAATTTGCATTTAAAAGTGCAATTTTTGATGCACGAATAAGGCCTTTTCCTCCTATTTATAGTTAAAAAAAAATATTTTCCGTATAGAACCAATACCTAGCATTTTAATATAAGCCCATGAAATAGGTAAAATGCTAGCAGAACCCCAAGGTGCAGAAGCGACTGGAGGAATAGCTTTTTTTCCACCTGTTTCAACTATTGGATGACCAGGAATGTAATCTAATAAATGATCTTTCATTGCGCATACGCCAACTCCAGGTCCTCCCCCTCCATGAGGTATGCAAAATCTATATCAGTTATTCAAATTTAAATTTGGTTTTGACAGTATTACGTTTTATGCAAATTCAAGTGACAGATATCAATACCTATTTTTCCTGGACTACAAAGTCCAATTTGTGCATTCATATTTGCACCATCAAGATAGACTTGTCCACCAAAGTCATGAATAATTTTTAATGCTTCTACAATATAAGGTTCAAAAACACCATAAGTACTTGGATATGTAACCATAAAAACTGCTAGATTATCTTTATGTAGTTGTGCTTTCATTTTAAGATCATCTAATTGTATATTTCCATTAGAATCACATTTTACAGGAACGACTTTCATTCCAGCCATAACAGCAGAAGCAGGATTTGTACCATGAGCAGATATTGGAATAAGGCATATATTACGATGACCTTGATTATTTTCTTTATGATATTTTGAAATAATTTGAAGTCCTGTATATTCACCACTAGCTCCAGAATTCGGCTGAAATGTACATCCGTTAAATCCAGTAATTGATAATAAATCATTTTCTAAGTCTTTAATAAGCATGTGATAGCCTTCTACTTGATCGCTTGGAACAAATGGATGAAGAGAATTGAATTCCGGCCATGTAACGCCTAGCATTTCTGTAGTTGCATTTAATTTCATAGTACAGCTTCCAAGAGGTATCATAGAGCACGTTAAAGATAAATCTTTAGATTGAAGATGATGTATATATCGAAGTATTTCTGTTTCAGTATGGTATGAATTGAAAATTTCATGTTGTAAAAACTCATTTTTTCGTTGAAATTTTTCTGGTAACATAGCAGGTGATTCAATTGATATGTTTAATTTTTTTGCAATAGATGTAGGTGTTTCTAAATTATAGCTAGATATAGTGAAAATATCAAAAAGATGTTTCATATCATCTTCGGTTACTGTTTCATCTAAAGTTATACCAATAGTTTCTTCATCAATAGGACGTAAATTATATTTTTTTGATAACGCTTTTTTTAAAAGTTGATCAGCGTTACAGTTTTTCAATTTAATAGTTAATGTATCAAAATATATTTCATTATACAGACAATGTCCTTGTTTTTTAATAAACTCTCCAAGTATTTTCGTTAAACTTAAAATTCTTTTTGCTGTATTTTGAAGTCCTATAGGACCATGATAAATTGCATATAAAGATGCCTAAAAAAATAAATATGTATAATATCTAAATAGTGATAATACCATAATAGCAAGCAAAACTTGTGATGTACAAATATTACTAGTAGCTTTTTCGCGTCGAATGTGTTGTTCACGTGTTTGTAAAGCAAGACGGTAGGCAAGTTTTCCGCGACGATCTTTACTAATTCCAACTACACGTCCAGGAATTTTACGTTTATAAAGATCATTGCATGCAATAAATGCTGCATGAGGTCCGCCAAATCCCATTGGTATTCCAAATCTTTGAGAAGAACCAACAATAATATCTGCTCCCCATTGACTTGGAGATTGCAATAATGTTAAAGAGAGTAAGTCAACTGCACATATAATATGAGCATTAAAAGAATGAACATATTGAGAAAAAGAAGTGTAATCATGAATTCCTCCAAATGTGTCTGGATATTGTAATAATATTCCAAAAATGTCATTTTTCAATGGTTCTATTTTTTCTTTTGTAGGTTTTCCTATAACGATGTTGATACCATAGCCAGAGGATCGTAATTTGAGAACTTCTATTGTTTGTGGATGTGCATTTATATCTACATAAAAAGTTTTCCGTTTTTGTTTTAGTATAGAAAATACCATTGTCATAGCCTCTGAAGCAGCAGTACCCTCATCAAGTAATGATGCGTTAGATATAGGAAGTTCTGTAAGATCTGAAATCATGGTTTGATAATTAATTAAACACTCTAATCGACCTTGAGATATTTCTGGTTGATAAGGAGTATAGCTAGTATACCATGCTGGATTCTCAAGAATATTACGCTGGATAACAGAGGGAACATTTGTTCCAACATAACCCATTCCAATTAGACTTTTTATAAGGCGATTTTTTGATGCAAGTTTACGTAAACGAGAAACTAATTCGCTTTCGCTAAGTTCTTTACCTAAAGCATCTTCAATTTCTTTTTCGTTTATTAAAATATTACTAGGAATAGTTTTTTTGATAAATGTATCAAGATCATTTAATCCAATTTGTTTAAGGAGATGGTTTTCTTCTTTGAAACCATTGACACCCAAATGCCGTCGTTCTAAACAGTCTAATGCTTTATATATGCTATTATGTGTCCAGGATTTGCTGATTCTTATGTATGATTTCCCATGAAATATTTTGTTTATTATTTTTTTTTTTATAAGTCCTGTTTTATATAAAGTTTGCATTTTTTTAACAAAAAAATAGATTAAATTGTATTATGAAATATTTTAATTATTAACAAAAAGGTTTTTACGTAGAAATATTGGAAATTAAATTTAATAAAATTTATAATCTATGATTTTTTTATTTTCATGAGAAAATATGAATAAAATGTGTTAATATACAATTTAAAAAAAAAATATGCAATAATTAACATATTAGTATATATAAAAAAATATTTAGAAATATATCTAAAAATAATATATTATTTTTTATTATTATGATTTTAATAGTGTTTTTGTTATATTTATTTTTTGATATTCTGTAAATAATTATGTTTTTTTTTTTAATACTATAAAATGTATAATGTTTTTTGTAGTATTATTGAAATATTTATATAAATGTTTGATAATATTTTAATTTAAGAATCCTGTAATTCTATTTCTACTGTATTTTTTCATTTATATTAACTTAATAGATGCTTTAACTTTATATTATAATGCTATAATTGCTGTATTTCTTGCTTTTATTTATTTAAATTATTAAGTAGTAGTTATAAAATATTTCTAATATATTGGTAATATTGTATATTTAGTTTAAATATCTAAAAATTAACATATAATTTTTTATATAAATGTTTAATCCTAAAAAAATATTGTTTTTGTAAAAAAATATTGAATATATTTTAATACTTTATTAAAATGTTATATAGCTCCTTATTCAAATTATATAAAAAAATAGCTGAAAAAAATGTATAATTTTATTATTGGAATATAAGATATGCAAATTAGACTTAAAACTATAATTTTACAACTTATTGAAAATTGTAAAAAAATAAAATTTGTTTAGAAAAAATATATTTAAAAAAAATATAAAAATATTATAATATGCTATTTTTTTAACTATTTTAATGAATTGATATTTTTATAAATAACCCTTTAAAATGGTTATATAAAATATGATTATATAATAAAAATTTATATAATAGGTTGAGGTAGAAGATTGAATACTACTCTTTTTCGAATTATTTCTAATACATCAATTATTTCATCATGATAAGATTCATTGTCATTAGATTGGATATTTTTTTTACTTCTACGACGTAGGACTGCAAAAGGTTGTAAAAGAGTTTCAATTTTTCCTTCAAGATAATGATATCCAATTTTTAAATAAATACATTCTTTCTGCTCTTTCATGTTAATAGCATATAAGATAATTATTGCTTTTGGAACTTCACAATTGAATCATAGTATATTTTACCAATATGTCTATCGGTATTGTCAGTATCATCTCGTTCAATGGTTCCTTGTATTTCTAATAAAATTAATTCATGACCTCCAAGAATATTCATGATTATAGGTATATAATCTTTAAGTGATGTTTTTATATTCTTGTTTTTTTCAGGTGGTGTAATTAAAGCAATCGGATATATTTTTTTTTTGTCCATCTTAATTTATATAAATCGAAAAATTACTTTTTAAAATTAGTCTAAAATGACTGTTCTTAATGTCTATTTTTGTTTATGTGAGTTTTAATAGAGTTACGAATTTTATATGTATTTTTTTATTGATCGATTTATATTTTTTTGAAACTTTTAAATAAGCGACTTTAAACTTGATGAATTTTTAAAAATATGAAAAATTATGGTACATTATTTTCTATTGGTAGTGCCGGATTTCTGAAAAGAAAAAGTCAGTTTGAATATAGATTTATACATAATATTATTTTTCAAAATTTACATTTAATAAAATTCAATTATCTAAAATATAATTTGCAAAATGTAGTTCTTTTGAAAAAAAATAGTAATAAGCTTGTTAATAGAATTCTTTTTGTATTTTTTAGGAAATACTCATCAGATCTTACAATTAGAAAATATCACCAATTAGCTGATAATACTATAGAAAGGATCTTATATGCATTAGAACAGATGCAGCAAGATTATCCTGAAAAGACAATAGAAGTTGAATATTCGGTAGTTTTTGTATATATATTATTATTATTAATTAATATTTAATAGCAAGGCGTTCTTACACTTGATCTTGGACATTATGGAACTTATGTTTTAAATAAACAGCCACCTAATAGACAAATATGGGTTTCATCCCCAATATCTGGGCCAAAAAGATATGATTGGATACCATCAAATGATGAAAAGGACGGAAAATGGATATATTTACGTGATAATGGTATTCTTGAAGATATGCTCAAAAGCGAATTAAAGAAAATTATTGGTGATTTAAAGCTATAAATTTTAATCGGAAATATATATATTATAGATTTTTTATTTTGTGAAAAATATGTAAAATTTTGATTATTTCAATGCTTTTTTAAAAAAAAATAAAATTAAAAAATATGATTTAAAAAAAAAATTGACTAAAATTATAATAATCTAATGGTGATATAAATAAGAATAACAATAAACTTACATATTTTCAATATCTTTTTTATTAATCGATGCACGCATTTTTAGTCCAATAAAGTATGATTCTCGAGATTCACTATGAGATGCACATGGTTTTTCTCTTTTAACTTCTTGAAATACTTTTTGCATTTTCTTTAATAATATTTTATCTTCTATGCCTGAATAAAATTTACATATAAAATTTCCTCCAACGTGTAATGCATCTATACAGAATAATAATGCTGAATCGCAAAGATCCTTAAATATATTATTAAAATTAGTTATTTCTTCTATGATTACCATGCTTGCTCCGTGATCTTTTACACTAATTCCAGAAACATTTGCTAACCTATGATAAGGGTCACTCAGACTTCGTTTATAAAAGCCATCAATTTGTGGCAAAGGTGCTAACATATCACTTAAAATAACATCTGCTACTTTACTGTTGTAACATTTAGTATTGTTTTGTTCTAGACGTTTTTCTAAATCTATATATGATAATTTTTCTCCATTTTCTGAACTAAGAGAAGAAATAGCACTTTGACGGCCACGATTTGGATCGGAAAGATACATTATAATGGCTCTTTGGGTTGCTTTTGAAAGAAAGTTCCCTTGCATAGAAGATGCACCAGCTGGTGGTTGTGAAGGGATGATATCTAATCCTAGAACACGGCCTTTAGATCCTACTTTTTCAACTGCAACTTGGGACCATGATCCTGGAGAAAATCCCTAAAAAAATGTTAAATTATATGTTATTTATCTTTGTCTATTACTAGATCAATTACTGTATTTCCTGGTTTAAAAATTTTATATTTTTCATTTATCTAAATGTTAAATAATAATAAAAAAATGATGGGTTAAACTTCTAGTAATTTGAATGCTGCTCTTGATTTGTATTGCAATACACGTGCTTCGCGCGTAAAATAGTCATTTTTTTGTCTTTGAATCCATCTTTTTGATGAGGAATTTGAATTAAGCTGATTGGAACTATGAAACTTTTGGGTATAAATGAAAAAGAGTTTAGATATTTTAGATTTGTATATCTTTAGATTCAAAATAGTCATCAAAATGTTTTATATATTTTTTGTTAACAAATGGGTAAAAGCTTTTTAAAATGAGTAAATTAACATTTAATAGTTAGATATTAATGTAGTAATGAAAATATGAAATACAAATAATATAAATATGTGAAAAAAATATGAAAAAGCATAAAAATTATCATTTAACTAATTATTTATTGTTTTGCTGTAATAGTAGCGAAGGGCTGAATCGTGATTTTTTTGCCGTGCTTTAAAGGGCTAACATTTTGTAAAAAGACTGAATTAATTAATCCTTTAGGTGTTTCATCAAATAATGTTTTTCCAATTGCACCTAATTTCCTCTTTTTTTTAGAAATGCTTTGTTTTTTTGTTTTTAATTTATCTCCTGTTAAAATCATTCTTGTTTCTAATTTATTGGATTCTAAAGGTGAAAATAATAAGTTTTTAGTATTTATATTTGTACGGTCTAGAAATGGTGTTATAGAAAATGTAGAAATTGCTGATTCCGGTTTTAATTCGTCTTTTTTTGATTTTATTGGCACAACAGGTGATTTTATAGGATCATAAACTTGTGTATTATTTTTTACCTGAAAAATATTGGACATGGATCCATCTTTTTTTTTTAATGTTTCTGAATGATTATTGAACGAATATTTGTCTATGTCTATATTTTCTTTAATTTTGACTTTATTTGATTTTTTCATTTTTAAATGTTTGACTGATTTTAACTAATTTGTTAGTATTTCCTTAATATAATGTATTTTTTTATACCTTATTATTCTTAATAGTTGAAATATTTGATTCGTTATCTTTGTTAACGGTTTTGATTATACTGTTTGCTTTTTCTGAATTTTTTAAATTTAACTGAAAAAATTAGTATTAAAAACTTAGTATAATGCACTACTTCTGGTGTTTTAGAGAAATTATTTGATTCAAAATCTTCAGTTATGACATTTTGTACGTTTTGTCTACTTTTCTCATTCATTAACTCCTTCTATATAGTGTAAGGTAGAAAAAATATAATGTTTACAATTATACTTCTAGAAATTCTATTCTTTGAAGTAGGACATTGTCTTGCGAAACAAATGTGTTGTTTTTTAGTGTATTATTCTTAGTTTAATTAGATTTAAATATGTATCAATGTAATTATACTTGAAGATGTGATAGTTTTTTTTCATATTCTTTAACTTTAGAGTTTAGTTCATCGTTTTTTTGTTCTGTTATAAAATATTGATTTTGTAATTTTTGGAAATCTTCCTATTTATATTGAATTAAACTGTTAAATAAAAACGTATATTACCGTTAATTCTTTAATGGTTTGTCTGTGAATTATTTCTGATTGGAGCATTTCGTTCTTTTCATTAGTTAGAATGACTATTTCCAAACGAGCACGTCTATTTTCTTCTTGCATTTGAATTTTTGTAGTAGCCGATTTTAATAGTTCATATTCATGTCTTTGTTTTGTGATCAAGATATATCTATTCTGTAATTTTGATTAGAAAAATGTTTGAGTTTTCTTTAATGAGTTACTAGATCTTCTATATCCTTTTCTTCCATTGTTTTTTAATTTAGTTAAATTTGTAAAATTATTACGATATCTTTATAAATTTGAAAAATATATAAAAAATATGAAAGATGATATAATAATAAATAATATATAGCTTGAAAAAATAAAAATAATTAATTATAATATATAAATTATATCTGACGGATTCAGGATTAGTTATTAAATTTTTACTATTAATATTTAATGAGAAAAATATTATTTTTGTTAGATCTTATAAAAAATTAATTCATGTTTTTAAAAAATAAAATGGTAAAAAAATTTTAAAATTTAATATTTAATGAGAAAAATATTATTTTTGTTAGATCTTATAAAAAATTAATTCATGTTTTTAAAAAATAAAATGGTAAAAATATATTAAAATTATATTTTTGAGAAAAAAAATATGATATAAATAATAATAATAATAGAATGATAATTTTATTTAAGTTTATCTAGTAATTAATAAATAATCATTTTAAACGTTTGATATACAATTGAAATGTTAGTTGTGTAAATATGTATAAATTGTTAAATGATTTAAATGCTGTATTATTTATATAAAATTTTATATAATTTCATTATAAATTTGTATAATAATACTTTATATGAAATATATCACTACATATCTTGAAGTGATTACTGATATTTTTATTTTAATATTAAGATGACTATTATATTAAATTCTACGCTTTTTTTTTTTTAAAAAAAAAAAACTAATGCATTACATATTTATCTTTATATTTAGAATTAATAGATTAAAGATACAAAAATAAATCAAAATTGAAATATAACTCGTATATATATAAACTTGGTTTAGGTTCATATTATGTTCGAAATAAAATTATAATAATATAGATTTTAATATAAAAATTATGATCAATGTGTTAAAAATATGTTAAAAAATATGCCAAATTAATAATTTAATTACTTGTTAAATAAATAGTTTATTTTTTTGTATAATTGCATATAACTGTCTATAAAGAGTTATTAATATTTATATTATTTTTAAATATTTATAGAATAAATAATTTAAATATATATACTTATTTAGTTATTTTTTATAATTTAATAAATATTTTTAAAAATAACTTTATTTATAAATGTTATTTTCAGGTTTTATGTTTATGTTTAACTTATAATTTAGATAAAATTTCTAATATAATTTTAAGATAGTATATTTTTAAACAATATTTTAAATATCATTATCCTACTTTTAAGTTATTTTTTATACAATATCATTTTTAAACTTTAAATTTTATGGTATATTCATAACTAAATAATATTGAAAATATAATATATATATACATACATGAAAATTATTTATAAAAACGTGAATATATCTAAGAAATATTCATACTAAAAAAATAGATATTTTATCTTTCGTCGTTTTAATTATTTTTTAATATTCTAATATAAATAAGTATATAATATCTATATTTCATATATTTTTACTATATTAAATCTTTAAAAATGATTAAACCAAAAACATAATATGTATTTAAAATTTCAAAAGATTTATTTCCCATTATTATATTTTTTATATATTTATAACAAATATGTTACTGATTACTTAACATTATAGATGAATAATAATAATATATTTATTTTATTTCATAATTTATACTAACAATAAAATAACAAATTAATCTAAAAGGTTATTATTAAAAAAAAACATATTAAACAAACAGTTTTAAAAATGCATAACATTCACTAAATCAAAAGTATCAATACAAAAATTTAAAAGAAAATTAATTGTTTTTTTTATGATTAGGCCAAGAACGTCTATAGCGAAGGATTGATACCGGTATTTTTATTTTGAAAAGACTTATTGATGATTTTGGCCTATTTTCCATATTTAAACAATTATCAGTAACGTAATCTTGAAACCGAAAAATGTTATCAAAACCTTTTTTTTTGCCATTAAAAGTTTTCAACCATTTTTTTCCAGAATGACATAATTTCTCCATACGCTTAATAGGTTCCATTATTTCACAATAAGTCATGTCATCAATTCCTTTTAAATCCAAACTTGAAGGAACTGGCTCATCTAATAAATATTCCGTCCTTTCTATTCTTATAGTACATATTGGAGAAACAATAGACGCAGGATAGCATTTTCCACAACAACAAATAATACTATCAGCCCTCTTAAATAAACTTTGACTAAACTTATTTAAAGTAACCATATTTCCTAAAGTTTGATTTAAAACAATTCAGAGATACATATTAATCCAAACTATACTAAAACATAAAATTTTAAATCATGATTCGTTATATAAAAATCATATATATTTAAACATCATTAATCGTTATTTTAAGCTCTTGATAGAAAAAAAAATATATTATAAAAATAAAATATAAACAAAAACAATTTCTAAAAAAAAAAAACAAAAATATATAAAAATAAAATTACATCTAACATCGAATAGAATACATAAAACCAATCATTATCAATTAAGTTAATATTTATTATCGCTTATATTTTAAATTTTATAACTAATTAGCATTTAAATTTTATAAGCATCGTATCTAGTTGCTTCTAATATTTAACAACAACTCTAAAAACAGAATCATATACCTGAGATATTTTTTCCAACTCAAACTCTATATTAACGTAAAGTTCATGAATTTCTGGATAAATAATATTTTCATTTTTATCAAAAGAAAACATAGAATTAACAAAAAAATACAATTCCAAATCTTTTCTTTCATCAAAGTATACCCGAAGAGCTCCTTTAGATAAATATATATTCTTATTATAAACCTCACTAGTTTCTAATACAGTATCGTATTTAATATCATTTAAAAGATGAAAGTTATCTCTATCATGAGATTTAGTATAAATGTTATCACTATCATTGTCCTTAATATAGCACAAATTAGTAAATAAAAAAGAAAAATGTTAAATACATAAATTTCATAAATTCCTATTTCAGTTGCCATATCAATACAAGAATCTAATGCAAATGAAATACCTTTGTTTATATCATAAGAAAGAGATGTCACATTACATTTTATATCGTCGTTTTTAAAAACATTATGTACCTGAGAATTATTTTCCAATCTTAAATTTTCTAAACTATCACAACTCTTGCCTAGAGATTTACATATTTCTTTCTCGTTTTTATCATTTCTCTCAGAAATTCCACTAAATTTTCCCTTAGACTTTTTTTTACATTTATTTATATACATTCTATCAGTAATATCATTACTAATATAAAATCAATAATTTAAAGATAGATATATTATAAAAGAGACCATTCTTTGTAACAACTATTTCCTATTACATCACCCAAATCAGATGCAATAGATACGTTTTGAGAATTATCATATAAAACTAAATATTCTATAAATTTAAATTTTATTAAATAAATATTATTACCCATTTCACACGATCTTCCCTGTATTATATTCACATCTCTTGTATTGAGATCTTTAACCAAATCTTATCAATTAAATTCAAAATAATAATACCTGTTTACCTGTATACGTATCACCATAATTATCACTATTTTCATTTATATAATCATGTATTTCACACTCTTCAGATATTTCAGAATCATGATCAGCACATTTACTATTATCATCCCATTCTTCCTCTACATATTCAATGTAAGTTGGTACAGAAAATACAACCAATTTATTATCTTTGTTACAAACATGTGTATTATTGTATAGAATTGAATTATCCACACGTTCTTCAGCTGTTATGGAAGATATTTCAGCATTACGATATTTATTTAACCTTGCAAGTCTCTCCAAAGGAGTTTCAATATGTTCAGCAGGAAGATATCCTATATAATTAAAAATAATCAGCGTTATAAAGTTCTTACCAACAGTTTGATCTTTCGCAAGACGCACTAACCACCAATAACTATTAGAATCATCTAGAAGAATAAGTGTATCTCCTTTAATAACATTTGCTTGTCCTTCTACTGTAGCAACAAAGGTATGCAATGCATAAACGAAGTTAAAATCAATATCCTTAAAAATATAATAAATATATTTTTTTTCAAAAAATGTATTAGAAGTGCATACTTCATCTGAAATTGAAGGGGAAGAACTAAGTTCATTATCATCAAAATAATCATTACAATCAGAAAAAGGTTCTTTATGATCCTTATATAGTAACATATTCACATCCTAATTCAGTGAACTAAATGCAATCTACATTATTTATATCCATTTTAAAAAAGAAATCAATAAAATCATAAAAAATTACCGTAAATATATATTAAACTTTTTTTCAAAATTCACGAACCCTCGATAAATTAAAAACAGGAACATTTAAAAGTTAAAATTATACATATTAAATATATAATAAACTAAAGCTCAATAAATAGATATATGTAAGCATGAATTATAATGCAAAAGTATAGTTTAGATAAATATTCATCTACATTAGATTATAACAAAGGATGTGTTATATTTTTCCAAATAAACTTAAGTAAAAAATTTTATATCTTTTGGTTAATATAACAACCTAGAAATACTATTGCAGTACTTTTTTTTTTATAAAATTAAAACAAAAACATATTTATTCGGTATTTTAAAGATTCAAAATATCAAATTATATATCACGTTTTTAAAATTTATTTTTAAAACCAATGAAATAAATTATATTTATGTTTTTCAGAAATCATTATCATCACAAAATAACAGTAAAAATACAAAAAAAAAAAAACAAAAATTCAACTTTTCATCTAAAAAGGAAGCACATATACATATTTTAGAGTCAAAATACACAATTATTTAATATACATTTAAATGAAAGTCTATATTTTTCTATGTAATCTAATGAGTGTAAAGAATATTTCAGAAATAACATCTAAAAGACAATATTAGGACTCCATATCTAAAGATATACTAGCAAACAAAAGTTACAAACATTTACCTAAACGATATATATCATCTACTTCAAACAATAAAGAATATAAAACTGCATAAAAAACTCTATTCTGCTCATTTTTTAGGAACCAAGTTCAGGAATAATAACTTAATTGATGATTTTCAAAAAAAGAAATTTAATATATTGACTAAAACCAAAGGCCATCAATATTATGAAACTTACCATAACTGTCAGTGTGTTTCTGAGAATATACCATACAAAACATTATCTATATCAGCTAATTACGAATTTAATTCATCTATTAGATATGATTCTTTTAATTTTCATCAAATGTCATCATATTGGCCACTATTTTTCAGTCCAGATAATGCTCAAAAAAAAAGTTATCATATTTTTAATATATATAAACCACATCCAAAAAGCTTATTAGAAAAAGACATAATTTCGAATACATAATTTAACACGAAAACAATAATAAAATTGCAGTATTGTCATACGAACATAATCATGAAAATCTGACTAGTCACTCTTTAGCCTTCATATGCCAACAATATCACCAAGTATATACCCAGATAAAGGACGACAGATTAAGAAATATATAATTGGGAAGCCTATACTACATTGAGACTTTAATATAGCTAAAGAATCTATAACTATAAAAAATAGGCATAAAAGCATTTACATTGTGAAAATAATTGTAAGAAGTACTAGAAAAGAAAATGATATAGTTCAAATAGATATCGAGAAAGAATTTGAATTTAAAAACTACATGATCATCCTCATATTTTGTCTCTAATTTGTATCCAATATATACAATTCACAGCATTATGTTTTATAAACAATTTTTCAGGAGATACTTTATATTATGTCCTAAAAAAAAGAAAAAAAATATGGTTTGTCAAATCTTACAGCAAAAAAATATTCATATCAGCTTGAAAGCACTTAAAGATTCTTACGTCAAGACATGCATTTGGTTTACCTATATATTAAATTAGAAAACTATCCTTTAAACATATCAAAATTAGAAGATATACGCCTACTTTGTAATTTTGGAAAGGCAAAATTTGTGTTACCTACAACTATAAATGATAATCTCTGTTCATCCTTCAATAATCTAAAAATGATTTCTACAACTACTAAAGGATCATTACCATACATATCTTCAAAGAGAATAGCCTCAAAAAAAACTTTGCAAGAAACCAGTAACAATATTTGGTCATATGGATTTCTACTTAATACAATGATAACGAAAACTTTACATTCTACTTATATATATAGTCCTTTATTACAAATGCGAATTCTTAAAAGTGTTAGGGTATTGAGGCTTTAAAAAAAATTGTTTATAAAGACTCTTTTGACTTAATCTTAAGAATGTTTGTAGCCAAACATGAAAAAATATAGAAAAAAAAACGTTCTCCTTTGAAAATGGCTATAATCTTATAATTTTCAGTAAAAAAAGTAAAAATATGATTTTATAAAATATACAAGATTCATCAAAACTAAATATTAAAAGATTCCAACTTTAAACCAAAGAAAAAATAATCATTAATAAACAATAATATATAACCTAGCATTTATTAAATAAAAAAATATAGATGTAAATAATTTCTAATTTTTTAAAATAATTTATGAATATTTTTTTTTCCATTATTCTTAAAATGAAAATAATATTTTGCAATTTCATATTAAGATAAACTCAGTTTTAAAACAGGGATATAAAAACAAAATTTACAACATAATGATTCTTAAATATATAAATTATTTTAATTAAAATTTATAAAAACTAAACTATAATGAAAACATTAATCTATAAATATACATAATATTAAATTATATAAAAAATTTCTACAATCATCAGAAAAAATAATAGTTAAATAGATATCTATATGAGAATTAACTGCTTTAAATGTCATAGTATCCATATTCACAATAATCATAATATTTCAAATATGATAATTTTAACTCCAAAAATCACATTACATAATCAATAAGAAAGTATTCTATGGGAAATGTAAAAAAACATAAAAACAAATAATCTAATATTATAAATACTAAATTAATGTCATAAAGACTCATTTACTAAATTTTTTATATTATCTAAAATATTATCGAGAATTCTAATAAAACTATAAACTTTTTAACATTAAAAATATAAATACTCAAAGTAATTAAAAACTTGAAAATTTTTCAAAAAATGGATTTAGAAATTTATTCTTCTAATATTTTATCAGAATTATTCTTAAAAAAATCACCAGATTATTTTCAAGAACATTATCAACAATTATTATATAACAATAGTAAATTACAATTATTACAATATGCAGAAAGAACAAAAAAATTATTAAGTGTAAGAATGACAAAATTTGAGATAACATTATTATCTAATAAAGAAATAGGATCTTATCAAATTTAACAATAAAAAAGAATGGGTAATACATTATCCATCATTAAACAAAAATGATAAATTCCATGAAACTATTCAGAAAAACAGTAAAGGAAACGAAACAGAAAAAAAAAAAAAATTCTCTCTAGAAAGAACCGATTGTAAACACATTCATTTTACTAATTCATTGACTCTTAAAAATACAAGCAATAATTCTAATGTAATTATAGAAAATATAGAACAAAAAAGACACAAATTTAAAACATTTTTCAGCAAACTTAATATTTTAAAACTCCAATTAAAACTTGGAGAAATAACTGCAGTAGAATTAACCCAACTTGAAAAATCTACTATCGCTTTATTATTAAACAAAAAAATATTTGAAAATATTAAGCATATAGAAGTACTTATGGAGAGAATAAAAAATAAATCATCTAAAATACTCGTCACAGGAGATTTAAATTCAGGAAAGTCAACTTTTTGTAATGCTCTTTTAAGACAAAAAATTCTTCCTGAAGATCAACAGCCTTGTACTGAAGTTTTCTGTGAAATCATTGATTCATATAAAAATTCTGGAAAAGAAGAAGTTCATGCAATTCCACATGGAATGATTTATGATAAACAAAATTCAAATACATATACAATTTTAAAAATTCATGATCTTAATAAAATTGTTATCGATTCAAAGACATGGTCCTATATAAAAATATATATTAATAATGTTCACACAAAGAATCAAAATATTTTAAGAAATGATACTCTAGACATAACATTAATTGATAGTCCTGGTCTCAATTTTAGCTCAATGATAACAACAGCAGTATTTTCCAAACAGGAAGAAATAGATATTATTATATTTGTTGTAAATGCAAAAAACCATTTTACACTATCAGTAATTATTTTATTTATTTTTAATATCTAAAATTAATTAGCTTAAAGGCAAAAGAATTCATTCTGAATGCATCAAATGAAAAAGCATTGCTTTTTATCGTTGTTAATAAATTTGACAGTGTTAAGGATAAAGAACGATGTAAAGACGTAATTCTAAATCAAATTTTTAATCTTTCTCCTCAAACGTATTATAACGCATCAGAACTAGTACATTTTGTAAACTCAGCTTCAGTCACTGAAAATAATAAAACATTTAATAACAGTGATTTTGAAAAACTTGAAAAAGACTTAAAAATATTTATTTTGGAAAAAAGAATAAAATCAAAACTTTCACCAGGAAAAACTTATCTATTAAACTTATTAACTGATATTAAAATATTATGTGAAACTAACAAATATGAAGCAATTTTTCAAATACAAAACTTAAAAAAGGAACTAAAGTTAATAACACCTATTTGCAAACAAATAACAGAAGAAAAAAAAAAAATACTTAACGAAGTCAAAAAAATAATTGAAAATGTTTGTTTATCAGCATCGAAATATTCTTATGAACATTTATCAACCGCAATTATGAAAATGGAATATATTCAACCATGTAACTATCAGGGGTTTCTTAAAGCCTATAGTTATGCTATGAATACCAAAAGAAATATGTTAAATTATATTGAATTATGTTTAAATGACACAGAAACTTTTGCAAGAATGAAGACAAACAGAGGCATTGATGAAATTAATAACTTAAGAATAATACATATAAAACCTTTTAAAAAAATTTTTCAACCGCAATATATGTTTTCTAAACACAAAAATATCATCAAAAAATCTGCTTATGTTGATATTGACTTATTTGATTTTATAGATTTCAACCAAAAAAACCACACTTTTATAGCAATTATGGGTACTTGCTCTATCTTATGTGGAAAAATCGCAGGATATCATAATATCATTACTACAATATTTAATACATTTAATATTATTGGAACAAAAAATCTAAAAAAATTAATTATTCCTTTTATTTGTCTAGCAGGTATCTTAAATTAAAACTGTAAATAAAGTTCACTAATAAATTAAAGTACTTAGCACTTGCAGTTATGCTATTTTGAATATACCAAAAGTAATTCCCAAGAAAATAGCAAAAAAAATTAGACAAAAACTAGAAAATTCAGATTTCATTAACCAAAATTCATTAAGAATTATATCAGAATGTCAAAAGGTTCTAAAATACCCTCAAAAAGATTTGCACCTTTTATTTCAAAAAACTATAAAAAAACACTATTCTAGAAAAGAAGAAATTCTAAAAAACTGGAAAATTTCAAAGCATGCTAATATTTTTTTTTCTGAACTTAGCTTACAGGCTGAACAAAAATGTAAAGAACTTAATAATATTAATATAGATAACTATATACCAAACAATAATAATAATAAGCACTGAATATTACCTTCTTATATAAATATACATAAAAATAACACTTTGAAATGAAATTCTTAATTTTTATTTTATCAAGATATAATTTATTCAAAGTTTATAAATTATCACATATATATGTTTTACATTAAAACTAGAGCATCTAATACAAACATTTATTCATCACAATACATTTTATAATCATCAACATCCATAAGAACATTAAACTCATGAATATCATCTATTTTTATTTTGCATATCCAGCCTATAAACGAAATTATATAAAAATCAATATAATATTATTCATACCATCAGATTCAGCATCTTTATTAATTAAACCAGGATTTCCCAGCAATGAATTATTTGACTCAATTATTTTACCGCTTAAAGGCGCATATATATCACTAGCAGATTTAACACTTTCAACTACACCAATGCTATCTTAGAACAAAATAAATATTTAATTCATAATATTGAAGCTTTAGCTTACCTCCTTTGGAAAATATTAATCCTGGTTCTGGTAATTCCAAAAAAACAACATCTCCTAAAGCCTTTTGAGCATAATCAGTTATACCAACTACTCCAATTCCATTATCATCAAGAGAAATCCATTCATGCTCCTTAGTATATTTCTTTACTAAAAATTAATCAAATTTTAAGTTTTTTTATAAAAACAATAATATACTAGCATAATATACTTTTGAAAAATGAAAATTTCGGAATTGTCGAAAGGAAACTGGATGAATAAAAACTTTAGAAGCCACAGTATAAGGTAATATTTTCGAAAAAAAAAACATTTATACTATTTATATGATTTTTTTACAAAAATTTTATTCGACAATCCAAAAAACCTTCGAATGTTTTTTCATAAATTTAAAACATATATAATTTAGAATTATACTTTCAATAAAAAATTCTTTTCAATATTTTTTTAATTTAAATATATCAGGAAATATCTTTTACAAAACTTTTATTAGAAACAAGAATTTAATTTTATTAAAATGGTTTTATATGAACTATTATGTATTACAAAAGCAGATTTAAAAATAGTATATTTTACACTTTTTTTTTAAACTGTTAAAATCCTCTAGAAAAGCTTACGTGAACTTGCCAAAACATCAGGAAGCACTATAATAAATAAAGGAGGAATAATTAGGGGGTTCGAGGATTGGGGTAATTTAATTTTACCAAAAAAAAAAAAAAAACACCAACAAATACATCATGAAGGACGTCACTGGACTATGTTGTTTGATTCAAATCCACAAGCTCAACTCGAAATAAATAAAATATTAAGATTAGATCCAAGAGTAATCAATTACTCTATTATTAAACTAGGAAGCAAGTAAAAAATCATTTTATAAATTATTTCCCCTAAATACTAACATATTTAGACTTCATGAAATCTCGGAAAAATCAAATTAAATACCATAATAATGTTCATTTTTTTTTTTAAATGTTACATGTAAACTCATCATATTAATTAATTATCTTACATAATCCTATAAAATATCGAAAATATTGTAATAACTAGCATATATAAAGTCTTTAATATAATATTAGAATTATTTACAGGTTATTTGTTAGCTATTTTCCAACTATTTAAATTCATGAACTAAAATCGATACTGACGTAGAGGGCAATATACCCATTTCTGAAATACATACATTTATAAAATTTGCGGGTGTCACATCATACATTAAATTAAGAAGCTTTAAATTAGCAAGTTCATACCATGATGATAAAGGCCCTAATTTAAAACAATTACCACAGGAAATATCAACTAAATTATCAGTCGGCCCTAAGATAAAAACTAATAAGCAAAAAAACATAGTAATAATATAAATACCTAATTCATTATTTACAAATGAATCTAACTGAACTCTATCTGTAAATTTATAAGATTCACAAAACACAATAACAGGTATATTATTGTCTTTTGCAGTCATAGCCACAATAGAAGTACCGACCCGAGAATATAAAGCACCATTCGATAACATTGCATGCGCACCCAAAAATACTTTTGTAACTTCTCGCATAATATAGCTAAGAGAAGAAATAGTTAAATATGTTGATGTTATACCAACTCTAGAAAGCCTACGAACGCATTCTTTCCCTTCAAAGCCAGGACGCGAATCTACAACAATTACACGAAAAAGTTTATGACGTTCATATGCTTCTATAAGTACTTGCTCAACAATAGACGATCTATTTAAAAGACTAAAAATACAATAAAAAAAAACCATTACCTTGAATATGTCAAAATCACATCCCCATTATTAATTTTATCTTGTCCAGCTGCTACAATAACCTGATCGGCAACAGTAATTCTATCTCTAATAAAACGATCTATACGTTTTATAAGAAGATTCTTTGCCTTTCCATAATTAATTTTATTTATATCCAAAATATTTAAACCTCGTCTTCTCCAAGATCTATACTAGAATTCGATATTTCCAACTTCAAAAATCTTATAGCATTTCTCATACTAACACTAAGTGGTCTTGAAAGAACAAGATGAGCAATATGAAGATTAATATATGATTGCAAATGACGTTGCAACGTAGTTCCACTCGGTGTATGATAATCCTGAATTACCTAAATTATATTTATTTAGTTAATATATAAATATACTTAAGAATTGAAATAACTTGTTTAAGCGAATTTAGCATGAAAATGCATCTAGCATTTGACCCACATATTTTGAACTCAGAATATTGCAAACCTAATGATAAAATCACTGGATGAATATCCTTAGATGTTCCTTGAGTATTAACTCTTCTATCACCATCTAAATGTTTAAATAAAAAAACTTGTCTGTTAAACACAATTTCATTATCTATATTACACTTGAAAAAAAAATAAACTAATTTAAAACATAACATACTATGAGTTGACTGAAAATTTTTTAATTGTTTTTTGCTAATATCCTCATTATTATCGCCAGTATAAAAAAAACATACCTTTTTTCACAGCTTTCACAAACGCCTCTTCCAGAGTTCTTAATGATCTTTTCCATTTTTAGTTTTGTTTTTATTTCTTTAGTTAAAGAGTTATTTTGAGTATTTCCATCGCCCATCTTAGCCTCAACGTTTTTACCTTTTAAGACACAACTAGAGCCATGTCGGCCATGAAAAAAAGAATTTAATGGTTGCATATCTTTCTATTTACAAAAAAACTATTCAAAAGAAAACAGTTGAGATTATTTTAAAACTTCGCCATGTTATCAAATTTACCGAACCCTAATTTAATCTTTATTACCTAGATGTCATTATTTTCAAACATAATAGGATTCACAATTTTTGGTATGCTAGATATCTTTCATACTTTATAACTAAATTAAATTGCCTAAAGGACTTTCAATTAGGTCTTTACAACTTGGGATTCAAAAACGATCACAATTCAAAGGTTTATTTAAATATAAATTTTACTCTAATGAAATACCAATTTAGAATAGATATTAAAGGTCATATTGGATATGCGTTAACAGGAGCAATTTCAGGTTATTGGCTACATCAAGTTGAGCAAAGACAATATGCAGCTATAAAACAAAAAAATATTTCTAAAGACAAATAAATTCGATAAATAAATCTAAAAAATAAATCACTATTTATACATTCTATACTTTCAATATATGTAATTTCATTTATGTTTCCTCTAAACATCATATTCTTTAATACCATATAATATTTCTAATGCACCTTTTTTTATTAAATCATTTGCTAACAAAATTCCCAGCTTTATTGCATCCTCCTCCTTTAATACTTCCATTGACATATTAGAATTCACTGATCGCATTCCATCTAGACTCACAACTATTGATTCTATTTTAAGTAAATTTCCATTAAATCTAGTTTCAACTCCTATAGGAACACTACATCCGCCTTGCAATCTACTCATTAATGATCTTTCAGCCAGGCAAGACAAAAATGTTGGCATATGATTCAATGGTTTGACCAAATCCTGTGTAACAATATCATCAGATTTAACTTCTACTCCAATAGCACCTTGTCCAACAGCATGCATTAATATAGATGATTCAAACCTTTTAACAATTCGGTCCTCTAATCCAAGTCGTAGTAACCCAGATGAAGCAAGAATAAGACATATATATAGTGATGCAGGATCATCCAATTTCTTTATTCTAGTAGTACTATATTTAAAATTATAGATTTATCTAAAACAAAAAAAAACACACATATTTCCTCTCTAGAAACGATTAATAATGTTTTCATTTAAAATAATATCTTACTATATCTTGAAAAAGCAATTTTGGAAAATGCCTTCGAAGTTGAGCAATTCTACGAATGCTACTAGTACCAACAATAGATTTCTCAGGAAGATCTTCAAGACACCTATAATGTAATCCCTTTTTAACAACTAAGGCATCTAATCCAATAAATAATTAAGAAATTAATAATTTTAATAATAACCTGTAGGATCTAATCTTTCTAATATAGCACCAATAATAAAACCATCAGGAAGTTTCGTAGGTAAGTCCTTCAAACTATGGATCGCCATAGAACACTTCCCATCTGCCATTAATTTTTCTAATTCTTTTATCCAAACACCATTTTCTTCAAATTGATATAAAGGTTTCGATTGTACTAAATCCCCTAAGGTATCAACAGCAACTATTGAAAACTGATATGTTTTATTAAGTAAACTTAACCTTTTAGATACATAATTTGCCTGAACAATAGCAAGCTGAGATCTGCGACTCCCAATAAATAATTTATTTTTATCTTGATTCATTTTCTTATAAATCAGTAAATCGCAAAATTTTAAAATACAATTAAAATATGGGAAAAAATACTGATAAAGTAATCTAATAGGAAATTATTTAATTAAAACTAATTTTAAAGCTATACGTAACACATTCTGAATGGTCAGGAATAGATGGACAATATAGCACATCTACTGGAATTACAAAACGAAAAATAGATCAGCCTTTTTATAAATTATCTTTTCAATACTGTAATTTATCGCTACAGCCTTTCGAAAATCCTGTTTGCTATATAAATGAGGCGAACGAGGCGTTTATTTTTGAGCTATTGTACTATATATTTATTAAAATAAAATAACTAACATATTATAAGACATATAATTCCTTATATAAAAAAACATAAAAAAAATCCAATAACAGGAGAAAGACTTGAAGCAAAATCCCTTTTGAAATTAAACTTTCATAAAAATGAAGATGGAGAATATTGTTGTCCAATTACATATAAGATATTTAATAACCATAGTCATATTGTTGCAATAAAAACATCTGGAAATGTATTTTCATGGGATGCTGTAAACAATTTAAACATTAAAGCTAAAAATATGAAAGAGCTATTAACCAATGAACCATTTACAAGAAATGATATAATTACTATCCAGGTTTCGTAATAAAAATAAACCCAAATGAAAATATTAACTTTTAGGATCCACATAATTTTCAAACACATGAAATATCTAAATTAGAAGGACTTAATAAAACTGAAGATTTTATCGTAAAAATCCAAGAAGGTACAAACAAAGAACTAGAATCTAATATAAGCTCTACAAAAAAAGTATACTATGATTTTTGAAAAGATCATATTAATTATAGCAGAATATCACTAATTCGAAATCCACATTTAATAATGAACCCACTATGAATCTCGTTATACAAAATAAAAGAAATGACTTGTCGGATACTAAAGATCTAAAAGACAATCCAAAATATTCTAAACAAAAAGAAAAACATTCTTATAATGTAGCACCATATACTACTGGTCTTGCAGCAGCTAGTTTTACCAGTACCTCTCTTACTCCAATTACTTCTTTAGAAAGAGCTTTATATACTGATGAAGAATATATGTTAATACCTAAAAGAATAAAAACAAAAGGTTATGCTAGAATTCAAACAAATTTAGGTAAAATTTTCTTTCGTACAAATATATTTACTTAATTTTAAAAGGGAATATAAACATAGAATTAAATGCGGAATGGGCACCCAAAGCTGTTTATAATTTTATTATGCTTGCGAAACGAGGAGATTATAAAAATGTAATATTTCATAGAAATATCAAAAACTTTATGGTTATATTTCTACTTATATGTTATCAATTCTAATAATACAAGATTCAAGGAGGAGATCCTACAGGTACTGGCAGAGGTGGAAAATCATTTTGGGAAAAAGATTTTAATGATGAAATTCAAGGTCCATTAAGTCATAATCAAAGAGGAATACTTAGTATGGCCAACAGAGGGAAAAATACGAATTCATCACAATTGTATATTATACATACATTATTTATTATTATTACATATTAATAATACGTTTAGTTTCATAACTTATAAAGAAACAAGACATTTAGATCGTAAACATACCATTTTTGGTAAAGTAGTTGGAGGGATGGAAACTTTAGAAAAGATGGAAAATAGCCCAGTAGATTCTTTTGATAAACCTATTTCGGATATAATAATGACAGACGTTATTATTTTTGTTGATCCATTTGAAGAATTTAAAAAAATACAGCTTTTGAACGAACAAAAACAAAAGAACACAAATTCTACAGAAAATGATGATACAACTTGGACAGGAAAATTTTTAACCACAAATAAGGATATTCATAAAAGCTCAATCATTGGAAAATATCTAAAGCAGAATAACATATCAAATAAAATAGATGAAAGAATTATAGAAATAAATAATAAACCTGAAATATCTGAACCAAAAAAAAAAAAAAGAGGATTTGGGAATTTCGATAACTGGTAATACTATGATTAAAACATCAATTATCCATTTATTAACATTCAAAATTGAACATATATATATATCAAATAGATGCCAAATATCCTCGATTGTTTTTATCACTATAATATTGAATATTAGATCTACTAATTGGTTGAGCTTGTTTAGGAATAATTTTGAATTTTTCTGGATGAAGATGTGCCCTTAGTCCTAAAGAATTATAATATACACAAGTAATCTTCCCTCCGGTGGATTCAATTCTTTTAATAGCTTCTTTCGAAGCTTTTGAAACTTCTATTTCTATAGGTATATTAAAAAATTCCTTGCCCTATAATAATTTTAATATACAAAAACATTAATAAGGAAGAATACATTAGCTAGTAACTTAACACCCGACTTTATTCCATGAATAATATTAGAATCGTAAAGGTGTTTCATGGTAATAGGCTTTTTTGCATCTATTCTTCCATTATTAATCCATATTTGTAAACGTTGAAGATTTAATGGAGAAAACTCTTTTGAATTCCTAACATAAATAAGCAACTTTCAAATTAGAATAACTTGACGCTACACATTTACAAATCCACGTTTTGGATACAATCTAGTGAGAGGTGTCTGTCCACCTTCAAATCCAGGTTTAACTCTATTATTTCCACTTCTAGCCTTCTGACCTTTATGTCCCCTTCCACATGTTTTCCCTTTCCCGGATGAAGGACCCCTTCCAACTCGTTTAGCCTAAGATAATTATTGTAAAATTAATAAAAGGTTTAAAAACTACCTTCTTCATTGATAATGGATTATTAGTAAGAGATGCGAGAAAAGAAATATTTCTATTAAGATTACAGCTGAAAAACAATCTCAAAGTATAAAACATATGGACTATTTTATTAATCTTAAACCTTTTAAATGAACTAAAAATTATATTTTTCATCGATAGTTTGTAAAACAAAAAATGAATGATATTGGAATTAAAACGGATAACGCATCAGTAAGATCCCTTTATAAGAAAAAACAAATACTACAACAGCAATAGGTTTCCGAACCTTTAGATCTTATTAGACTTTCTTTAGATGAAAGAGTTTATGTCAAGTTACGGGGAGACAGAGAAATAAAGGGAAAATTGCATGTAGGTACTAATATGTTATGAAAAACATATACGTTATATTTCTCTACATAGGCCTATGACAGCCATCTTAATATGGTCTTAAGTGATGCAGAAGAAACAGTTTACACAATTGATATTGATGACGAAGCCGAAGAACATATTAGCGTATTTAATAACTTATAAAAAAAATAAAATAATTATCATAGACTAGAAAAACACACTCGGAAATGATATTTGTATGCGGATTTCTTTATTTCTTATTATTAAGTATTAATATTTAGATACGTGGGGATTCAGTAATTTTAATATCTCCACCAAGGAGATAAAACTCAAACATCTAATTACAACAATATCAAATTAATCTCGAGTTCTTCATTACTATTTTATATAATATCTACATACTTCTATGTATTAAAACATAATATTACTTCATTAAAAATATTTTCAAAAATTTTTTATCAAAAATACGTTCTGTATCTAAAAATGTCAAAAATTTACTTTTTTATTATCATTTTATCAAGAATATGCAGCTTTCTATAATATTTATTAAAATAATATTTCTTAAAACACTTATAAAACAGAAATACATCAATTCAAATTTTAACTATTTTTTAATAGAAGTGATTAAAAAATCAATAAAAATCTAGATAATGCGCAAATAATTTTAGTATTAATTATTCAAACTATCATAATAACTTAGACAAAAATAATATTTTTAATAAAAACATTTCAACATTAAAAATAAATACAGGTATTTTATAATCTAATAAAAAGATTTTATAAAAAATAAAATCCATAAACAAAAGCATATTGTTTTTCTACTATATTTATTAAAACGTGAGATCAAAATCTCAATAAGCAAATCCAAATAAATCAAAAACTACTCAAATCCCTATAGATAATTAAAAAAAAATTATATCTTAACACCTCTTACCTCCCGAAAACAGAAACTTTAATCCAATCCAAACAAACGGAAACTTTATTTCTTACTATCATAATTTAAAATAAATATCATCACGAATAAATATAATTACAAGAAAAAAGCATATTTGCATAAACAGATCTAAAAAAATAAATACAAGAATTAATTAAATATTTACTGAACCTCCAAAATAAAAACGCTGTCATTCCAAATATAGAGAAATTCCCCTTTGAGAATGAAAGATCCGCAATTGCTTTATCATTTCCAATATATCTAAAGTTATGAGCTCAAATCCTCATAAAAAATTTAACCCACGCAAGAGTTCCTCTATGAGAATATTGAAATAATGGAATAGAAAGCCTTTTCAGTTTTTTTATTTTAATATCAATGTCTTTTTTTATCATATTTTCTTTTTCAAAATCGATATTATTAGCTTTTAATAAATTTTCAAGATACTGAATTTCCTTTCTAGTTCTCCGAGATTCTGCTAACATATCAAAAAGCTTGGCAAGATAATGTCCTTGTTGAGATGCAACTAAAAACATTTAAAATAAAATCCAACTAAAATGAAAGATACCTTGAGCAGTAGGAGCATATTTAGTAGCAGTACAATCTCCAAGTGCCCTAAAATAAGTTAATTTATAGAACGCTATTTTATCTAAATACCAAATATTTTCTGTGCCTTTTACAACCAAATAATCATTGACTAACAAGCCTCTAGAACTATTGCTTTGCTCGGGAATTCTAGATATTAAATCCTTGATAACTAAACTGTTAAAGTAATACTTTTTTAAATTCATTAATAGTACCATATCTTGGAGAATTTCCTGTAGCCCAAACAAGCAATCCATATGGAACTTCTTGAATAACTTTTTTATTATCAGATGAAGTTGTTTCAACAGTAATATATTTATCTAAATAATTAAAAATATAAATTATCATAAAACCAAATAAATACCAGCTACACTTTTTACTGTGCTTCTAGTAAATATGCTAATATTTTCTTCCTTAAAAGTAGCTTCAGTATACTAATAAAAACAGTAAGATAAACAACTAAAAAAATAAATAATATCATTACATTTACTAAAGTCTTTGAAAACATAGGAAGAATCTAAACAATAAGAACAAATGTAAACATATTATAAGCACTTACAGAAGGAAGAGCCTCAAAAAGACTAACTTTAAATATATTTGATATTTCTAATATTATTTCAAATTATTAAATTTAACAATTATTAACATACCTGGAAACCATTTTTTTAAATCTACTTCAAAAAAATCCTGCAATTCAGCTGCAAATTCGACGCCAGTAGGTCCTCCCCCTACAATAACCATATGCAATAGACGCTTTTTTTCTTCATCTGTTTGTCCTTCAAAAATAGCAGCTTTAATGCATTCCATAATCTTTGTTCTTATTTTTCTAGCATCTGGGATTTCTTTTAAAAAATTGGCATATTGACTAACACCGGGAATTCCAAAAGTCTGATTTTCTGCACCCACACCGATAACAAGATAATCATAAGATAATTTTGTCTCAGTAACATTGCCATGAACATCAGAAAAATCTTTTATTATAATAGTTTTATTATTAGGGTCAATACTAGTACAACTAGCTTCATAAAACCTAAGACCTGCTTTTCTACGAAACATTATAAATCTAATAGGTTCTATGATAGAACGAAATTCAGTAGTCCCTGTTGTGCAGCTTGCAAGAAATGCTATTAAAATATAAAAAAGAAACTTTTTTAAAAGAACTTACGTGTAAAAAGGAAATAATTTCTAGGGGAAACAACAATAATATTATAATCATCCGACTTAATATTTTTTAGCAAAGAAATACTTCCCCATCCACTTCCAAGAATTACTATGGTTTTTTTATTAGGATCCAGCTCTACGAAAGGAATAGGATAACGCAATTCATAAATATCTATAGAAATTTCAGTCATTCTTACAGAATCTATAATAATTACCATAAGAAAATTTTATTAAGCCCAAAATTATTAAAATATATGTAAATTTCTTAATTTTCCCTAAAAATCTATTTCTTTTTAAAAAAAAACCTTTCTGAGAATTCTGATTTAAACTAGATATCATTCTCATCCCATTATAACATTTAAATTTCGAAAATAATTGAAGATAACGTTCTCGAATTATCAATGAATTAACTTGAACAAAAAGCCCATTTCTTAAAGTAAATCTATAGAACTTCTTAAAATTAACTATTCCAATACTTTTCTTGGACATTATAGAGGTCTAAAAATAATAAAATAGTTCTTAATTTCTAATTCTAATATCATTTTTATATTTCTCCGTTTAAGATTTTAACGTAACTTATATCAATAAAAAAAATAATTTTTTTTAAAAATACTTTTATTTTAAGCTTCTATCTTTTTATATTCCCTTATTTCTACTCTAAAAAACACTATCAAATAAAATACTATAAAACTTATTTATCATTAATAATACACCATAAATGCAATCTTTCTTAATTAAAACATACTAACCCACATAATTCTTTGGAAAATCGTCCATATTTTTTTCTTTATTAAAGTCAGAGTCAACATTAGCTTTTCTTTTTAAGTCTCCAGTATTTACAAGACCTAATAAAGAATCAGAAATATCAAAATGAAATATCTTAATAAATTACTTTTATAGAATAAACTTACTTTAGGATGAGCCATCACCTTTCGAGCTTCAAAGTGCAAAACCTGAAGACCTTTTTGGGACGTAGCACGAGACAAAGCAACATAACTAAAATAAATTTAATAAAAAATATAAAATAATCTTAAACCAACGCTTGTCCTTTTTCAAAAACTCTTCCTAAATCAACCTTAACTCTTTCTAAAGTCTGTCCCTGAGCCTTATGAATACTAATTGCATAGGCCAAAATAAGTGGTATCTGAGAACGACTTGCCTGCACTTCACCATTTGGAAGTTCTATTTTCCATTGCTCAGGCTGTACTAACATATCTCGAGTTAAGCCATTAGACAATGTAAATCTAACAAGAGGCCATAATTTGCCAGTAGCTGCAGCTGATTGCATTCCTGCTATTCTTCTCTTTTTACGCTTTTTTATTTCGTCAATATTAGAATCATCAATTTGCTCATGATAATTAAATGGATCATCATCGGGCTCATCCTCTTGCCATATCTGAAATGTTTTTTCATTCATAAATCCTATAACTTTACCCAGAGACCCATTTACCAATTGATCATCAAAATTTTTTATTAACATTACTTGTGCACCTTCTTTAAGATCTATCCGGGCTGGTGCCATACAATTGGAAAGTAATTTGTCTCTCTGAATTTTATCAACAGTTCCAGAATCCAATGCTTCAAATGTTCGCAAGGCACCGCTAAGAGAACGCATACGAGTTGCATTTGCCTGATCAACCTCATTGCGTGTAGGAAACCTTCTATCTAAGCATAATAAAATACCTAAAAGATTTACTTACAGCTCTGTAGGTTCAAGACCATCATCAAATTGAAGTTCCCTATCTAAAGAACGAAATTTATTAATAGAATTATAAGACAAACGCCCCAAACGCAATTCATTAAGCATTTCAACAAAATCTAAAAACGCGTAATTACTAAAAAACAAAACAAAGAAATCATATTTAATAGATACCTTGATCCTTTTGACGAAAAACATGAGTTAATGCTATAGTATGAGAAATAACATCCTTCCACTTTTTGGCTTCAAAAGCGAATTTAGACATTTTTCCCTGATCAGGTACAGGAGGAAGCTGAAAGAAATCACCAGTTACAATCATCTACAATTTCATAAATCAAAAACAATAAAAACAAATGAATAATATCAAATACCTGAATTCCACCAAATGGATTTTCATTATTTCTTATTTTTCTAGCAATATTTTCAAGCTTATCAAATAACTCAGCATCTACCATTGAAACTTATATAATTAAGCTAACATAAATATATATATATTTAGCCTACTCTCATCAATAATAAGGACTTTAGTCCTTAACCATCTAGATAAACATTTCTTATTTTTCCTAATTTTTTTACATAGATCTTCCGAAGAATCTCTACCTAAACCAATACCAGCATAAGAATGAAGAGTTACACCACCAATATTGCATGCAGCAAGACCTGTTGAAGCAGTAATAGCAACACGATCAGGTTCTTTAGCATATTTCTTACGAAGCGAAGCAATGATTTCTCGCAAAAGTACGGATTTCCCAGTACCTAAATATTAAATAAAATGACACAAAAATCATACACTAACCAGCAGATCCGGTAAAAAAAATACTTTCACGTTCTTCAACAACAATCTTAAGAACAGTTTTTTGCTCTTCAGAAAGAAAAAGACCAGGAAGTTTTTTATTTTTTTTTTGTTTTATAGATTTTTTCTGAATATCTTTAGATTCAAATCTAAAACTCTGAATATTATCAATTTTATGAATATCCGATTTATTTAATATATCAGATGAAATTCTTTTACGATTTTTCATTTCAGATTTAACAAGTTCAATAGGACCTTCAGTCTTATTTAAAAAAAGAATTCTCCCAGAATCTTGAAACTGCTCATTTTTCTGATCTACTTGTAACGCACAATGATTTTCTAAAGCTAATGTAAATGAAATATAATTTTGATTATCAAAAAAATCCTACCTTTTAAAGCAGTATTCTTTAAATCCTTAGGATTTCCTGAATTTATTTCTAACGAATCCAAGGAATTAGATACTTCTGTTTCACAAATAACCTCTTCAAATAAAGTCGTATTAGACAATTTAGGTTGAAATATAGTGTCAGAAGATTGACATTCATTGCTGAACTGATCTTTAAGTCCAGATAAAGCCAGATGTTGATATTGCATCGGAGAAGACGACCAAGAATAGAAAGATTCGTCGTGTTCGGAATCTAAGTTTAAATTATCATCGATATCATTTTCATTAACATGTAAATCATCAATAAGATTCTCATCACTTGTATTTTTCAGAAAAATGCTAGCACCTGTCGCCTTATTTTGTTGATTCAATGTTTCAAGAAACTTTATGCTTGAAGAACTAGGCTTCTGGTTTTTCTTAATATTATGATCATTGAAAATAGAGGATTCATGAGCTACAGATATTGGATGAATATTTAGACTAGATGCATCTACTGGTTTTAAAGGTCCCGATTTTATATAATTAGACGTTATATTATTTCTCATAAGTTGCAATTTAGTTTGTTTAAAATCGGATATTTTTGAAATATACGATCTAGGAGCATAAATAATTTTCTGATGATGTTTTTCTTGCGATCGCTGAAACATAAACAAAATAGCTGCAATTTTTAAGCGCCTAATAAAAAAATATGTAAAATAATTTCTGCAACTATTTGGAAACGTTCTTTTTAATTGATCTGTATACACTGTTGCTAACGTAAATACAAAATGAAATATCAGATATATTTAAATAAAAACAGTATTCTAATGTATCCTTATTGAGAAAAGCTAGAACCTAGAATTTCTTTAAAATCTAATTTTTATAAAAAAAGCGTGATTTCGAAAGTCGATTTTAAAAAAAATTAAATGCCAAAAGCAAAAAAAAATACAAATATTTATAAATATATATCAATAATATACCCACAATACACCTAATACACAATTTTAAACAACATTATAACTTCTATCAACATCGGTTTTATAAAGTCATTAAAAAATATAAAATAAAAAAATAAAATTTATAAAATATTTTCTATAACAAAGATATATTCAACAATTAGAAATCAAAAACCTTTAACATATAAGTGATTTATCTTTGTAAATTGAAAAAATTATAGGATCAATGATAAAAAATAGACAATATATTTGATGTTTTTTTTTTTTTTCTTTAATACCATACCCCATCCTCTTTTTCCCTATTACTGTCAACAGCTAATGTCCCGCTTTCTTAACTTCCAGCAAATACGGAGTAAAAAAATCTATCATATTAATAACTTGAGCATTAAAATTTCCAATTTCATTATTTTCCACAAATAGTCTCTTTTTTCGAGCTTTTTCAAGCAGTCCTATCCTCAAAGAACCACATTCATATAATTCTTTGCCCCAATGAAAACAATTTCTCATCATCGCAAAGTAAAAGACTATGATCTCCATTGTGCAACTAATGCAACATCGCAATTCTGAAGTTGTGAAATGATTATTGGAGAACCATTAATAATTGCTTTATCAGCACTAATTAGTATTATGCCATTGTAACTGAGGACAATAAAATTCCAATAAAAACAAAAAATATGAATTATACAATTTATGTTAAAAATAAATCCTTGCAAAATTACACCGCCTTGCATAGAAGCATCCTCGGATAATAGATTTGCTTTAAATATATTCCCAAATTCCATAATATATATCAAAAACGATTCACTAACAGTATATTCAAAAACAAAATCATTATAATTAAATGTTCCAGAAATAATTGTAGTTTCAGATAAATATATAAGCAATGCATCATTATTGTTATCATAAAAATTAAAACCAAATTCATTTAAAACAACGATTCCAACATTTTTAAAAACAGCATGACAATTCCATCCAAAAACAATTTTCAAAATGTTGAAAAAAAAAAACAAATGAAAAAATCTTAATAAGACCACTCAAACTATTCCAAAACCAAATATCATTTTTTTCATCAAAAGCAATGTTTAAATTCCTATTAGAATTTTTTTTTTTATAGGAACGGGAAAACCAATACTTATGATTTACCGTTAAGAGAATACTTGGAAAACCTACCCTGATCCTATAGCAATTATAAAATATATAAAATATAAACTTTTAACGAATCTCCAAAAAAAACACTTTTTATATTACAATTCACTACACATACTTAAAAATAAAATATCCTTAATTACTGATTATAAATAATTTTATTTTAAATTATTTTTAAAGGAAAATACCACAATAATACCATCAAAAAAAAGTAAAAAGTATAAATTTCTAATATTACAATATTAAACATTCTTCAATCCCACTAAACTAAATAAATACATCAATGATAAACCACATATACCAAATATTCCTTCAAAAAAACCAATATAAAATAAAAAAAATTATATATATTAAACCCGTAAAATTTAAAATTTAAAAATAAATTTTATAAGTAAATTTATTATTTCTAATAACCAAATACTGTATAGAATGAAAAGATAACAAAGAATTACCAAGTTTGAACGATGTTAAGAAATATAAATTATCTCAAGTGGCTATTTTTTATCATTTTCCTTATTTTATTAGTACCAAATTATACAAATTCATATCATCAAGCAACAGTTGAGGAAGTTATTAAGGAAAAAAAAAGACATTTGTAAGTACATTTGAAGAAATTTTAAAAAATTACTCAAATAAAAAGAATGGCCATGAAAAACTTAACCTTGGGAATTCAAGCTAATATTACTGATGTACATATTAAAAAAACCAAAATACGTACTAATTGTTTTAACAGGTTGATATAACTATTCCAGATATTATATTAAAAAAGAGAAATTTATTATTTTCTAAAGGGATTAGTGAAAAAGAAAATTTATATCATAATATTACTGGTTATATACGTGGCAAATGGAATAAATTCTTCGTTCATCCAAATGACACGTTAATTCCAAAATATGCGCAAGATTTTATAAAAATACTATCATATAACAGAGGACTATTAAGCATAGTTTTAGAAGAGTCTATATTTAATGATAGCCAAATAACAGACGCAACTCTATCAATTCAAGATGAAATTGGCAACTTATATAAAAATATCAATCTTAAAGGAATTCATTTTAAAAACGATGGCTCATTAATACTTACATCATCATCACATAAATTCCCAAGTCTTATAACAATTCCACTTTTTGCATTTAATAATTTCACATTTCAAAAATCACTTAGATCAATAACTCAGATTTTAGAACAACAAATAAAGCAGTTACAAGATAGTATACCTAAAAACAAAAAAATTCAAATTCCTAGTGACAATAATGAATATTGCGAGTTCGTTGTTTATTTGCAGCTTCTTCCCAACTATGACAATAAAGAGCCTAAATTAGAAGAAATAGAAAAAGAACTTCAAACACCAAATGGCCTTCCTTACTCTTTAGTACCTCCTATTTTGCTTTCCGGAATTATTATGTCTCCTGACTGCAAATTTTCATTAGACTTTGATAATATCACTGGCATTAAAAAAGAAAAATATTATGCAGACATTAATAAGATAGCATTCTTTCAAAATCTTCTAATTATTATACAAATTTATTTGCTCATAAAACAAATGAATGAAACGTCAACTCCATCAGTGAATTTATCTTAAATAAAAATACATATTACTAATAAAGCTTAGAGCATTTCTAGAATATCATTTTGGAGTATTTGGATACAAGCATCTTTGGATGGATATACTTGCATGATTTTCCTATCGGCCTCTATATCACATAATAGTATATTTCTTTCTTCTGTTACTACTTCATTTCTTTCATTTACTCTCGTTGCAATATTTGGAATGCGATATTTACTTATTATTCATCGTATACAACAGCCTGAAAATAGGACAACTGCTATAGAAAGGCGCGACCATAGCGAAATTAATGAAGAAACAGTTATGTCAAATCGGCAAGACTACGTAAATCGGAATCAGGAGAGTAGAACTAGACAAGACCAATATGATAGCCATAGTGATATCAGTACAATATATACTCAATTTTATCTCTTTCTTCTCATAATAGTGTTAATTTTCCCACAGATAATGTTATTGCCAACTAATAAAAGGAAATATATTATATATACTATCACATTTATGGCATTTTCATTCTGGTGGCCTCAAATCATACGAAACAGTTTAAAAGGATATAGACGACCATTTCTTTGGTCATACGTAATTGGAATGACTATTACCAGGGTTATTCCTATTATTTATTTATTTTCATATCCAAAAAATATATTATTTATCCCAACGAATCTTTATATAACCTGGGGAGTTTTTGGCTGGTTATGGTTTCAAGTTTTTCTTCTAGCTAGTCAGGACTTTTTAGGTCCACGTTTCTTTATACCTTCTAATGTAAGAATTTCGAAAATAATCTTTAATAATATTTATGTTAGCTTTTACGTCCGACATATAATTATCATCCAATACTTTCAGAAGATGTCGAGACTGCATCATCATATTTTGATTCTAATGGGCGTACAATTTGTTCTATATGCATCCAAAATATATCATTACCACGTATTAACAGGAATTCTACGAATAACGCTTCGTTAATTTTAGGAAGAAGATCGTATATGGTAAATGGTATCTCTTATTTCTTTACAATTATAATCGATGAAGGTTACACCCTGCAAACATCTATTTCATACAAATTGCTTAGAAAGATGGATGAGAGTTCGCCTAATTTGCCCAGGTATAAACCTTCTTTAAATAATCTATTTAGATAACCTTTTTAGTATGTAGACATTCGTAAGATAGCTTTACTCTAATATCATATTCTAACATATCGTAGACTTCCTCCTATATAAATTCTAACCCATATTTAAAATTCTTAAATTATATAATACGGAGATGCTATTTCTCATAACTACATTATTAAAATCTATACTAATTCTTCTAGTAATATACATTTTATATCGAAATAGTTTATTTACATAAATATTAATTATTCTATCCATGTATCAAGGATAGCCTTTTCATTTTTTATATTATATTTATTTAATTTCCTCAAATTACAATCCAGAATACTTGAGCTTCTAGTAGTTCTCTTGTCATTATCATCAGTATTTTTTTTCTTTTTTTTTTTATATAATTTATGAGATCTTATAATATCTCTGACATATGGGCCGATATCAACTGAAAGAGAAAATCCACTTAATGCATTAATCGAATTAGGAATCGTATCATAATTCCATATATTTGAGAATAATAAAGGAGAAAAAACAACTTTTAAACTTTCAATACTTAGCTCTTTCATATTAACCAAGTAACGCCCTTTTAATACAACACGTAAAGACTCAGCATTAGAAACATATTGGCAAATGTTTAATGTATCTAGATCAGTGTCATTAAGTTTATTAGAAAAAATAAAGCATGACATAATAAAAATGACTAAAGATATATAAATATAACCTGATTGGTAGATAGTATAATAAGCTCTATATGAAGGCAAAAAGTCATACCCAAGAAGATTATCAAGATGACGAGTATCAGAAGATAAATTATCAGAATTAGACAAATCTAACTCCTAAACTAATTATTACGCAATAAAGAAACTTTAAAATATTACTTTAACTGAGCATCGAAAAGAAGCTTTACTAGATAAATAATCACAAAACGACATTGTATCTAAAAAATCTGAATGAACATCTAAAAATAATTTTTCTTTCTCTATTTCCCCATGGATTTGAAAAGAATCCTTTAATTTAATATTTTCCAGACTATTTTTAAATATATCATCGATCAGATCTAGATGCTTTCTATTCCCTATAAAAGCTTCTGTTTCTAATAATTCACAAAAATCATTTGACCATTCAGTAGAGGACAAAAACATATTTTCAAAAACAATCTTTTTGAAAGAAGTATCTGAGACGAGCATGTCTATATCTTGTATCAACTCAGATGATCTATTACTGCTTATCTGAGTAAAAAATTGCAACTGAAGAATTGATGCTCTTAAATCACATCCTTTACTCATATAGAGGTGCATTAGATCTTCTTTGCTGAAAATATATCCTTCAGAAAGAGAAAGTAAATACAAATAATTAGCAGCAAGATCTACTGGAGCAGTATTAAAATAAATTATTGATTGAAATTCAAGAAAGAAACTAGGTATTGTATTAATATCTAATAACTACTTAATAATAATAAAAAGACTTAAGGAACTACCTGTACAAGTCATTATAATAGGACGTTTTGACTTATAAACAAGATTCATAACAGTACCCCAGAAATTTTTATCTTGTTCATAAAGAATATCAACTTCCTCAATCAATATTAAGCTTTGTTTTCTAAATGACATATCTAATTTAGTTTCAAAACATGATTTATTAAAATTGTTAACTTTTTCTCCATTGACTAAATGGCTCTGGCTCATTTCACCAACCAAATTCAGAATATCCTTACCACTCCTTCTTGAGCCAGAATTAATTTCAAATATCTCAAAACCTAATTCTTTTGCTATAGCGTATACACTAGCACTTTTATAACTACCATGTGGACCCGTTAGTAATATATAACGTGCAAAAGAAACTTGAGATTTAGTATATAACTTTTTTTGACAGTTCATCAATACTCTAAGTTCTAAAAACATCAGAGATTAAGAACTAATCATACATTTCAAAATCAAAAAACACCATTAATACCATCTAAAAATGACGTAGAATTTCTACTACCAGTCCCATAATTTATAAGTTGATTTAAACATATCTGTTGATTTTTTTCTAACACATGTCTTTTCGGAGATGCAATAACACATGATATCTTAATAGTATTCGATCCAAGTTTGCAAGCCATCAACCAATCGCGAAGTTTCATAACCTCATATTCAGAAAAAAGAACCTCACAAGCCCTAGTTGGAGAGTATTTAGAAATCCAAAGTCTTACATCATAAAAATCAGAAGAAAGAAACTTATCATCTAAACTTTTATATATCTTATTGAAACATGGACGTTTTAAATCATCATAAGGAATAACAGAAGAAACCACAGATTTAAGATCATCTAAAGTATAGAACAATTTGCTAAAATAAAAAAAACTCTTCTTTAAAATAGATTTTTCACGATCAAATAATAAGGCATATCTTCCTAAATAATAATCCTCAAAAAAACTTTCTTTCTTTCCATTACTTTTTTTCCCTTTAAATAAAGGCGTATCTTTAACAACTATTTCATTATAATAATCCTTGACATGTGTATTTTTAACAGTAGGCCAAGGTGCAGCCTCAACAATAAATAATTTCGAATTAAATCTATGGGATGTTTTTGTATTAATTAAAGAAATAGGAACATAATTATTTAATGTTTTTGATAGAAAAAAAGGATGAATAGATTTTGAATCTAATATATATATATTCAATAAACATCAAAAAAGTATAATAAAAACATACCAACATAATTTACTGGAGTCTTTTCTGCAGAAACAGAGTCTTGATCAAACAATTTTATATCTTTAACAAAATTACCTTTAAAACAATTAATAAACTACAAAAAAACAATAAAAAATTACCTGAATTTTTAACTAAAAAAGAATGAGATGATTTTTTCAAAAAAGACCTTGGCGCAACCCTCAATTTTACAATTTTACTAGGATTTTTATAAACTAAAAACCTTCTGACTTCATTTTCTTTTTGAAAACTAGTAAACCTAAAAAATGGCGAAACACCTAAAGATATATATGAATCATTACAATGATCAGGATCATTAAATTCTTGAGAAAAACACATTTCTATAATTAAATAAAGAAAAATCCCAATTCTTCTTCAAAAATATTACCTTCCTTACTTTCTTTAAATGACTGAACCGAAGAAAGAGTTAAGAAAGTTGTTTGAGATTTTGACTCTATAGAATTAATAGACTGTTTCTGACATACAATTTTATGAAAATCCGAATCAATTGACCATGTAGAAAGAGACGACTCGTTAGGAAATCCTATATTTTCTAAATTACTAAAAGATTGATTTATATGCAAACGATTATCTTTTGAAACGAGATCATATTCTGATTGTAAATACTGAGCATCTGTTTCTAGCGATGCTTTAGAAGGCCCAGAAAAGTCATTTTCCTCCATTATTTCATCGAAACATTCAAAAATGATGGAGTAATCTAAAACAAAAAAAATAATGAAACTTTATAAAAACACCAATGATTTCTGTTCTGCTTCAAAATATTGTTTATTTAATATCTTCTTGTTATTTTTTAAAATCTCTAAAATATTAAGTACAGTTATATATATTTTGAAAAGTCTAAATAATTAGACAGATTAATATATATAACCCTATTTTTTGATTTACATTTTTATTTTTTATAATCACAGAAGTTGAAACGTAAAAATCATCACATTTGAAAAATGAAACTATTCAAAATAAAATAATCAGAAAATTATTTCTTAAATAATATAAAAAACACATCAACTAATAAAATTACATTAAAATAGATATCCAAAATTTGAAAAAGATTTCTAAAAAATATTTTATATTTTTAAAGAACTAGTCAAAAAAATAAAACCAAAAATGAATTCTTTTGGACTTCTAGAAAAAGCTATCACATTATGGAGTGTAGATGATGTTATTCAGTGGCTAAAACATATAAATTTTTCTCAGTATGAAAAAGAATTTCAAGGTTTATTACTTTGATACTTACAAAATTTTCCTAAAATTTCACAGAAAATAATATATCTGGAGACATTCTAATACACTTAAACCACGAATCACTTAAAGAAATAGGAATTTTGAGTACGGGTCATCGACTTAGCTTTCTTAAAGCAATATATCGTATCAAAATTGATCAAAATATTCCTATCGAGCCAGAACATTATATACCCGTCTGTAAGCAACTATTGCTCTTTTTAAAACAAAAATTTAATGTTTTAAAGCGCTAGAAATGGAAAAACTTTCTGAATATGATAAATCAGAAATTAACAAAACTAAAGAGTTAACACAAGCTATCTTTTCTTATGGTAATATAATATGTTTACACATTTGAACAATTATATTTTAATAATTCCAAGGAAAACACTTAAATGAATTCGAAAAAGAGATAAGAAATCTAAAAAAAGATTTATCCAAAATTCAAGAAGACATAACTTATATTTTTGAAATTATCAAAGATATAAAGGTAAATTTCCAGAAATATCTAAATTCTTCTTTTTACAAAGAACTAGCTATCGAAAAAATCTGATGATAAACTTACTCATACTGGTTTATCGCTTAAAAGATTTCATGAAAAACCCTTACAATTAAAAACTATACCTACACATTCCCAGATATCACCTATACAACTAGATTCTGAGCTTGACTCACCAACATTTCCAACGGAGACTTATAAAAATGCAAGTAAATTACATATATATTTTATAACTAAACCTTTTAGCAATTAACACATAGTATCCAAGATAACTTAGAATTTGGAATGAATCATAACAATTCTAACCAAATTAAAAGTGAATGTGCTATAACTGACGAATCTGTATCTCCAGTAAGTTCTAAAAAATCACACAAAAGCATAGAAATGTTCAAATCCTTTCGCATTAAATTGAACGATTCGTGTAGAAAAGTTTTACTTTCTGCATTAAAGGAATATAAAATAAATTCTGACTGGAAAGAGTATGCATTAGTCCTATGTTATGACAACAAAGGTATTTTTTTAATTTTTAAGCATTTCTTAATATTTTTTAGAAAGATACATAGAACTTAATGAAAAACCTTTATTGCTATTTCAAAAACTACAAAAGGATGAAAAAAAACCTAGTATTAACACACATATTTTTTTATCTACTAAAAAATCCAGTTTTTATCCTAAAACAAATCAAAAATCCCACCACCTTAAATCAACCTTTCAATTTTATTCAAGAAATTAAAAAAGAATCTGATATATCTAATACATTCGAAGATGCATTATGATAGATCATGATATAGAATTTCTATGTAAAACAACAGAAAACTTATAACTATATCTAAAATGAATCCCAAATACAATGTTAAATAAATCTATAATTAGAATATATTTCACAAATTCCAATTATTCCCAATGGGATCTTTCTTTTTAATCTAATACAAATAATTATATCATGCTGAAACATACAAATATAATTTACATACAACGGGTAGTATCGAATTCAAGTATAAACTAAGCAAATATTAATTCTATCTTAAAGAAACTTTAAACAAATCCAAAAGGAATAGATGTCATTTGAATTTCCATACTTCTCCAATTTTCTGCTAACAACTCAGTATATTTTATGCGCTCTTGTACATAATCCTTATATAATTTCCCTATATGAGCTTGACTAATCTGGAAATATACTAGCTCATTTAAAATACATTTATTAATAAAAAAGCAACGAGACCGTTGAGAAAGTATCAATTTCTTGTCCTTATTTTTTTAGATTTAAAACATTTAAGAGGAAAACTTGCCTTCATAATAGACTGTTCAATTTCGTTCCTAGATAATAAATTCAAATGAGATCTCATATTCAAATCAGCAAGTTTATTCACATTGCTATTTATTCTTTTCTCAAGAAAAGAAATGTTGTTGATATCTAACTTATCTTTTCTATCAAACATATTCTTTAAATCATTAGAAAATGATTATATACAAATTGTGACCCACTTTAATTGCTATAAGGCTATCTCTCTGAGATTTTAAATCTTCTAGTATTCCTTCACTCAAAATTTTAGCTTCTTCCTCCAAAAATTCCTGTGCCGTTAAAAAATGTTTAGATACAGCAAACATCCCTTTGTTAATGTAGGAGAAAGAATCATTAATTATCCCATCAATAAGAACAGGCTTACTTCCATCAGCAAGAACACTACCTTTTTTTAATATCTATGCATCATATTCATTTAACTATACTTCAAACAAAATGCAAATAGCATCATATCTTCAGCAGATTCTACATTTGTCAATCTTGATGAAAATAATACCATAAAAATACTTTCTTGATATTTTAATAAACGATCCATAATCAAACATAACTTCCTTCAGAATTTAAATAATTACAGTAAATAAATATCACTTACGTATAATTATCAATTTGAAAATCTATTGTTTTTTTAATGTTCATAATAATTTCATCAAAATTCGAAGGAAATATCAGTCCTAAATCTTCTATCATAATTTTATCTTGAAATTCATCATGAATTGTTAAAACAGTCTGCTTTCTCCATAAAGAAAATTCCTATTAAATATAAATTTAAAAATATAAATAATAAAAAAGTACAGTAGAAACAGTAAGAAATGCTATGACTAATGGATCATCTCTAAATATGGGATGACGAACAACTGCATTGATAAATCTAGAAAGCCCTTTATATCTTCTCTCTAAAAAAGCAGAATCTCTTGATAAATAATGGCCATTTACTAAAAATAAACTAAGATCTTAAACACAATAAAAAAATAGAGTACCAGAAAAACACTTTGGTGCTAAAACATGGTAAGCATTAACAATAAAAAAACAAAAGATATTACGCATCAAAGGTACTTGACGAAAAGGATACTTTTTTATCAAACACTCTTGAAGCCTAAATACATAAGTAAATGACATATAGCATATCCAAAATTTACCATAGAAAATCACTATAACGGCGAATAACGCGAGAACCACGAATTACACTAAAAAGAATATAATTTACATGTCTAAATAAAAAAGAACCTTCTTTTTTAGCAACTATATTAATAGCTATACGATCGGTTGAAGAAAAAAAATGATCCCAATCCATAATATTAAAAGTCTTATGAGAACAAGAACTTTCAAGATAATTTTCATTAACTTTATAATCAATAAAACCAGAATTCCTAAAATTAGATAAGGTGAATGAATGAACATCTAACCCATTTTCTAAATGCAATGACACCTGCTTCTGAGCATCATTTGTCCTTTCGAAATCAGACTCAAAGATAATAGTTTGTTTGGAAGACATAACAGAATCAGATAAAGAAACATTAGTACCAGATATTTTATCGTCAGGAGATATAAGGTATTTATCAATTATATCTTGTAACTTCGGAACAGGAAGATCTAGAACATATCTTTAAAATATACAGAAAAAATAAAATGTTTACTGCTTTTATATTTTTTCAATTCTTCAACACTTGCACATTCTCCATTTTGAACAATTCCAATCAAAGCAATAACTGAATAAAAGCGGCATTTACAAACTGGCATATCCTCAGTAATCCCAAAAAACATCATATTTATAATATGTTTAATTTCATAATCAGGGAGTCCCGAAAGCTCAACTATTTTCCGTAAAAAACAATATGTTCCTTTCTCATTCTTAGACAAAAGAGTAAACATTTCTCTGTAAACAAAAGGGACATCAATTCCATCTGTCAGATCAAAATAAGATCATTTACTTAGTTTTGAAAAATACCTAATAAATACTCTTGTTTACATTGCCCGGTAAAACATTTCTTTAAAAAACTTAATAACAATGGAGCATCATCTTCAATAGTTTCATTCTCAAACATAGTCCTTCCAAATAGATAAGGTTCATTATTAGTGTCTTTAGTTCCCGGTACCTTTATAAAACAGCCGCTTTCAGATGACGCCAAAGGCGACATTTCGGATAATACACATTTTCTAGATAACTCATCCATATATAAACATACGTTTTATTCATGTATATTTCCTATCTTCAATGCATGCTATTTACTATAGATTTAAATCCAAATTCAAAAATACATTTTTTTACCGTAATATCGAAAAACTTTAAAGATAATTCTAATATTTAACAAATTCATACAAGAAATGACAAAAATAAAAAGCCATTAATATACTAATGATTCAAGAATGCCTCTTTACCCAATTTTATAATTATAGAACCATCTACCAATATTTTTATACTCTTCCATCCTATATATATATATATATACATTTAATTTATTTCCTAAAAAATCTTATTTTATACATGCTTATTTTACAAAGAACTTGCTTTATAATTGTATTTCTACATAATATATATCCGAAACAGTAAACTTATTATTTTCAAACTATCAACTATTATTATTCAGTAATGTTCTAAACATTTTCTATAATATACGAATACTTAATATTAAAATAAAAACACTAATATACAACTTTAGAAGAAAAAATAAATGATTCCTTCAAAGATAAAAATCTTATTAAAAACATTGAAACGAAGAAAATGATTCTTTGTAAAGAAAATATTAACAATTATAAAAAATAAAGATTAATTTGAAAAATATTATTTTTATAAAACGTCCCCGGACAGGCTCGAACTGTCAGCCTCTCGGTAACCTCATAAATAACAGCCGAACGCGCTAACCAATTGCGCCACGGAGACTCATTAAATCTAAATATTAAATATAATATAAAAGTATCATAAAGTTTATATCAACTCACAAAATGAAATCAGCTAAAAATGCTTTACAATGTACAAATAATAAAACAATAAAAATACCAAAAAAAAAAAAATACAAAATTACTCTTCTTTTTCTTTTGTTAACGATTTCTCATCCTCACTAAAAAATATATTAAATAAATATAAAAAGATAGAAAACTTACTCATCACTTCGATCATCTTTGGCCTCTCCATGTACAACAAAACGATATGCAATACGTAGAATCAGAACTAGCCATAATATATTCACAATTTGCAATGCTAACAACAATATAAATATAATAACCTGGCTAATCCAACATTTATAATGTCCTTTTTCCCATGATAATTCATATGGACCAATATGTTTAAAACTAGTAAAAATAGAATAAAGGAAAACAATATTCAAATAATGGCGTCCGTAAATCCACAAAAGAATAAAAAATCCAAAAACAAGAGCCTGTCCTTTACATTGTATATAATTCATTAACTTTGATAACTGAGACCTTAGACATAATAAAAACAATGCAAAAAAATCTTACAGACAAAAAAATGTCAGAAGTATCCATAGTAATGAATACAGACAGACCAAGATATGTAAAATGGAATCGATAACTTAAACCAATAAGAATAAGTGTTATAATATGATGAATTACAAATTCTCTAAAATCTTTCCTAGGTTTTTCAAGCTTCAAAACCAAAACAAATGTTTGTTGAATCCAATAAGAAAATTGAAGAAGATAATATCCCTTAAAATATATATCATGTGTCTTGTGTGGATAACCATCATAAAAAGCATCAACATTAAAATACCAAATACGGTTTTGAAACATAATATACTATTTATATTAGTAGTAGAACGACGTTAGATATGTTAAACTTCACAATTCCAAGAACGGAAGACATCGAAAAGTAACATAAACTGTATCCTTGCTCCATAAAACGCTTTAATTTACGTTTCTTAATATTAATTCTTTGGCCAATAGGCTTAATCAAAACATGCATTAAAAAATCCCTCAAAAAAATAAAAGTAACAACATGAAAGGCAAGAAAACATAAATCTTTATATCCTTTTCCATACTGCTGTGGAAATGTATCTGAAGTAGGATATGATAAAAATAGAAAAGGATATAAAAAGTCACTAGAACCTTTTCCCCTTAAAAAGTACAATACGTATGATGATACTAGAAGTAACAATGAACCAATCCATGTATGTTTTTTAATAAACCTTAAATATATTTTCAAATATCCTTCAAACGATTTTATACATGGTTCTTGAAACCCAGATTCCTTCATAACCCAAAATCCAAGGAGAATATTCTTTCAAACTATATCCTACATAGGCTATTAGATTAATTAATATGAAATATTTTTTACGTAAATCTTTCGTTTTCTGACATCGTAATTTTTTAATGAAAAATCGTTAAATATTTAAAAAAAATCATTACAAACTTATCATTATGCACAAACGACAAAGATTAGAGTCTTCTAAAGAAAATATACCTTTTGAAAATATGATTAAGTCTTCAGAAATTAAAAAAAACGATGATAGTATAGGCGAATTTGAAGATCCTTGGGAAGATGAAATAGAAAGTGAAGAATATATAGAAGATATTAATGAAGGTAATTTTCTTTATTATATATATCTAATAATCAATATAGATCCAATGAATGAGGAAGTAAAAGTATATCTTCCATCCTCTCGTTCATTAAAAGAGGACGAAGTTCTTGAGCCGGATCAGTCAGCATATGAAATGCTTCATTCTATCAATGTTCAATGGCCATATTTAAGCTTTGATATTTTGAAGGACAATTTAGGTCTAAGAACTAATGTAAGCATTAGATATTTAACAACGTATAAAGACACTTATAACTTAAAGTATCCTGTAACAGTATATCTTGTGTCAGGCACCCAAGCAGATATTAAAAAAGACAATAATATTACTGTTATAAAGTTGTCGCATTTGTGTAGAACTCAATATGATGGTGAGCATGAAAAAATACATTGACAATTATAACAAATACGTTAGATGACTCAATTGATTCAAATGATTCTGATATAGATGAAGATCCTATTCTTGAATATAGGTCATTGCCTACCTTTGGAACTACAAATCGCATTCGAGCATTTTATAAGGAAGGCGAAAGTTATTTTGTTGCATCATTTAGTGAAACAGGAAAAGTACATATATGGGATGTCGCTCCTCATTTATTATCAATTAATAATCCAGGTGTATCTGTTGCTAAAAAATATAATTCACCTATCTACACTGTTTTAAATCATAAAGTAGAAGGATATGCAATTGATTGGAATACATTATCATCGCATAATTTTCTTATTTCAGGCGACAATAATGGTTTTATTTATTTAACATCTCTTTCAGAAGCCTCATGGTTTACAGAAAAAACACCATTTTTAGGACATATATCATCAGTAGAAGATCTTGTGTGGTCTCCTTCTGAGAGAAATGTATTTGCCAGTGCAAGTACTGACGGAACTGTAAAAATATGGGATATACGAAATAAAAGACACAAACCTGCATTGAGTGCTGATCTTCATCCTGGTGTAGATATAAATGTTATTAGCTGGAACAAAAATGTATTATATTTAATGGCAACAGGAGCAGATGATGGAAAGTTTAATATATGGGATTTACGTACATTCCAAAGGTATTCTTTCTTTAAAAATATTTAAAATTAACTAATATAGTTCATCTATTCCATCATTTATCGCATCATTTTCTTGGCATACAGCTCCCATAACATCTATAGAGTGGCATCCATCCGAAAAATCAGTAATTTCAGTATCAGATAAGAATCATGTTTCATTATGGGATTTATCTGTTGAGGTGGATAACGAAAGTCAAGTTTCAAAAAAAACAGACGATCTTGACCATATACCTAATCAACTTATGTTTATACATATGGGGGGAAAAGACATCAAAGAAGCACATTGGCATCATCAAATTCCGGGATGTGTTGTAAGTACAAGTTCTACAGGAATACAAGTCTTCAAAACTATAAGTATATAAATATAATACTTAATAGCTTATTTTTTTCGGCAATTATGTTTAAAAGCATAAAAACATAACATTTAAAAGATATTTAAATAAAACACTTGATTTATAAAGCAAAATTCTTACACTTGATAAAAACTATTCATAGGTTGTAAATATCTTATTAAGCATAAACATACGAATTTAAAAAAAACAGCATCAATAAAAATATGAAATTCAAAGTATAAACTTCAAATTGATTTGTATACAGTTTTTTCTAACGTTTTATAGAAAAATTGAGAATTAAAATAAATTACAGCGGAATACTGTAGATATATACTTAGAAATTTTCGAATTTCAAAAAAATCAATATAAAAAATATTTTTCAAATTAGTTTCACTTTTTTCTCAGAGAATTACACATATAAAAGATATTTATTTATTTAATTATTTGACAGAAACATTAGACATTTACTTTTTCTTTAAATACTACATAAATATTTCGAAAATTGTCTAAAAAAATTATAATACATTATTTAATGTTGATATCTTATCCTTAAATCATTTAATCCGAATATTTAAGAGTTAGAAATTAAAAAAGAATATATCAAAATCCTGTAAATTTCATTTGTTTATCAATATATATAAAAATTATATTTTTTCATAATATTTCTTGTAATACATAGAATATGTAAATAAAACATGTCTAAACAAAAGAAAAACTCATTTTGATTTCTTTAAATACATTAAATAAAAAGAACTCAGCTTTTATCGACAATTTTTTTTTAATCAAAAATAAATTCATGTAAAATTAAATGGATATATATTTTAAATATATTACTATTCTATAATATGATATGGGGTCTATTTCAGAGCCCTATTTCCTTACAAGGATTCCATATCCTATAAACTCAAAGTTTGCTAAACAATGTCAAATCGCAAATGTTTTTCCTAAAGGTTACCATGAAATAGTAATAGCGATTAATGGAGTAGGAATTAACATCTATGACGTAAGAACATAATCCCTGTGATATATCAGTTTTAATTTTAAAAATAGGCGGATTCAGGTCAAATAATTACAAATTATCCTGTAAATGGAAATACACAATTTTCATGTGCTCCTATTTCTATTAGGAAAGAAACTAATAAAAAACGAACAACTATAGCTGGGTCAGTAGAAATAAATACAAGGAACCGAAAATTACTTTTATGGATCGAGAAATCCAACTTAGACGTACAATTTAAATTTATAAATATTAAATCCAAAGTCATAAACATTCAATTACTACAAGATTATATTATTTCATTCTTTGAATCTGGGGAAATTATTCAGTACAATTCCAACATGGATATTATTTGTAAAGTTTCAACAGATATTTCAAATATAGTTCATTGTGGTCAAATTAAACTCAAATTACCATATGAAATTTTTTCAATTGAAAACAAAGAAGAAGATATTGTATATAAGATCTCAATAGAAGATTCGCGAATTATCATTATTAATATTTTTCAAATATGCGAAACAAGATGTACGGAACTGAATACGATTACTGGAATATTAGCAATGGTAATTTATTTTTTATTATTTAATATATATATATAATATTTAAGGATTTTCATATAAATCACAGGATTGCATTGACTGAGAAAAGCATTATTTATCATCTTACATCAACTCATCTTTTTACATATATATTAACATCTTCAAATATTGAATTTAAATCAAAAACGAAATTTTCTAAAGAACTTTCAATTCCTTTTTTTTTGGAAATATTTCATAATCATCATATTATAATATGCACAGCAGATAAAATATTACTTTTTGATGCACTATATCAAGTATTTTTCTTTTCAAGAGAAATAACACATATAAACACAGCACCCATAATTATACATACATCTGAGTCATCAAAGTTTCGAAATGCCTTATTAGTTCTATCTAATACAGAGTTTCTCATTCTATCTACTATTTCATCTCCAAAAAATAGTTTTCTAATTGATATGCTTGGAAAAGTCGATGACAAAAAAGAATCTAACATCATGGTTATAAACTCCGTTACAAGTTTTGAAAAAAAAAGATCTAATGTGTTAATATTAGAATCACCCAAAAAAACAAAAAAATATCTAAAAGAACAAGAAAAACTAGCCAAATCATTTTTATTAAAATTAAAGAAATATTCCTTACTTAAAGATGGTAACAAATTTGATATTTTTTTTTTTAAATACTTTAATACAAAAAAATTTTCTAACAATTTACAAAATAAAGACTTTAGTAAAGGAAATGGCTATAGTAAATCTAATACACAAAGTAGAAAAATTGAACTATCGCCTCAAATTTTGGAAAAAATTGCTCGAATGATATTTGTACCACCAAAAAAAGAGGATATGCACAATTTAAATAAAACAGCTAAATTTCAAATATTATTTTATCCTAAAAAAACCCTTAATTATCTCATTAGGGTAGTCCCATTGTCATTATTAAAGTCAGATTTTTCAGGTTTTATAAATGCAATTGTAACTTTAGATTCATCATTATTATTAAATTTGTTTTTAAGTTCAGATCTATTACCACCAAGAGAATTAGCATCTGCGTTGAAGTATGTTCTAAATAAGGATCCTGTAGACATGAAAATTTTCAAAAAAGTCTCGAAAATGATGAATAATTACACTGAAGAGCAAATAATATCTGCATTAAAAACAGAATTTACAGGAAACGAAATTGAAAAGTTAATCAATCTGTTAGGAAAACAAATATTAAAAACAGAATCTAAAAAATTAAAAAAACTATCTTATATTAGAGATGAATTAGTTATTTATAGGATGCTAGAGAATTCTCTAGACACTATAGGAATATGTGGAATAACTATGCAAAATATAAGACCATCTTTTTTTGATGTCACTTATAATATTTTAAAAAAAACAATTAATGAAACAATAGATATAAATTACATTATTAACATGTTAGATGAACTTATTCGTAGAGCTGGAGGCCATAAAAATATTAATCAGAAATATCAGGAATTCAAATTAAATCAAAGTAACAATATTAATCTCAAAAAAAACACTCGATCACGTGCCGTAGCATTATCAAATCAACTATCCTGTAGATCAGCTTTACAAGAAAACCATTTGAAAACAAAAAGAGCAAGAGCCTATCAAAAAAATTTTTTTGTTGGAAAATACTCTATCGAAAGATTAGAACTATAAAAAACTAAATAAATTTTATGTAATTCAAAATATACATATTCATATACTAATGATTCTTTAATGATACATACCAAAAAATTAATAACTATCAGTCTCTTCTATTGTTACAACTTCTTCTAGAAATTTTTTAATCATTCCAAGAACCTCCATCTTAAGATCTTCAGGAACGGTAGCTTTAATACATTAAAAAAACGCTACAAATATAGTATTTACCAAGGCCTTTCGGCTCAATTTCTTTTACTAAATCTTCAAAATTAGGCTTCTCTTGATGACGTACTTTAACTAAAAATAAAATTAGTAAAAATAACAAAGATTTATAGATACAAAGAGCATGATTTTTCATATCCGAATACCATCCACATTCATGAAGCTTTTTATTCAAATAAAACAGAATACTAAATCTGTATTAATAAAAATGATTATATTTTTAAATCAGTAAACCGTACCGTTCATATGCTCCTGATTCAACCAATTTCTGATTTACTTGAGCTCTTAAATTAACAATTGTTTCTGTAGGCACACTCATACAGTAAACAATAGTATTAAACTGACAAATTGTTTAATATAAAAACTATAGACTCCTTTTCTAAAATACAGAGATTAATAAAACAAATGATTTTTAAAATAAGTACAACAAAACCTATTTCGATATACATTAAAAATGATTTTTAAATATAATTACAAAAAGATATAAGAGATATTATAAGCAATCATAGTTAAATTGAAACCAAACTAAAACCATAAGTTGATTAAATAATTTTATTGTATACATATTTTTCATCAATAATAAATAAACTTTATTTTATATAGAATATTTAAAAAACCTATAAAAACAAAGTTAAAATATCAAATTTAATATTAAATCGTATTCTTATTAAAACTATCTGAAGTCATATTACCAATTATTATTATCATCATTGACATTTAACAAATATAAAAAATAATTTTATATTTTTCTTTAACGTTATATTATTTGCTTTTTAAACATATTTTTTCTCACTACTGTTGAAAAATCCATTCTGTGCTCCCATAAATAACTATAGACATATCATTCAACAATATTTATGATTTTACCAATTCCAGGACGCTCATAACTTGAATCATTTATATCATTATATTTTGATTTATCAAATTCCTATCAAAAAATTTTCCATCTATGCAAAGACAAATAACTAACTTTAAATACTATATCCTATTATTTTTCATCATTCCCTAGATCCTTACAATATATATATTTAAAAAAGCCAAAAAATCAAATTTAAAAAATTTTATCAAAATTACTCACAACCATTTAATCCTATTAAGACTCCCCTAATCATATTGCTATTATATGTTCATGCGCCTTCATCTGGTCTTTGAAAAATGCCATCATTTTGTTACAACATCTCAAATATTACTCAGAGCGAGTCAAAAAAGTATGCTTTTAGTAATTCATATGAAAAATATCACCATTTTCATGTTCAGATAGACTATCAACAGAAAAAAACTTAATTAGATCACTAGTACACCTTTCTCTACTCAATCTTTTTTTGATACATGTACTATATTTTTCCAAATTTCTTCTAAATATAACAGGACGATAATTTCGCGTTTCGGAAAACGATTAATCCAATTCAAATATTCATTATCATGATGGGGTTGGAGTAAATGAAAATAAATTTAAGTGTTTTCCATAAACAGAAATTGCAACAGAAGAACCATGTACAATTATCGATGATAATATTAAAAATGACGTAATAGGCCAAATCATTAGTATTAACTTATAATAAGAAATAATTGGATTAGCTAGAACACTTTCCGAAGGTTCATCAATTTTAGTTTCTAACTTTATAGGAGCCAATACAGAAACAAATATAGCTCCTACACCCATTGGACCAAAATGACCACAAAAAACTATAAATATTAATCAGAATGCAATTTCAGTAAAAACTACTACAAGCTTCTCTCCAAGTATGAATATCAGGAATTAAAGGCTTTAATGTAAGAATAACAGGAATTCGTCGAAAAAGTAACACAAATTGCGACAATTAGTAATCTCCAAGGAGTTACTCCCAGTTCTGGCATATTATATTGTTTACATAGTATTATAGCTCTCCAATATACAGAAAATGCAAAATTAAGCAATAAATAGATAACATTAGAAACATGTGATTCTTCAGTTTTTTTTGAAAACCAATCACTAAAGAAATTAAATTAAAAAAAGAAGAAATAATAGACATACTCCCAAGAAAATACAGCACCAGCAGAAAAACTAACATATCATCTATTCCTATTAAAGCTCCAATTCCAGCGCAAAATAATGATAACATAAAATAAAACACAAGAAACGATTCACAATTAATTAAATTATACTTTTCCTAAAATTTTACTGCTTTTCTTCCAAAAAACCCAATGAATGATCCTAAAATACAACCGAAAACAACTTCATAAAGTATTTTTATATGAAGAAATTTGCCTATAGTTTTTAATCTAAATGAATCTACTAATAGTTGCAATCCAATAAATAAAAAAGGGAGCTTATTAAAATTAGATAATTACTGGAAATAAAAATCAAAAACAAACAACAAATCCATCATTACATCCAGATTCACAAGATAAAATATTGCGAATATACTCAGGAATTTTCTTAGAAAATTCACTTTTTCCTACTATAGAAGAAACAAGAACAGGATTTGTTGCAGTAACACAAGCACCTAATATTAAAGCTTCAATCTTAATTTAAATAAATAAAAAATCCAATGTTATGAAAACATACAAAAACAAGATTTGATACTAATAGATATACTATAACACTCATAACAACCCATCCAAAAATCATAACAGGACATAAAAGCATAACCAAACTTTTCCAATGTTTTAATACATATCCTTTAGAAAATTCTACACCAACAGCAAAAACCTGAACAATCAAAACAATGCGAGAAAATTCAAGTATATTATAATCTATTTATTAATCAATTATTTAAAAAGTTTATAATTACACTTTACCAACATTACTCCCACGAACCAGGATCAAATATATTAATATAATAAGGCCCAAAAATAATACCTACAATAGTTGCTACCACTAGAAAAAAATTAAAACAAAAAAAAGGATAAGTAGCGATACTCGCTTTTCCAATATATAATCTCTGTTTAATAAAAAGAGAAACAAGCATAAATAGAGAAGTAAAGCAACCAAAAATTGCATAAGCAATATGTGGTTTTGAAATATCAACATGATTCCATACCATATATTCAGAAGCTACAAAAAGAACAACGCTATATAATCAAACTTATTAATGATTATAATACTCCTAAAAAATACATAAAACAATAGACAATTGTTTATCGATAAACTATTGCCTAAATGTTTATCGATTAGTAGATTAGAATTCTCCACTTCTGATAAATACGCATTAATTTCCAATCAAATAAAACATTAAAAACCAACGAGCTAAATCATATTTTGTTTGATTCAAAATAATATCCAATGTTTATCAACTTTTTATTATAGATTTTAAACTTTCTCTTTTGATACTCAAATACTTTAAAAAATATCAAAAAATCCAAAAAAAAAGCTTTATAATATTTAAAATATAGACTTAATTCTTCTAATCCTACTATAGAAATTGTTTCTACCAATAAAAAATCCATAATAATACTTGCTTTTATAATTACTATCTCTTATCTGTAATTCCATGTTAATTTTTATAAGAATACTATACTATACAGTATTTTATACTAAATAACAACATTCATATTTAAAAAAGAGCGAGAGTATTATAAAAGCATTCCTTTAAACGCATTTTTATCTAAAGTATTCCAATATAGTTTTTTCAAAGCTTTCAAATAATTCTTAATATTTCCAGACACGCATTATCTTTTACACATTATCTTTTCATATTACTTTTTGTAGTTCTTTCCTATTCTTGTTCTTTTGGTAATAATCTAAAAAATAAATTATCAACAAAAGTTTTACATAAACAAATTTAAAGAATTATAAGATTAAAGCTAGAAATTCTTCCTAATAAAAAATAGAATTAAAAAATGAAAATACGTATTTTATTCATTTTAACGTATTTTATTATATAAATAGTATTCTAATGTATTTTTTAGATGAAACTTTTTTAAGAACAAAGTTATCGCTGCCATCGTATATCAAAAAAAAGCTTAGAAAAACAAAATATTAAAAAGAAACGTTTTATTGCAAAATAAATAAGAAATTTCTAATATTTTTCAGTCATAAAGATTTATTTGTATAGCTTCTAGAAAGATTATTTGTTCAAATATAAACTTTCGATTTTGATATTAAATTCAGGATCTTTTTATAATTAGCTATGTCAGGACCAACAACGATTAACAAGAGCGAGCCCATTAACAAGAAAACTAGTGTTGTAATTAAGGGTAGGAGTCGGTTTCTTAATATATTCTATTTACTGTCTCCCTTCTAGTGGGTATGGTTGGTGACTCTCAGATAGGAAAAACAAGTCTTATGGTAAAATATGTCGAGGGATCATTTGATGAGGGTGAGTTATGGTTTTTTAAGATCTATTTTGAGACTTATAAATTCCAAAGATTATATCCAGACACTTGGTATATCTTTTCATTTCCAAAATGACTAAACAAATTAATTCTTATAGGTGTAAATTTTATGGAAAAAACCATTTCTATTCGAAATACAGAAATTACATTTTCTATATGGGACCTTGGGGGTCAAAGAGAATTCGTTAATATGCTTCCATTAGTTTGCAATGATGCAGTAGCTATTTTATTTATGTTTGATTTAACACGTAAGAGTACACTTAACAGTATAAAAGAATGGTATCGCCAGGCAAGAGGATTTAATAAAGTAATAAACAAATTAATCTTTATGCTATATAACCCTAATATCTAAAAGACTGCTATTCCATTTCTTATTGGAACTAAATATGACCATTTTGCAAACTTTCCTAGGGAAGATCAAGAAGAAATAACTAAACAGGTATAATATAACTATATTATATTATTTTATTAAAAAAGCTAAAGGCTAGACGTTTTTCTCAAGCCATGAAAGCATCACTCATCTTTTGTTCAACATCACATTCTATTAATGTGCAAAAGGTATTTTTAATTTATATTACTTTCGTTTATATTAAACTATTTAAGATTTTTAAGATTGTACTCTCAAAGGCATTTGATTTGAAATGTACTATACCAGAAATAATTAATATTGGTGAACCAATATTGGAATTTACCAATGTTTAGTAATATTTTTTTATTTTTCGTATAACTACAATATTTTTGCATATGTAATATTAAAGAAATCAATTTAAAATGACATATACAACCGTACAGATTTTAATATTACTCAAAAACATTTTTCAAATTTTAAATATTTATTTTGACAAAAAAATTATATCCAATAATTTTAACTGAAATTACATCTAAAAATTTAGATCCTTTAATCGTTTTCTAACATTATATTTATAATATTATTAGAAATATAACATTTTAAAGGCAAACATTTTTTAATACTTTTCGTATAAATCGTTATTTTATTGAACATTAAAATCTATAAAAATATCTTTAAATATCTTTTTGAAATATGCATTAAAGTTAAAATTATTCTTATTTAAATGATATTACGAAATTCATTGAAAATATTATATAGATTTCGTATTTTTATATAAATGAAAAATAACTTAATAAAACTATTGTTTAGCATCAAATATTAAATTAAACAATTAAAATATGCATTTTATTTTGAAAGATATGAAATATTTATAAAAATTAATAAAATTTCATAAGAAATTAAAAAACTACAAAACCAAAATCACATATATTAACAAAGTAATGCTAAAAAATCCTATGTATTTTTTGAAGTATATTTTAGCTAAAATTTAAAAAAACATATTTAAATATACTATGTTTATTATACATACTACCACTTATTTTTTTAATTTAAAAAAAAGCTATATATCTAATTAAAAACATATATTAATTTTTTTACATAAATTTATTTGCTATCTACTTAATATATTTAAAGAACTACAATCCACTATTTCAAACTCTTTTACAAATTTGAATTCATCATTAGTAAGATTATTCAGTAAATCATTATAAAACATATAAAATTTTGGAGTAGCAACTAAAAAATATTAAAAAAAATAACATTTACATAAAAATTTACATTTATTAGATATTCGAGACAATGCAATAATACTTCGCAAGATAGATTGACGCAATTCAATATTCTTTTCTATTTCTTGTTTAACGGCGGTATCTTTCAATTTTGAATTTAATATTATCGAATATTTAACAGAAATACTATCTAAAACTAATATATAATTAAAACAGTAATAATATTTTTTCTAGTATACCAGCTTGAATTTCTCTAGGAGCTAAAGTGCATAATTTGATCAATATTAAATTCGAAAATATTTTAATATCATGACAATCATCCAATCCACAAATTACGATATCCAAAAATCCCGAAACATCCTCTACATATGCAAAAAACATCTCACAAATAGAATATAATATCTCATATACACTCTTGAGTTAATTAGTAATAAACACTTATAAAAATCAAATACCTTTCTTAATTCAAAAGAATCATCAACGATATGTACAAATGGTCCCACTTGAACTCTTTTCATTAAATTATCTTTTATTATTGTTTCTTTATAAAGAACAGCTAGAAATTTTTGCATGTGAATCTGAACAAGATAAAATTTATTATGAATAGCAACATTCAAAACTTCAAATATTAATTTCTTAACAATCTTCCTAAAATTAGCTAAATATTTCTTTAAATTTCAGATACCAGCTGAGAATTTTCTACTGACAATAAAAGTTCATCAATTATAAGGCTTAAAAAACTATCGAATTCATTTACAGAACTAGTAAAAGTAAATTTTATTGCAGAAATAACAACCAATTGAATCTCTGTTGATGAATTTTTAACTTGTTTCTAAATAATACTATTAGTTAAAGAAAAATAAAAATAAAATACCTGAAATTCAGGAAAAAAATAATGAGGTTTAAGCAATGCAAGCCTTCCAATACATTCTACTGCTATAGGTCTGCAACTTTCATCGGATATAGAACATTTAAATAAAATGTTTAGAACATCAATGAAATATGTCATGAAATTTGAACTTCGATCATGATGTATAATTATCTTATAATACATTAATTTACTTGTAAACAAAAAAAGTAATAACCTCTTTTAACGCAATCAATAACAAACAATACTCAGAAAACTCTGATTGTAATTGATTGATAAAAAATGGAAAATATGTACTAATATTTCCCGCTACAATATTCCCAAGAGCAAATGCTGAAATTCTTTTAAGATCATTTGATGAAGAAAAAAACTGCGAAAACACCACATCCATGATATTAATATACCGAGCCATATTCCTAAAAAATGTCAATTAAATTAAAAAAAAAAAAAATTACATTTTTCTTCCAGCTTCTCCAAGAACCATCAAAAGGAAACATTTTTTTTTGACAATTTCTGAAACTTTTACCTCTTCAATAAAATTATTTATTAAAAATTCAAAACCATTTTCAAGAATTAATGCAATAATTTTTGAAAAAAAAGACATTTCATTAAAAGAAACATCTATGAAAAACAACTTTTTAAATAAATAATTGAAGCTTCCTTTTTTTATAGAAACTTTCATAAAATCCAAAACCTTATCTTGAATTTCTATACTATTTTGTACCAAGGGTGTCCTTATCAAATGCATAATATGATGAAATAATTCTTCAAATATGGTAAAAGGGACATCAATATACTTTATTAGATTTACCAATAACAAAATTGTACTTGAAAGAATATGATAGTCTTTTGAGAATATAATAAATATAATAGTATCAACAAGCTTCCGAACAACTGAAAATTCTAGAGTATTTTCAGATATTTTCATAAATCCACTAAGTGCCAACAAACAAGGAAGTTTTAAACTTTTATTATTTTTTTCTAAAAATCCTAATAATAAAACAACAGTCTTTGTCACCCATTTACAATCCAACTTAGGAATCCTAAAAGTAATAATATCCCTAATGATTTTTATAGTTAATAATTGAGTAGTTTCGTTATTAAGTTTTTCCGTCAAAATATTAAGGACTAAATTTTGTTTATTTTCATCTAAATTCATATAAATCAAAAAATGGCCCATGGCCATCATTGCATTTTCTTCTACATCATCGTGAATATTAGCTACAGAAGCCTTTTCTAACACAATAAAATATAACTCATCAAAAGATTTTTCAAAATCATCACCATTTGAAGGAAGAAGTTTTATTAAAAAGGACAAAGAACATAATGATTCTGCCGAAATTTTATAAAATTTATCTTGGATTGATACAGTAATTCCTTTTATAAAAATGTGAAGATAAGGCTGAATTATATGGTAGGATGTTTGAGATAACATTTCTTTTACAAAACGAAGAGCCTCAATTCGTAAATCAGTTACCGAAGACATAGAAATAGAACTTATTTCATTATAAAACGAAGATGCTAATAATATTTCTATAGGTCTCATAAAATACTGATATTGACTATCCATTTCTTTTGCCATGATTTTAGTTAACTCAGTAATTAAAACATATCCTGCCTGACAAATAGAGATTGAAGATGACATGAGTTGTATAGAAAGTACTTTACAAATTTCTGGAAGAAGAATAGATATTTTTTTCTTAAATAAAAAAGGTAATTCCAAATATATATTAGACATATTATTCTCTTTAAATTGTCCGAAGTCTAAATTTTCAGATCTTTTGAACAATAAATAAGACGTTTGCCTAATCAAAGATGTGAATGTATTCAAAACATCATATCTCACAACTTCTTCGCGTTCATTAAACTTCTGGATTAGAGAAATTGCTACCTGAAAATAATGTTGTTGAAAAAGAGTTATATAAGTGTTAATAATTGTATTCAGGAGCTTACAAGAAAATCTTCGAATTCTCCATGACATATCATCATTAGAATAATCACTTAAAAAATGAACATTATTTGAAATTTCAAATAAAAATTACCTATTATCGAACTCATCAGAATTAGATTCCATCTCTACATTTATATCACTATCTGTATAATTTGGATCATAATTAAGCAATAAAACTAATTCTTCAATAATATACGATATATACGGTTTTGTTTCCTTATCAAAATGAAGTATAAAAATTTCTAAAGTTTGTAAAGCCAATTCACGAACTTCATCATCATCTTTTTTAAGAGTTTTTAATATAACTGGAATAATTGATTTTAAATATTTCGAAAATCTATAATTAGAAAAAAAACTAGATGCAGATGTAGAAAAAGTAGAACTAGAAAGCTTCCCAAAAAGGAATACCAAAGTTTTGAGTCTATCATTAGATTCAGTATCAACTTTCTTTAAAATATTATCCATAAAAAGCGGAAATAAATCATTTGACAAATATAAAGAAAAAAGCCCTTTTTAATAATTAAAGACATAAAAAAAAAAGTTCTTACCAAGTGCAACAACAGAACACTTTCTGATTACGGCATAAGGACTATCCAATAAATGAACAAGTATTGTTTGTATATGTTTTTGTTCCACAAAAGAAAGAGAAGCTATTTCTACTCCAAACTTAGATAATAACTCAATCATAACATTAATAATATCCATCTGATTCTCCAAAATGGTATCCTAACATAACAATTGAGAAATATCATTATATTTTCTTATTATACCGTTATCAATTGAGAAAGAAGTTTTGGAAATAAAAAATGAACAATAGTAACAGCAATAGGAGAAGGAGATGGTGTCTCTATAATAATATTTCTAAGAGCTAATGACAGAAAAATTAAATAACCAGTAACTATTAATGTAAATAAAATATACCTGTAAAAGAAATATCTCTTAACATATTTTTTTCCAATATTCCCTCATTTGACTCAAAAAAATTACAGAGAATATCTAGAATAATCACTAAATGATTATTTTCACATTTCTTTGTAAAAGACGTAAGACTTTAAAATATATTAATTGCTAATAACAAATTTAGAAATACACTGTACCATTTAATTGCAAGATTTTGTACTTCACCGTTTTTATCTTTTAAAAGACGAACCAATGAATCAATAACTTGTATACATATATCCTCTTCTAATTGACAAGTAGTAGATTTCTGGAATTCATTCATAAGGTCAACAATAGCCATAAATACCAAATCTTTATCTTGACTCTTCATCTACAATTGTTAGTATAATATTTATCTAGAAATCATAGCCTTAACTTTTTCAATTAAACTATAAATAAAATAGGAATTTAAAATCATCTTTAAATATCTTTAAAATAATTCTTTAAACATCAAAAATTAAATTTTAAGGCAAATTAAATTTAAAAATATATTTATTAAAAACATTCTCTTAAACACATTTTATATATAAATACTTTTCAAATCTAGATAAAATTTTATGAAACAATTCTAAACAAAAGGAAATTTAAAACAAAATCAAAGCATATATGTAATTTATTATTGCAAAATTAACATATTTTATTTATCATATATTTATATTAAATAAGCAATATTTGCCTCAATAATTTAATCCAAAAAATATCATACATTACACATAAGACTATAAAACGTCAAATAATGCGAAAAAACTTTAAAATTTTTTATTAATATTTGTAAATTAAATTCAAAACCAAATACTTAAAAAGTTGGTACCACTGGGGTTCGAACCCAGGCCTCTTTCGAGATGAGAGATATTACAAAAGCTTAAATCTCACGCCTTAGACCAACTCGGCCATAGTACCATTAAATTTATAACGAATTAAAAATATATAAAAAGTTAAATATTTTACATTAAAATATTCAAAGTTCCAATGTTAAAAAGTTTTAAATATTTAGTACTCTTGACTCTTATAAAAAATAACCCAACATTATGTTTTTATATCTCAATCTTTAAAAATATATTTTATTTGAATATTCTACACATAGCTTCTACGTTTTTTATCCAAAACATTCACAATTCTTCTAACATTTAAAAATTATTAAAAATACTTTTATAATCCTATAAATTGTAAAAGATTTTCATAATAATTTCATAAATTAAGACAAATATACTTAATTTTATGCATCATTTACGAAAATAACAATAGAACGATATTTATAAAGATATTTATACAAAAAAAATACAGAAATCAATCTATAAAATTAGTTAAACAATATGTCCTTTGCATATATTTGTTGATATAAAACTAAAATAACATTTTTTTTGAATCACAATATTTTATCAAATATTTTTATCATTTTATATAATATTCAAATAATTCATATTTTTTCAATAATTTTTTTGATTTTTAAGCAATTATTTTAAAAGCATAACATAAACTCATTTTCAAGATTTAACATTAATATTTTTCAAATATATTGTATCACTCCATTAACAAAATACATATACGACATATATACACATATATATCAACTAATTGTATATATATATATAATATCATGTTAGAATATTAAAATCAATATGTCAATAACTTTATTTCAAAATCCGGTTAATCTTAAATATATAATCTTTTCACCAAAATAGCTTATCAAAGATTATCATTTTTTTTTAAAATTTTGAAAAAGATATAATTATATTGGTATATTCAATACTAAAGATTTTTTATAACTTATTATTCTTCTAAATTTTTTAAATATTTTCTATATAAATTCAAGTAAACTTGATCGCTTTATATTTATAAATCACCCAAATTTCTAAAAATCAAAAAAAAATAAAAAAAACTAGAAGGAAAGCAATAAGATGCCAGAAGAATTGGGAAAAGGGGGCTTAAATAACGAAAAAAGAGCAAATGTGTAAGTTATTAAAAAATATTATACTTTATAAGAAAATGTTAATATATATGTTTTAGAGTAGAAAAAATAGAATCTGAGAATAAATTGGCAATGAGTATTCTTCGAAAAAAAAAAAAGCAGAATAGTCTTATTGTCGATGATGCAGTAAACGATGACAATAGCGTGATTAGTCTAAGCAATAATACAATGGAGATATTGCAGCTTTTCCGCGGAGACACTGTTTTAGTCAAGGTACTCCTCTTTATTTACTTGATGTAATTCTGATTAGTTAATAGGGAAAAAAGAGGAGAGATACTGTATTAATAGTTCTTGTTGATGATGATATGGAAGAAGGTGTCGCGCGAATTAATAGGGTTGTTCGTAATAACCTTCGAGTTCGTCTTGGGGACATTATCACAATTTATCCTTGTCCCGATATCAAATATGCTTCAAGGATATCAGTTCTACCTTTGGCAGATACAGTTGAAGGTCTTACTGGATCTCTTTTTGAAGTTTATCTTAAACCATATTTTGTTGAGGCTTACAGACCTGTACGCAAAGGCGATCTTTTTACAGTATGCTTTAATCTTATCAACATTGCAAAAGTTTATTAATTCTAGGTACGTGGTGGGATGCGTCAAGTGGAATTCAAAGTTATTGAGATCGATCCCTCTGAATATGGTATTGTCGCACAAGATACAATTATACATTGCGAGGGAGAACCTATTAATAGAGAGGAAGAAGAAAGCAATCTTGCTGATGTAGGATATGATGATATTGGAGGATGCAGAAAAAAAATGGCACAAATTCGCGAATTGGTTGAATTACCTCTTCGTCATCCACAACTCTTTAAAAGTATCGGTATTAAGCCTCCTAAAGGAATTCTTCTATACGGTCCTCCTGGGACAGGAAAAACACTTATGGCTAGAGCTGTTGCTAATGAAACAGGGGCCTTTTTTTTTCTTATTAATGGTCCTGAAATAATGAGTAAAATGGCTGGCGAATCAGAAAGCAATCTTCGAAAAGCATTTGAAGAAGCAGAAAAAAATTCGCCCTCTATTATTTTCATTGATGAAATTGACTCTATAGCACCTAAACGTGAAAAAACAAACGGAGAAGTTGAACGTAGAGTCGTTTCACAACTACTTACTTTAATGGACGGAATGAAAGCACGTTCAAATGTAATCGTAATGGCAGCTACTAATCGTAAACTTTCTATTGCATTTTTTTTCTGATTAAAAAGTCATAGGTCCAAATTCTATTGATCCAGCTCTTCGCAGATATGGTAGATTTGATAGAGAAATTGATATTTCTATTCCTGATCCTACAGGAAGACTTGAGATTCTTCAAATCCATACCAAAAATATGAAGTTAGGAGATGACGTTGATCTTGAACAAATTGCATCAGAAACTCATGGTTATGTTGGAAGTGATATCGCATCTTTATGTTCTGAAGCAGCTATGCAGCAAATTAGAGAAAAAATGGATCTTATAGATTTAGAAGAAGATACTATTGACGCAGAAGTTCTTGATTCTTTGGGGGTTACTATGGAGAATTTCAGATTTGCATTAGGTGTTTCAAACCCATCAGCTTTGCGTGAGACAATTATTGAAGTACCTAATGTTCGATGGGAAGATATTGGAGGGTTGGAGGATGTTAAAGCGGAACTTAAAGAGACAATTCAATATCCTGTAGAACATCCTGAAAAATTCATCAAATTTGGTATGTCACCAAGCAAGGGAATATTATTCTACGGCCCTCCAGGAACAGGGAAAACTTTACTAGCCAAAGCTATTGCAAATGAATGTGCAGCAAATTTCATCTCTGTAAAAGGACCAGAATTGCTTTCTATGTGGTTTGGTGAAAGTGAATCTAATATTCGAGACGTAATTTACCATTTTCTCTTTAAGAAAATACTTAGGAAAATAGATTTTTGACAAAGCACGTGCTGCTTCTCCTTGCGTTATATTTTTGGACGAGCTTGTTTGTTTTTTTTTATGATTTCTATTATATTATTAAAACATATAGGATTCTATAGCAAGATCTAGAGGAGGTAGTATTGGTGATTCTGGAGGAGCTTCCGACCGCGTGGTAAACCAGCTTCTTACTGAAATGGATGGGATGACGTCAAAGAAAAATGTATTTGTTATTGGTGCTACTAATCGTCCTGATCGTATGTTATTTTCTATAAGTTTTATATTTTTAATATTTATGTAGAAATTGATCCTGCTCTTATGCGTCCTGGCCGTTTAGACCAGCTAATTTAGTATATATATATTATTCTATTTACATCAATACTAATATATAATAGCGTTCCACTTCCTGATATGGCTTCAAGATTAAGTATTCTCAAAGCTCAACTTCGTAATAGTCCTGTTGCTTCAAATGTTGATCTTTCTGCAATTGCAAAAGCAACCCATGGATTCTCAGGAGCAGACTTGGCCGGATTAACTATGAGAGCTGCAAAATTAGCAATTAAAGTTTAAAGCCTTTTTCTAGTATATTATTTATCTAATATAATCCCCAGGAATCTATATCCTATGAAATTAAAAGAGAAGAATCTCAGAAAGAAAAAAAAGATGAAATAGAAGATATAGAGATGGATGACCCAGTTCCTGAAATTACCAGAGCCCACTTTGAAGAATCAATGAAATATTCACGAAGGTATATCTTAAATTATATTTATCTTTTTAAAATAATTTTATCCATATTAGATCAGTGCTAGATTCTGATCTCAGAAGATATGAAATGTTTGCAAACCAATTTAATCAAAACCGAGGTTTTAGCACATTTAAATTTGAAGATTCCGTAAATAATAGTAGAGCCGAAAATTCATCAGGAGCTATATTTGGCGAAGAAACAGGGGATGATCTATACTTATAGATAATACCTAGTAATTTCATAGAAATAACACTTGATATTTATAATTTTTCGAAAAAAAATATACACAACAAAATATCAATCTGTCAAGAGTTATTATATTTTACTAATAAAATCATAACTATACTTCTCATTCTATAAAAGTACAGGCACTTTTTAAATAATTTAGCTATATATTTAGCAATTTAAACTAATCTATATAATTAACTATACCTAAAAATATATTGAAATTATGTTTTAATTTGTTAACTTTACATTTCTAATAAAATAAAATCTATTTTCAATTTTTGAACATGTAAACTTAAAATTGATAGATTTTATTTTTAAAATATAAATATAAAAAATTCTTTATTACTAAATTATAACAATCTAAAATTCAAACAAAAACCAAAAAAGGAATTTTATTCTTTTAAAAAAAATCATAAATTAAAAACCTTATAAAAAGTACTTATATAAAATATTTATAATCAATTAAATAAAAAAATTTCAATATATATATATATATATAATGCTATAAATTAATACCTAGAAAAGACAAAAATGTTTATAAAATTCTTTTTCAGAGCATAATATACAAATAACTAAAAATATTATATAAATTCGTTACATATTTGACAAAAAGTAAACAAAAAATTAAAAAACAATTTATTTAATATATAAACTTAGATACAATAATAATAATGAAGGTTTTTTATAAAAATTTGATACATCATCTAAAGTTGATTTTAAAAATTTATTAATATATTTATACTTAAAACTATATACTATATATATAGAAGCATAATAATAAAAAAATATATTATTATATAGAAAAAATTAATATTAAAATTAGCATTACAAATTATTATAAAATATTAACTTCTAAAAAATCCAATATTTTTAGTATATAGGAATATAAAGTATATACGTATAAAAGAGTTCATTGATTATCAATTATTATTGTGTATATTAACTTTCATTAAAATCATTACCTATAAAATATTCACATTTTTTTAAAGGATTCAGATTCTCAACATTAAAAAATATTTTAAGCCTAATCAAAAAATATTACATATATTTATATATTATCATCTTTTCTATCAAGTAACAGTATTTTATACTCCCAATATTTTTTTCTAATAGTATCATATTTATCAATTAACAACTGTAAAGCCTAAAAAATTACGTTAATATCAAAATGCTCTAAATTTTACCTTTTTTGCATCTTTAATAGACGTGTCGTTTAAAGAATATATATCTGCCAGAAATTCTAATGCTTCAGAAGACATTTGTTGATTTTCATTTGGATTTAAAGAAGCATACTGAAGACAAAATGGTTCCAAGAAAGAAAAATTCTGATTATACTTTTCAAGTATTCTAATATAATTATAAATAAACTAAATAAATAAACATACCCCCTAAGATATAGCCATGGGCTAGAATTTTGTGGAGAAAAGGCTATAGCATCTTTACAATATCTTTAACAATTACAATAATGTAAACAATAAATTCTTAATTTACTCAATTTCTTTTTTCATGGTATCATCTGAAACATAATGATGATCTCTAAAAACGATATAAAACCTATAATTCCATGCAGAATTGTTTCGAATGTCTTGTTTTAAAAAAAGATCAATATAAGGCAATTCTACATCCCATAAATTAAACCGTTCAGTTAACCACTGTCTAAAAAACATAAATATAATGAATATACTAACATATATAAAAACCGATAAGACCATGCATGATAATTCTTAGAATCCTTTTGTAAAACTTCAGCTAAAAAATTCAACTCCATTGAAGGATCCCCATACATATCCATAAGAAATTGTCTATAATGCCTTTACATATTAATAAGACATTCTAAAAAAATTTTCATAATCACCATAATTGATAGCTTTTTGGATGTAACTTGCTCAATTGTTCAACCCATAAAAGTTCCTGAAGAAGATCTTTTTTAAGATTTATTAAGACTTTCATTCTATAAGCCCTAAATAATATGAATAAAAAAAAAAGACAAATAAAACAACCATATCGTATAATGTGCAGGATTCATATTAATAATATAAGCAGTAAGTCTCATTGCGCGCTCAGACATCTCTTCTTTAATCATTACTGCTTTTAAATAAGCCATTGCTTCGGAATAATATGGTGGATAAGCAATAGGTGCAATAGGATCAACACCTTCATCCTGAAAAACGGGCTCAAGGGCTCCTTCATTATCGAAATCTAATATTTCATGTAATTCTAATTTCCAGGAATTTGAAGCGTCCATTTTTTAAAGTTTAAACGGATCAAAAACGTTAAAAAATATAAATAAAAAAAATTATAGAAATAAATTAAAAATCTATGTCCAATATTTCCAATATTTTGTTTTTTCAAATTCTAAAAAATCCTCAAACTGTTCTTTATTTCTAATATTTATAAATTTTTTATAAAAATCATCATCACAATTATTTAGCATTCCTAGACCTTTATCACCAAGCGAGACTTTATATACTTCAAATCCATTAGATACTAACTGAAGCTCAAATTCATGAATGATCTCGGCATTTAATTCTATTAAAATAAATAAAAGAAAACTTAAAACAACATTTACCTTCTCGCAAAAGTATTATAACACATCCTCCACCACCTGCACCTGTTAATTTAGTCCATCCAATATTATAATCATTTGCTATTTTAATGATTTCATCAAATTTTTGATGACCTACACCAAGAGCACATAAAAGATCATGATTAATACGCATTAAAGTGCCAACTTGTAGGCGATCTAAATAGCAATGCTCAGATTTTCGACTTTTCTCATATAAAATTTTAAAATTCATAGAGATATGATCTATAGAGTCAAAGATAGGTGATATAATATCTTTATAATTTTGATAAAGATTTTTAACACTATTAACTAAAGTAGATGTTGACCGAAGCTGCAAAGTATTAACTAACAACAAAGGTAATGCAGGGAAACTTTAAAAATTATTAAGAATTAAATAAAAACAATATAGTTCTACTCATGAAATATTTCAAAAATAAATGGAGGATCAGAATTTGTCTTTCGAAAAAAAACAATACCACCTTCACTTGAAACTGTATTATCAATACCACTTGGATTTCCATGAATACACATTTCACCGTTGAATGCCCATGAATTAATTATAGATAAAGACCTTTTATCCAATAATGTACCATTCGGTGGGGTAATGTGATCATTAAACAAAAGCAAACCAGCAGCTAAACAAACTGATATTGATGCACTAGATCCAAGACCAGAACCTATAGGTATTGCTGATCTTAAAATAAATGCAACAGATTTTTTTTTATCATATCGTGATAAACTCAAATACAAATACAAAAATGCCTGAATTATTTTAGAATACAACAACGGTTCATCCTTAGAAAAATAAGTTAAAAAAGATATATGTACTTCATCAATTCTTGGAGGAGGTAAAAGTGGGTCTAATATATTTTAAATGCAATTAAAACCAAAAATAAAGTAAAGACCATTTAAAGAAAAGTCTTTCCAAGGAAAATTATCTTGCTTCCATGATTTCTTCAAATCAATATCAGGGAACTCAATACGTACGATAGATTCTTCTGATTCATCAGAAAATATCATTAAATAAGATTTCAAAGAGACAGAGGCAGCAATTGCAGCCTAAAATCGGTGAGCTAATTCCTATAAATCTACATTGTTTCTAAACTTTTCCATAAACAACAGCATGTTCCCTTGAGAAGATAAGTAGATATATAGTTATTTCCATATTTACCCAAAAAGAATTACTTTTCCAGGAGAAGATACAAAAACAGTTTTCATTTTGGATCTAAATTACTTCAACTCATATTAGATAAACGATCTTTAAATCGAAGTATAACAAATCAGTATCTAATAGTTTTAAAACTTTAAATTAGTCAAACCCTACTCTAAATATTTCTTTAACCCTAATATATAATCAAAGATTAAAATTTATAAAATATATATAATAAATAAATTTATTGATATATCAACAAGTATAAACCAGTAATAAAACGAATAAATTATGATAAAAATATATAAGTAAATTGTGTTATATTTAGCTTTTTAATTTAGATTATTTTAAAAATGTTTATATAAAATTTTAAATAAAAGTCTTAGTAAAATAAAAATAAAAATAAAAATAAAAATAAATCAAATGAATTTTCTAGAAACCAATAAACATATAATTATACTTAAAATTGAATTATATATTTATTATTTATTTATTATCAAATACTTATTTTTATCGTTATCTTCGAATCCGGAACAAAGTTTCCTAATTTCTTAATAATTATAAAAATGCAAAAGTTTTATGAAAATACCCATTTTTTTTTCTTGACTCTCAAGGGATATGAGGGCTTTTATATTTCCAACTTTTTTATTAATAACACAGGTCTTTTCAAGGGGTTTAGAGGTTTCAGGTTAGTTTTATTTTTGTTATATATTCTTTATATTTATTATTTTAGAATTCATTAAAGATTCAGCTGTCCCAGAAAATGAAAGATACATAAAGTTTTACAGAGAGTTGTTAGATAATCCTGCGAAAGAATTAGAAAATCCAATAACTGATAAAGAGAAAAATACTCTTGAGCTAATTAGAAAGGTTCATTCTTCATTATCCATTGAAAAACATTTTGAAAATCAGGATGGTATAAAATTGATGAATTTGAAAGATACTAAAGAATATAGATATAATAAATGAGCCTATTCTTGGAGAATTAACAAATCATTTTAAACACGATTTTTCTATTGATAAATGCATTAATTTAACATCAATTTGCTGTAATGTTCTTAATACTGCTGAGAATAAGAACAAAGAAACATTAAAAGGAATATGCTCCAATAAAGAAAAATTTTGCACTAATCTATTAAAATATTTTAATATAATTTGCACACAAGTAAAAGATGAACAAGAAAAAATTGTTGATTTTACAAAAGAAATTTGCCTCAAGGAGTGTCAGAGATGTAATGATTTTGAGGAAAAATGCAATGGTATTCTAAATAATACATGTATAAAAGTGAGAGAAGAGTGCAAAAAATTTAACAATGAAACAAAAGCACCGGAGAAACCTGAAACACCTAATAATCCTAAAAAAGAAGATAAGCCTAAAAAGGATGAGCCTAAGAAAGAAGACGATCCTAAGAAAGAAGACGAGCCTAAGAAAGAAGACGAGCCTAAAAAAGAAGACGATCCTAAGAAAGAAGACGAGCCTAAGAAAGAAGACGAGCCTAAGAAAGAAGATGATTCTAAAACAGATGATATAAGTGAATCATACCTAACGGAATATGAAGCAATTACATCATTTGAAACTGTACCTGTAACGGAATATACAGGCACTGGTACTATAATTGCTCATGTAACAACAACAACTCTTGAGGTTCCAGAGACATCTACTATCCTAGAAACGCAAATAGAAACAGTTACACGTTGTAATTGCAGATGTCGTTATTCTACATGTACACAAACGATAATTAATGATTGTCCTACACCAAAACCGACAGAAGAACCAGCAGGGGAGCCAGCAGGGGAGCCAGCAGGGGAGCCAGCAGGGGAGCCAGCAGAACCAACAGAAGAACCAGCAAAAGAACCGGTAGAAGAACCAACAGAAGAACCAGCAAAAGAACCGGTAGAAGAACCAGTAGAAGAACCAGCAAAAGAACCGGTAGAAGAACCAGCAAAAGAACCGGTAGAAGAACCAATAGAAGAACCAGCAAAAGAACCGGTAGAAAAACCAATAGAAGAACCAGCAAAGGAACCGGTGGGAGAGCCAACATCTGAATCAATAACGAAGACAAGTATAACTGAAGGATGTGTAATTTCGAAAACACTAACGCTAACGATAGAGCCAACAAATAAATCAGGCGAACGCAACAAGGGTAGTGGAACAAAAATTGAAAGGCTTTATAATAATAAAATGATTTTTACGATTGTAGGAATGATAACAGGAATATGGATAGTTGTTTAATAGTGAATGTTTCTTATATTTCGGAATGTTAGAAATGTAGAAAATCATGTGGCAGCATGTAAAAAATAAATATTTTTTATTTGTATTTGATTAAATTAATATTTGTAAAAAAGTAATTTATTTTATATATTAAATATTCATAAACAAATTCTATTCATAATCTTAATGGAAAAATGATTTTAAATTGATAGTTTCTAAAAATGGAAATAACTTTTTAAGTTAATTTGATATAAGAAACTACATTACTTGAAAACCTAATTTCTAAAATAAATCTTTTTAAAAAAAGACTAATTAAAATAGGTAAGTATTAATGATTAAAAGAATTGTATTTTTTATTTATTGTTTTGTGATTTAATAGAAATAAGATTTCTATAATAGGTTTTTTAAAGGAAAAAATAGAATATTTTATAATATGAAATTATTATATATTTTTTAAAATAGATATTTTTATTTTTATTTATACAAAGTAATTTTTCTCAAGAACATTTTAGATGGTTAGAAATTTATTTTTAACCATTCTATAGATTTTAGAGTGAATAATTTGGATAAGAATCGATAAGGAATAAATTTTACATTTTCAAAAGAATTTTTATTAATAAAGATAACATCAGAAAATAATATCGATAAAGACCTTTAAATTTAACAGTAATTGAAATTATGTTTTTTTTTTCAAAAAAACAAAACATCTAATTATTTAATTATCTAACTCTTGGAAAAAGATTACCCTTAGGTATAATTTTTTCAAAAAAATTTGTATATTAATAAAGAAAACAAACAGAATTTAGAACATCTGACGTCATTAGTAAAAAGAAATATTTAAGATTAATTATATTTTGTAATAATCAATTTAAGCCTACAGTTTTATTGTGATTTAATTTACAAAAAAATAAATACAAAAAATTATTAAAAACAATTATATTTTAATATATTAAGCGTGCTTTAAGATAGGGTTTAGAAAAAGCCGAAATTAAAATATTAGATAAATTTATAGTTGAGGATCAAAAAATGAAAAATTACCCTAAATTACAAGAAATATGGTTGATTATTTAAATAATTATATTGTAAAAGTATTGTTGAAAAAGTAATAAAAAAGTTTAAAAAATATAATAATAATTTTTTAATTAAGGAATAGAAGTGATAATTTTAATAAATGCAGAAGTTGAATAAAATTATTTAATAAAATATAATAAAAATAAGGAATATTTGTATAAGAATAAAATAGGTCAAAAAAAACAAAGAAAAAATTAATAAGTTTAATATGAAAATGTAATTTTTTTGGGATAAAACTTTACCTTAAAATATTATCAAAAAAAAAAACAAGTATCTATAAATGGAAAAAGTTACAGAAGTTATTTATTAAGAATGTCTAAAATTAAGATCCATATGTTTTTATCTACAAATAATCTTTAAAAGTATATTATTAGATGCGAGCAAAATACAAAAATAGTATATTGTAAAAGAGGATTAATGATAAATAACCAATATTTCAAAAGAAAATAAATATAGATGATTATAATTTAAATCGAAGCATGGATAAAAGTTACTAAAAAATTGATAATCCATAATTTAAAAAATAAAAATTGTGTTATTTACTTTATCTATTCAAAAAAAAGGATATACAAAACAGTTAAAAGCATTCTTATATATATTTTAAAAATATATTATAATTATTAAAAAAATGTAGAAAACCTATAGTATTTTTTACTATCAAAAAAGTATTTTTATTAATTTTATGAGGTTGGTGTAAATTTAAGGTCATAGTATGCTAAATTTCTTGAAAAAAGATTTCTCCCAAGAAAATTAAAAAGGTATATAGAAATGATTTATGTTTTTTGAAAAGCGTATTATGATAAATTTTTACTAGATAGTAAAATTGTAAAAAAGAAAGATAAAAGTGGGGAGGTTTGTTTAAAATTTAAAATCAAGAGCGATCAGTTGTGAAGAATATTGAAGAATACATTAGTCTATGTTTTAAAAGGCAATTCAAATAAGAATAGAAGCTAATGTAATTATTCATAAAACGAATGCAATATGAACGAAAAAACTCAAAGAATACTACAATTGATAAATTATATATAAACAATAATGATAACAAAAATAATGTAATTATGAAGAAAAGCTAACAAAGGAATATTTCTCAAATGAATCAATATATGATATCAGCAAAAGAATTTTAAAAGAAAAATAAGGGATAGAGAATCAGACAAAAGGGTTTAAAAATTAAGTAAAATAGAAAAAAAAGATATAAAAATGCTACTTTAATTTTATTCATTTATGAAATAATAAAAAAAATTGATAAAGAAAAATAGTAATAATAAATATTATCGATTTTATCACAATATCAAGTGACATGCACTTATGAAATATGAAATAATTATCATAAAGACTTAATAGATAAGACAAACGTATATATTTTTTATTTTTATAATAATTATCAATGAAATGAAACAAAGAAGAAAAGAACGAGAAAGATAAAGACAGTATTTTAAGGACAGTGATTGATATTTATAATGATTTTTAAGGAAGAAGCCTAAATTATTTTTTTAGTATTTTTTTCTATGAATAAAATTGATAAAATTTCTTAAATCGATAAAACTAAAAATGTATTCAAATTTATCTAATATTTTAAAACTCAATGCATATGATATGTTTTTTCATACAATATATATAATTATATTAATAGAATTATTGAGTTTAATAAGTAGTTATATTTTAAATTATTTTAATTTTTGATTTTTTTAGATTCAGCTTATGGAAGACAAAATATACCATTAAGGTCTAAAGAGGCTGAAATGAATTCAGTAAATTCATCGTTTGAATATCTTGTTGATGAGGAAAGTATTTATGCTTTGATTCTAAAAACAAATTATAATAATGAAGCCAAATGCAAAGAAGAGCTAGAAAAATATTGTGAAGAATTAAAAGAAGTAGATCTAAATTTAGAGAGTGTTGATAATAGGGTTAAAGAGATTTGTAATGATAGAGGAAAACTAGAAAAAAAATGTCAGGATCTAAAAACTGAGTTTACGAAAAAGTTAAAGAAAATAGAAGATAAAGCTAAACAATTAATAGATGATCCTAAAGATGAGGATTGCGAAGAATATGAAGCAGAATGTTTATTTTTAGATCAAAGCAGTCCTTTACTTTCGTATTATTGTAATAAAATGACTAATGAATGTTATAAAAAGAAACGCCAAAAAGTAGCAGATGAAATTCTTTTTAGAGCTCTTAAAGGGACAGTTAATGATACAGATAAATGTAAAGAAAGAATAAAAGAAGTTTGTCCAATATTGAGCAAAGAAAGTGACGAGTTAATGTTGTTATGTCTTTATCCTGATAGTACATGTAAAAAGCTTGAAAAAAAAATTGACTATTTTTGCAATTTTTTAAGAACAGAATTGAATAATAATGAATTAGAGGAGAAATGTCATGAAAGGCTTGGAGACTGCTATTTTTATGGTGAAAATTGTAACAAAACGAAATGCGATGAAGTTAAGAAGCAATGTGAAGAAAAAGGAATTACATTCAAAATTCCAGGATCAGATTTTATTCCGATTAAGCCAAAAGTAACATTGTTAGAGGAGATTGGACTGGAAGAAGTTTTTAAAAGAGCAAAAGATAAAGGAATTATTGTTGGAAGATCAGGAGAAAAGAAGTTGGAAGATATGCTATTATTGTTAAGTAAAGATGAAAAGAATAAGAACAAAAAATGCGCTAAAGCGTTAAGTGTATGCAGTACTTCTGACTATTTAGCTAGTGAGTTGAAGACTTTATGTGAAGATAGTGAAAAAGAAAGTAAATGCGAAAACTTAATGAATGTAACAATTAGATGTTCAAATTTCAGATCAAAGCTTTACACAAACAAATTGTCACCATATTCTAATAATAAGGATGCGGAAACTATTTTACGTCATTTGCTTCCTAGATCACTTACTGAAGAAGAATGTATAATGTTTGAATCAGAATGTTTTTATTTAGAAAATATATGCTCAGAAATACTTAAAAAAACGTGCAAGAATCTAAGAGCAGCATGTTATAGAAAGGGGCAAGAAGCAATACTGTATGAATTGTCTAAAGATCAGTTGCGTGGAAAGTTTAATTTAAAATCCGAGAATAAAAGCGTTAAAGAATGTCAAAAAGAAGTCTTAAAGAATTGTAGAAAACTTAAAGAAAATAAAGAACAGATTTCAAGATGCATTAAACCAAAACAAGTATGTCTTGAGTTTAGTGAGGATATTTCAACTCGATCGAAAGGATTAAAACGAAATTTGGATATGATACGGGATTCTTTTACAAAAAAAGAGTGCGTTGAATTAAAAAAAAGCTGTGAAGATCTTGAAAAGGATTCAAGTCTAAATTATTGGAACTGTATTACATTGAATATACGGTGTAAATATTCAGAAGTTGTAGAAGAATTGAAGAATAGATTTCTAAAAGAAAAAAAAGATACATTAAAAAACCAAGAAAATTGTGAAAGAGCTTTGAAAGAAAAATGTGATGGAATGTTTAAAAAGGAAACAAATCTATTTAGAATTTCATGTGTTTTACAGAAAGAAACATGTCAATCTATTCGCAAAGGCATGGAAAGCCACTGTCATTTACTTAAAGAGAATATAGAAAACCAGAATATTCTGGATGAAAAAAGTGGAAAAGGAAATGAAACATTACTTGAAAGAATATGTTTATTATGGAGTCCATATTGTGATCAACTTATGGAAAATTGTCCAGACCTATTGAAAAAGGAAAGTAATGGGAATGATGGGGTTTGTTTAAAACTTAAAGAAAAATGCAAACCATTCCGGGAAAAGGAGCACTTAGACGATGAATTGACTTATAAATTAAAGGGCAATTTAGGGGATAATGCTAAATGCAAAGTAGCGTTAGAAAACTATTGTGTTCAATGGAAAACAGGAACGAATGATACTTTAAAAAGTCTATGTAATACTAATAAAAATATGAATGTTGAGAATGAAATTTGTAAAAGATTACTGGAAAAAATAGCGGAAAAATGTTCAACTTTGAAGACGAATCTAGAAAAAGCGGAAAAAGAATTACAAGAGAAAGAAAAAGAATATGAAAAAGTAAAAAAAGAGACAAAGGAAGCTATGGAAAAGAGTGGCATATTCTTATCAAGACCTAAAGAAAGTCTGGATCAACAAAGTATACAGGCAAATGCAGTGAACAGCAGTGTACTTTTGTCGTCTATTTTGCCGGAAAATTATTTAAACAAACTATCAAACGCCAAAACAAAACTTAGAGTTATTCAAAAATCATATGTAGACACAGAAACTTCGGAAGTAGAAAAAGAAGGGTTTAATGCAGTGGTGAGAATATTGGAATTGTATTTAGAATTCAAAGAGGAATGCAAAGTCTTGCAATTGGATTGTGACTTTAAGAAGGATTGCCCGGAATCTGAAGAAGTTTGTAAAAAAATAGAGAAACTATGTGAACTGAAGCCATTAGAAATTAAACCTTCTAATGCAACAATAATGACAACAACAATAGAAGGATCACTTTGTAATGTAACAATGGCAACAGAACCAGGGAAAACGACGGAAAAAACAATAACAATAATAAAGACTATGAATGAAACAGCAACAAAACAGCGCAGTACAATAACACTTACAAGAACAAAGATTATAGGAGAAGGGAATTTTACGTCACTTTGTGATATCAATATACAGGAAACAAATGTATCATTTTATACAAGTACATTGACAAGTACACTGACAAGTACACTAACAAGTACACTAACAAGTACACTGACAAGTACACTGATAAGCACATCTATAATAACATCGACAGTGAGATTGACGTCGATACAAAAATGTAAACCTACAAAATCTATGATAGATTCGACTAAAGAAACACAAAAAGAGGAAGAGAAAGAGGAAAAAGTGAAGCTGAATGAGGGGATGAAAATGAGAGTTCCAGAAATAGTAAAAATAATATTATTGGGAGTGATGGTTATAGGAATGTTATAAAATGAATAAAAAAAGCCATTATAATGAAAGTCTGCATATATCCATTATTTGTATATAGGATAAGAGATTTAAAAAAATAATATATAAATTTTTAATGAATAATGAATTGAAAATTAGGGTTCGAATATTTTACCCCACAAATTTACCCCCTAGTTTTTCCTTATTGGGTAAAATTAAGCTTATCCTAAAAGAATTAGCAAACCTATACTTATCGTCTAAAATGATTTCATGATCTATTTTTCACTCACCCACTTATATGCCACTCAGGGACAAGCGATGGGTAGAGGAAGTCGCCCAGAAAGAGGCGGCGATGGCACAGCCGGTTAAGAGGCAAGCAGCAGGACAAGCAGCAGGAAATGATGAGATTAAGGAGGAACAGGTTTTGGGTTTAATTGTGAAGAAGGAATATAATGATGATAATAATTGCAAGAAAAAGCTCGAAGAATATTGTGCTGAATTGAAGAAAATAGATGGAAAATTAGAGAACGTGGATGCCAAAGTTAAAGGACTTTGTGAAGATGGAAAACAAGGAGAAAAATGCAAAAACCTGAAAGATAAAGTTAAAAAAGAATTGGATGATTTCAAAACAGAAGTTGAAGAAGCATTGAAAAACCTAACAGATGAAAAGTGTAAAAAATGTGAAGAAAAATGTGTATTATTAGAAGAAGCAGATCCAACTAATCTTGAAGAGAAATGCGTTAAGTTGAGAGATAGATGTTATGGACAGAGACGTCGAGAAGTGACAAAAGAAATTCTTTTAAGAGCTCTTAAAGGGAAGGTTAATGATACAAATGAATGTAAAAAAAAAATGAAAGAAATTTGTCAAGGATTAAGTGAATATAGTGATGAATTAGTGTTTTCATGTTTTAATTCAGATAAAACATGTGAATACCTTAAAAAGAATCATGTAGATAATTGTAAGCCTTTAGAGACGGAAGTTGAAGATAAAGAATTAGTGGAAAAATGTCAAGAATATCTTGAAAAGTGTTATTTTTATGGATCAAGTTGTAGTAATTCAAAATGTGATAAAGTCAAGAATAAATGTAAGGAAAAAGGAATTGAATATGAAGGACCAAAATTAGATTTTAGTCCGGTTAAAGAAAAACCAAGATTTCCGGAAAAGATTGAAGTAGAAAATCTTTATAAAAAAGAAGAAGCTAAGGGAATAATTGTTGGAAAACCAAAATATAAGACGTTGCAAGATCTAATATTATTGTTGATCAAAGGAAGGACTGAAAGAAATGAGGAAGAAAGATGCAAAGGAGCGTTAAAAGATTGTGAACCTTTTAAACACCTAGATTATGAATTAGAAGAATTATGTGGAGATAAAGATAAAGACAATAAATGCAAAGAATTAGTAGAAGTAGAAGATAGATGTACGAATTTTAAATTAGAACTTTACCTAAAAGGATTGTCTACGGAATTTGAAGAAAGTAATGAATCAAAATATGTTTCATGGGAATATGTACCAAAATCGGTGACTAAGGAAGATTGTAGAAAGTTTGAATCGGAATGTTTTCATTTAGAAGGTGTATGTACGAATGAGATTGGAAAAGCATGTGAAAATGTAAGAGTAGCATGCTATAAAAAGGGACAAGATAGGGTGTTGAATAGATACTTTCAAGAAGGATTGAAAGGGCTTATTGGTGATTTAGAATTGGCTACTGAGAATCTTGAAAAATGTCAAAAATCGGTAGTAGGTAATTATACAAAACTTAAGGAGGATAGAAGATACTTTACAAAGTGTCATCGACCAACTAAACTATGTTATGAACTTTTAGATGATGTAATTCTTCAATCGGAAGAATTAGAAGTAGTTTTAAATTTGAGAAGAGATTTTCCAAGAAAGGAAGATTGTGTAGAATTGAAGAAGAAGTGCAAAGATCTTGAAAGTGATTCATATTTGAATCATGAGAAATGTGATACACTGAATAGACGATGTGAATATTTAAAAGTTACAGAAGAATTGAGAAAAAAATTATTAAAAAGAGGAGATGATGCATTAAGAACTCAAGGAAATTGTACGGCAGTATTAAAGAAAGAATGTGAGGAATTATCTAGAAGAGGAAAAGAAGATTTTAGTGTTTCATGTGCTTTACGAGAAGAAACATGTAGTTTTATGGTAGAACAAACAGAAAATGAGTGTCTTTTTTTAAAAAATAACATAGAGAATGGAAAAATTCTAAATAAAATTGAAAATGGAAAAGGAAATGAAACATTGGTTGAAGAACTCTGCACGTTGTTTGATCCATATTGTCATCAATATATGGAAAATTGTCCAGATAGGTTGAAAAAAGAAAAAAATTCCAATAAAAATGGAGTCTGTTTACAACTGGAAGAGAAATGCAAGCCATTCTTTGAAAAGTTAAAATTGGAGAATGAGTTGACGCATAAATTGAAAGGTAGTTTAAGCGATGAAACTAAATGTAAAGAAACATTAGGAAAACATTGTACTGAATGGAAAAAAGAAGGGAATCAAACATTGAATAGTCTATGTGAAGATGCTAAGAAAGAAGAACTTTGCAAAAAGTTGGTTAAAAAAGTAAAAGAAAAATGTCCAACCCTAAAAAATAAACTGGATAATGAGAAAGATGAATTAGAGAAGAAGAAAGATGAATACGAAAAGGCGAAACAGGAATCAGAAAAATTTGCGAAGGAAGCTAAGTTAGTATTATCAAGACCTGAACAAGATGGACAAGGTGGAGGATCAAAGGCTCAAGATGGCAGTGTTCCTAAACCAGTGGGACCACCGGTACAGCCACCAGCACCAGCACAACCAACACCAGGAGGCGTACCAGCACCAACACTAGCACCGCCAGCACAACCAACATCAGGAGGGGCACCACTACCAGTACCACCAGCAGCACCAGGAGGAACACCAGGAGGGGCACCTGTACCAGTACCACCACCAGCACCAGGAACACCACCAGCAGGGCCAGCAGGGCCATCAGGGCCATCAGGAGGAACACCAGCAGGGCCACCAGCACCAGGAGGATCAACACCAAGTGGAACGACAAACACGAGTAATGTTATACTTGTTCGGAGAACATTTGTAAGTGGAGAAGTATCAGAACCAGAAAAGAAGGCATTTGTTGCAACGGCGAGAGCATTGGAATTGTATTTAGAATTGAAAGAGAAATGTAAAGGTTTGAAAGGAGACTGCGAGTTTAGAAAGGATTGCCCGAAGTGTGAAGCGGTCTGTACAGAAATAGACAAGTTGTGTGAAGGAATAGAAGGATTAAAAGTTACACCGCATCATACGGTGATATCAACGGCGACACAGACAACGACGACGACAGCAACGACAACGACGACGACGACAACAACAACGACGACGACGACGACGACGACAACGACGGCAACGACGACAGAGTCGGTAGATGGAGGGAAGGTAACGGAAGAATGTACATTAGTTCAGACGACAGATACATGGGTGACGAGTACATCGTTGCATACGAGTACGTTGACAAGTACATCTACAGTGACATCAACGGTGACATTGACGTCGATGCGAAAATGCAAACCTACGAGATGTACGAGTGATTCAAGTAAAGAAACAGAAACACAAAAAGAGGAAGAGAAAGAGGAAGAAGTGAAACCGAATGAAGGAATGAAAATAAGAGTTCCGGAAATGATAAAAATCATGTTGTTGGGAGTGATTGTTATGAGAATGTTGTAA